>NW_022196905.1:158472908-158498378 GCF_008632895.1 Mastomys coucha | reverse complement strand
AAAAAAAATTCCCACAATTCATAGCAGAAGTGATTAAACAAGCAGCTTGATAAAGAGACCCAACTTTATATATTAATTGTCTTCAGAAGGAAGGAGGAGATCTATGGAATTGTGTCACCTAATTCATTTGAGTATGCCTTCTCCAGCCATCCAGGACACCTCTGTTTGTGTGGGTTCCACAGGAAAGACTCTGTGGTAAGGAAGTCACCAAGCAGCAGGTGGACAGGATAAAGCCTGGGGGGTGCCACATCTCACCAACAGAAACACTGAGGCACACCCAGCAATGTCTGGCTATACACCAAGGCACAGAAAGCCTACCCTGACCGTCTTCCTAGGAGGGAAGTTCACGAATGGAGGGGCCTCACGGAAGCAGCTGCTGTCTCCTGTGCAAGGTGTGGCTTGATCTGAAAGGGAAGATTCTCCCTCACTGAAAAACTTCAGGTTGGCACACCAAAGACAATCCCCCATATAAGTGAAAAAGAGGGGGTGAGGAGGGGTCAAGAAGAGAAAGAATTAACCCCCATGCCACCCTCTCTTCCCTCTCCTGCTGTGGGGGAGGAGCCGACCTGTACAGGGGACCATGGAGCTGTGAAAGAGTGCTTGAGAGGAAATTAAAACCCTCCCCGCTCCGAGGACCGTGAATGCCTCCTAGACACTGATCCATGAGAGATTAGATCTCCTTTAGTTTCTAGAGAAAGCAATGACTTGTAGCATGCCATGTAGCTGTTATCGGTCCCCAGCTTCTGTATAGAAAACACCATCCTTAATCCACACAGAGTCAAAAGACAATGCAGACTTGCCCTGCATCCTGAATTTGATGGACAGCACTTCGTACCCTGACAGGGTAGAGTAGCCTCCATGGGCTGAAAGTATACAATATTTTTATGGAAATGTCCCCATAGCTAAAGCGGAGGTAGTTTAAATTCAAAAGTAACTGAATAAGTAAACACTTACTGAGGTAAATTAAAACCCCTTATCAGGGAAATAAATATACAGTTTCTCCTTGAGACCATAAGACAAAGCAAGCTAGATCATGGCAAGACCATCTATTGTAAAGTTGGGCTTGGTAAATGGAGTAAGAAAAGGTTAAGTATGGTGTGATCAAAAGCGCTCTCTCTCTCCCCTGAGAGAAGTGTGCTGCACAGAGCATGCTACAATAAGCTAATTACTTGCAATCTTCGCCACTTTCTTCTGTTGATGTGTTAGAAATCACAGCCATTGTCTGTCTTTTACAATGAAATATTTATTCTGTCACAAGAGGAGCTCGGCTGCTAGATACCATCCTAGTGGGCAGCCTCACTGAACAGATGGCACACGCCACGCCTCGTCCCCATGGGCACACTTCCACGGCTCTGGCTCCCTCTCAGAGGGGCTCTTGGTATGGCTGTCATTTCTACTTCTAGAGAATGACATTCTGTTCTTCATAATCCCCATCTTAAGAAGACACATGATGCAATCTAAGGAAGTAACCGTTAGTATCATGTGAGAGGGGAAGATAAATTAACCCCACTATCAGAGCAATCACTAACATCACTATCAAGAACCATCATCACCATCATCTTCATTATCTTCAGCAATATCTAAATCATACAAACTATCATCACCATTATCCTCTTCTTCATCTTCTTCTTCATTAGAACCATCATCATCGCTGTTAACATCCCTGCCAAGTTCAGTGTCACTACCATCATCATAATCTCAACATTCATCAGTATCATTACCTTCGCTAGCAATATTGTCACCATCAGCACCATCAGCAGCACCAGCAGTACACCATACTATCTCGATATCACCTTCATCATCACCACCATTACCACTACCATCAACAGCATCGCCACCATCATTGCCACCACCATGACTGTTGTCAACACTGCCCTCATCCTTGCCCCTGTGAGTGTTCTCACCTAAGTGCCATTATCATTGTCATCATTACCACCCTCACCACCGTCATGACTCTGCACTTCACCAGCACATAGTTATCATCATCATCATCATCATCATCATCATCATCATCATCATCATCATCATCATCAAATCTACACCAAATGTTCTCAAGAAAAACAGTGCCCAATGCCTGCTGGTCCTCTTTGCAGCCCCATATAATAAAGACACCTGTTACCCTAGTTTTAAAGGTAAGAAAATGTCAAGAGTTGCTAAGTAAACTTCCCAAGATGCTGCAACCTACAATAGCTATGCCAAACCTGCATATGTGCAAACATGTTCATATACATGCACATGCATGTATAGGTGCATGTATATATAAAGGCCAGAGGTCAATATCAAGTGTCCTTCTCAATAATTCCCCACTCTTTTGAGACAGAGTCTCTCACTGAACCTGGAGCTCATGGAGGCAGCAAATCCAGCTGGCCAGAAAGGCCTCAGGTGTCCTCCTGCCCCTGCCTCTAAGTACTCAGGTTGCAGGCACATGCCACTATGCCAAGACTTTTTAAAAGGATTCCAAGAAAACATACCCAAGATTTCATGTTTGTATGGTGAGCACACAGCTGAGCCTTCTCCGTAGCCCTAGGATTTTTGAAGTTTATAAAAAACAAAGTTGTGAATTATATTCAAAATATAGTTCCAGATGTATAAGTAATTTGAACCATAAGCATTCACAAATAGAAGTCTACATATAAATGATAAAATACCTAGAAAATTACCTACTTCCAAGGGATTTTGTTTATTGTTTAAAATAAGATCATGCTACATTCCCCAAACTGGTCTAGAACTTGTAATTCCCTTTCTCCCACTTGTTAACTACCGGATTACAACAAATTCAAAGGCAGTTAGATATCATTTCTACATTTGTTGAGAAAAGAATTTTATGAAGAGCTATTGGCTCTCTGGCATTATTTTCTAAACTCATTCACTCCCATCTCCCAGCTGGCTCTACTGCTTTTGCCAATAAGTAGAAGTAAACATTGACAGGAAGCATTTAATTTCATTGAGGCTGGCAATTACTCAGTCGGTAAGGTGTTTGGGGCTCAAGCATAAGGACATGAGTTCAATCCCCAGACACTACATAAAAAGCCAAATGTGATGGTCACCATGCCTGTAATCCTAGCACTGAGTAGGCAGAGACAAGTGGGTCTCTAGGTCTTCCTGGCCAGCCTAGCCTACTTGCCAAGAACTGCATATCAGTGAGAGACCCTGTCAAAACACACAAGGTACGTGGTGTCTGACACATAAAGTCAATCTCTAGCCTGCCTACACACACACACACACACACACACACACACACACACACACGCGCGCCAATGATAAAAGAAAAGCAATAGAAATTATGGTACACAGATTAACCTCATTAATTACAGCGTCTGCATGGTTCTCTAGTGTAGATAGAAAGGTCAATGTTCATTGCTGCAGTAAAAACACAGTGTACTTCACAGAACACAGAGACTGTGCCATGCCTAAACACACACACACACACACACACACACACACACATACACACACACACACACTGTAGACTGAGAATTTCACAGGAAAATGAATGGCACCATCGTGGGAGGCTAAGCAGCAGAGTGTCAGGCAATTCTCTCATCAAATAGAACTATTGTATATAGCTATTTGAAATTTCTGGTGAATTCTGACAGGAATCTCTGTTCCTGTTATATTAATTTTTTTTTTTTATCAATTTGGTAATACCTTCCTAACTCCGACTCAGAACAGGGCCCTGCTAGCTGTCAGAGGTGAATTCAGAGCACTGAGTTGTCTTGCTTTAGTGGCTCCAAGCAAAGTGTAAATCAGAAACTAGAATTCACCTCTCCATGTGCAAAAGAGATTGGCTCCACAAAGCCATCTTTTATTGTAATTTTCTTTATTCATAGAAAGTAGTTCATGAAGACATACTTGATAACTAGTGGGAACTCCGACCTTTAGAATGCTGCTTGGCTAACTAGGCTGTTAAGGTCTGTTCAAGTTTATCTACCATGTTGATCCTGGGAGAACTATGGAAGCAGGGTATATAGAGGAAGTTTTCAACAGTGGAGCTAGGGTAAGGAGCAAGCAGACCATTCAAGTGGAGCAAGCCATTTGGTACAAAAGCTTTGTTCACAGTGGCTCTACCAGACAAAATCAGTGACATATGAACTCACTCTAGCCTAGTGACCAAGATCAGCACCTTTGAAGCAGATTCCCCTTCTGAAAACTTCACTTCTTCTCTGTGTCTAAATATTTATTGTTTCCCTGATGCGAGTGCTCTGTCCCCACACTCTTGAGTGAATTGGTGATGAGCTAACACTGATGAGACACATACATTTCTGCCTGGGGTGGATGATCGGTCTACTCTCTGGGGCATGTACATGGGAGGAGGAGCCAGGCAGAGCTGCTATAGAAGAAAGGCCCTCTGGTGTGCTAGCTGCCTACTTACCCTCCATTCGTGCTCAATAGTAGATTCTTAATAAAGGGTATCTAGTATATGACTCATCACGTATCAATCGCATAGAAAGTCATACTTTGGTTGAGCAGCCTAGTTAACGTTGAATATATTCTGGCCATCTCTTCGGATGTGCCATTCTGATGCCTTACTCTGTTGATACAAGCTTACTAAACTGTGAGCATCCTAACAACACACATAGACATGCTTTTGTCTAAATGTCTAAAATCTCTGGACAGAGTCTAAAATTTCCCTAACAGGCACATTTTCTGTCTTACAGTGCTATTTGACAAGGCTGTGGGACTCTTGAGAGGTGGACTCTGGCTGGTACAAGAAGGACACCAAGACGTACCTGCCCTAGCCCAAATCTCTTCCCTCTGCTTTCTAACACACTATGGACATGAAGATCTCAGCTGCACTCACACTGCCATGAGCTTTGCCTGCCAGAAGGACTGGCACTTCTGCAGCTGTGAACCAAAACAAACCATGCCCCCTTAAGTTCTTCCTGAATGATACCCCCTCATGGTGCTGGGAGAGATGGCTAACACATCTGCCTTGGTATGTCTCAGGCTCATAGTAAGTCTCATATGGTGTTGATGTCTCACTAAAGTCCATTTTAAAGGCAAATGGTCCCAAGCTATTGGTAAGGTGTCCTTATTAGAAATCTTAATCTTACTGATCTCCCCCCCCCAAAAAAAAAAACAAACAACAACAACAAAAAACCATGTTCCTTTCTTCAGAATAGGAAATGTTCTCACCTGGGTAAGCACTAGGTTGGGGCCAATCCTGCCCCTGTAGGCAGAAGATAAGGAGCTCACACTTGAGTAACTCTTAATCTCTCTGGGTGCTGTCCCCATGTCTAGTGACCGTGAGGTATTATACAGTCATGATTTGGTTCTAAGTTATTTCCACGCCACACCAGATCCCACCAGTGAGCCACATAACACATCTACTATTCAGCTTTGAAATGATTATTACCTCCAGACAATCCAAAGCCCTCTGTGCTTTCTAGATTTCTATCTAACCCCACCCTTAGGAGTCCATCTGCTGGAACTCGGGGGCTGGAGGCTGGAACCTTCCTGCCAGGTTAGCTACCATGAGCTCCCACCTCATGTATCTCCCAACATCTTCCTTCCCAGACTGCCATCCATAAACTGAGATCTTTCTGACAGAATGCCTCCTAGAATCATTCCTCATCACCATGGCTATAATTTTTGCTTTAATAAATTTTACCTGGCTGAGAGGACATTATTGTCACCTCTGCAGTGAGGTCTGTCCCCTGCATTAGATGGGTGGAGACCAAATGTTTACTCTTTTTACTTGGACTGATGCTCAAAGACAATTAATTCCTCTGTGTCTGGAAAGACTGAAAACTACTCACAGATGCAGTCAAGGAAATCCCTCGTCAGCATGTTTTGGTACATGTTTCAGTACTGCCTCTCAAGACACACAAGGTGATCAAATGGGAAACCCAAAGGTCAACTCCACCCAATGTTTTAAAGCAAAAAGTAAAGTAAGTGAATAGAGAGAAGACAATTTAACCCTTTACAAGTCCTCTGTAGGAGGAAAGTCCTACAGAAAGGCCAGGTTTTCCTTAAGTATTGTCTTGAGTCCTCAGGAACACTGGCCCCAGTCTCACCTATTAACTCCCAAACTGAGGCTGTACACACACACACACAGACACACACACACACACACACACCTCTGCCATACTGATCCAAACTCTGTCACCTACCAGTCCTTGCCAACAGGTACATCTCGGTGTACACTGACGAAAGTTCCATTCTTCAACAAAGGGATAAATGGAATAAACCCAAGAATCTTCAGAACTGAAGCCACGCTGGCCAGGAACTGTCACTCTCTTGTATGGGTGCTTCCCAGTTCTGCTGGCACCTTGCCCTATGGATAAAGGGATAACCACAGAGAGTAGAGCAGGGGCCACAGTGCTCCAGCTTGGAGACAAGACCAGAATTGCTCTAAGACCCGAAGCTGCTATCAAGAATGGAGCTGAGACACTGAAATCACCTGCTGCTCCATCCTGTGGGATTTCAAGCACCATTCTCCAGCACACAGAGGCTCTTTGAAAAGTAGCTTAGCTGAATCCTGTACAGTGACACTCTTCATAGTTATATGCAGGGTTACAATGAAAGTTGATGAGTGGGGATCAAGAAATGGCTCAGTTGGCAAGTGTTTGCCATGCAAGCATGAAGACCCAACGTCCATGCAAAAACCCAGGTGTGGTGGTCGTAGCGGTTTGAATATGCTTGGCCCATGGAAGTGGCACTATTAGAAGGTGTGGCCTTGTTAGAATAGGTGTGGCCTTGTTGGAGGAAGTGCGTCGATGGGTAGGCAGGCTTTGAATTCTCCTAGTGCTCAAGCTCTGCCCAATGTGGAACAGAGGGTCTTCTGGCTGCCTTCAGATCAAGGTGTAGAACTCTTAACTCCTCCTTCAGCACCATGTCTGTCTGTCTGTCATGCCTGTCTGCTGCCATGATTCTTGCCAGGATGAAAATGGACTGAGTCTCTGAAACTGTAAGCCAGCCCCCATTAAATGTTTGCCTTTCTAAGAGTTGCCTTGGTCATGGTGTCTCTTCACAGCAATGAAACCCTAAGACAGTGGTGCACATCTGTACCCCTAGTACTAGAGAGGATCCTTCGAGCTCACTTGTCAGACAGGATAGCCTACCAGTGAGTAGCAGAACCAGCTGTAACCTGTCTCAAACAGTGATGTACAGAGCAATGGAAAAGGACGCCCAAGGTCAACCTCTGAGCTCTACAGAGAAATGCAAAACAAGTATATCTGTGTGGGGGACACACACACATGGGGGTGAGGGAGAGGCGTTATGGCAAAGAGGAAGAGTGATGTTATAGATTAGGCCCCACCCAGGCCTGATCCAACAATAGGTCTCCATAGTAGACAACTGACCACAGCTACTGAGGACAGATGCTGCCCTAACAGCAGATCTCCCCACCCCCACCTCATGGCTGCGGGGGCTCTAAATCAGCATGAGGAACCATTTATTTTTATGTTCCACTCTACATCATCAACAGAGATGTACAAACATGTTGTTCCCAGCTGCTGCTGGGGTCAGGGTGGCTTCCTTACTGAAAACTTCACTCAGGATGGGGTGTGGGACAGTCACCAGGATCCATTCGCATGTGACACCTGTCGGTAGTTCTACAAGGGAACTACCATTGAAGACGCTCCTGTTTTTCAACCCTTGGATATGGTTGTCATCTGTGGCCTCAACCTAGTCTCAGTGTCAGTAGACTAAAGCCAAACAGTGTTCTCTGAGCAGTCAGGTCTATTCAACTTCTTCTTTATACTTTTTCATCTTATTAATCTGGGTTACATACAGCCATTTTCATGCAAATATATAATGGACTTTCAGGGTCCTTTCAGGGGCCTCTGTCCTTGGCTAACTTGGCCTGTTTCATAATCCCCTCCCAGTACTCCCCATTGATCCCCAGACTATCTTGTTTCTCTTTACATGTCATGGATACATATATGATTTTTATGTATCAACATAAAAACCCAGCACCCACAAATGAGAGAAAATATGTGATACCTGTCTAAGTGTGACCTAATTCTCTGAATGATTATCTCCAGTTAGATCCACTTTCCTGTTCATGACATAGCTTTACTCTTAGCTCTCTACCTGAGAGAATCCACTGTGGATCTGAATCACATTGGCCTTGCCTTTCCTCTGTCAATGAACACCTAGGGTGGTTCCTAGCTACTGTGGCAAGTGCTGCAGTAAACATACACACTGAAGCCTGAAGCCAATGCATCAGAGACATTCACAGGGTGCAGATCACTGTCTATTTGTCTCTTTGCATGGGACACAGAGCCCTTTCAGCTCAGTGCTTGGGGGACCTCTCAGCTGTGCTCCTTTGGCTCTGAGCCCTCCAGAACTGCCGTCGGGACCCATGTCTACTTCCACAGGTACTGTGCATGTTCACACAGAAGTCCCTGTCCTCAGTGGATGCGTTTCTGGCTTCCTAGGACTAAGCCCAGGTTTCCTGACCCAACCTGAAGACATTACACATGAGAAAACAAAAGAAATTATCTCTAGAGGAGCTAAGGGCATGCTGACACTGGCAATGTGCCCAGTGAGCTGTGGAAAATGTCACCTCTCATTCTCGTCTATGTTTCTGCAGTTGACAAGCGTTCAGTACAGATTTGGGGGCATTTGTAACACACTCCAAGTGATCACAGTACAGTAGTTTTGCTGTGTTTTTATTTAATTAAACATATTCTAAGCCTGCAAAGACTGAAGTGACTCTCCTTCCCATCCCTCCCTCAGCCTCCACAGAATCTCACACATGTCGGCCCTCACACATCTCTTTAAGACTGGTTAAAGTCTGTCCATTGTCTTTACCTATTACAGAGCTTAGAAATAAGTGTCCTATTTTTTAATTTAATTTTTTAATTATTCACTTTATATCCCACTCACTGACCCCTCTCGATCACCCCCTCCTACAACCCCTCCCCCACCCCACCCCACTCCCATTCCCCACCCCCTACTCCCTCTTCTCTTGAGTGGGCAGGGCCTCCCTGATCATCCCTCTCACACGGGCACCCCAAGTCTCCACAAGACCAGGTGCCTCTTCTTCCACTGAGGCCAGACAAGGCAGCCCAGCTAGTAGAACATATCCCATGTACAGGCAACAGCTTTTGGGATAGCCGCTGTTCCAGTTGTTCAGGATTCACATGATGGTCAAGCGGCACATCTGCTACAAGTCCAGCCCATGTATGCTCATTGGTTGGTGGTTCAGAGTCTGAGAGCCCAAGGGTCTAGGTTATTTGGCCCTGTTAGCCTTCCTGTGGAGTAGTTCCCATCCCCTTCAGGGCCCACAACCCTTGCTCCTGGTCTTCCATAGAGTCCCCAAGCTCCATCTGCTGTTTGGCATGGGTGTCTGCATCTGTCTGACTCAGCTGCTGGGTGGAGCCTCTCAGGGTACAACATGCTCCTGTCTATAAAGTTCAGGAGTCTGACGGAGGTAGAGGAGAGGTGCAGGAGAATGAAAGTCTACTCAGGGCAGCTTCATGTTATTCTATTTTTAATAATGGAATAGGATCTATTCTGTGTGCTTATTCTTTCCTTAGATTTCTGTCTTCGTTTTCTTTCACCAGACTCTTCCAGGTAATGTGATTTTGCTATGCTCATTTTATAATGTGCTTCTTACTGGTTTTGAAATAGAGGAAGAAATACATCAGGTGGCTTTGTCATAGATGATAGAAGATGCAGACACCTGACAATGATACAGGATAGGAGAATTGGTGTGGATTTCAATGAGAAAGGCTCCCATCGGCTCATAAATGGGAATGTTCCTTCAGAGTTGGTAGAAAACTGTTTGGGAAGGGTTAGGAGATGTGTCTTAGTGAAATGGTTGGTTTTGTGTGTCAACTTGACACAGGCTGGAGTTATCACAGAGAAGGGAGTTTCAATTGAGGGAAGTGCCTCCATGAGATCCAGCTGTGGGGCATTTTCTCAATTATTGATCAAGGGTGTAGGGCCCTTTGTGGGTGGTGCCATCCCTGGGCTGGAAGTCTTGGGTTCTATAAGAGAGCAGGCTGAGCAAGCCAGGGGAAGCAAGCCAGTAAGGAACATCCCTCCATGGCCTCTGCATCAGCTCCTGCTTCCTGACCTGCTTGAGTTCCAGTCCTGACTTCCTTTGGTGATAAACAGCAATGTGGAAATAAGCTAAATAAACCCTTTCCTCCCCAACTTGCTTCTGATGTTTGTGCAGGAATAGAAACCCTGACTAAGGCACTTAGTTAGAGAAAGTGTGGCACTAGGCAGGAGCTTGGAGGTGTCAAAAGCCCATGCCGTATTCCAGTTATCTCTCCTTCTACCTCATGGTTGTTGTTTCAAGATGTAAGCTCTCAGCTACTGCTCCAACAAGATGCCTGCCTGCATGCATGATCCCTGCCATGATGGTCATGGACTCACCCTATGAAACTGTAAGCTAGTCCCCTAATAAACTCCTTCTATAAGTTAACTTGGTCATGGTGTGCTTTCCAGCCATAAAAATGTAGCTGAGAGACATGTTGAGATGGGCATGTGCTGGCACATACCAATAATCCCAGTACTTAGGAGGCAGAAGCAAGTGGATCAATGTGAGTTTGAGGCCAGTCTTGTCTACCCAGAGTTTTCCAGGACAGCCAGGGCTACACAGAGAAACTCTGCCTCAGAAAACCAAAAGAAAAATGATCATGATATGTCATAGAGTTAGGCAGATGTATAGATGACTAATTAGCAGATGATAGACGATAGATTTTATGTGTGTGTGTGTGTGTGTGTGTGTGTGTGTGTGTGTGAAAGAGAGAGAGAGAAAGAGAGAGAGAGAGGTAGTAGTAGTAGTAGAGCAATAAATGCTATAAAAGGCATATAAAAACATAAAAATGGAATGATAAATTAGATAATATATAGATAGGTAATTGGATGGATGGATGGATAAATGGATGGACAGACAGACAGATGATATAAAAGACAAAGATAGATAAAATAGAGAGAGAGTGTGTGGATAAGATAGATTCAGAAATGAGAGGTGAGTGAATAGATACATAGACAGAAAGAAAATAGAACAATATAAATGTGTTAGTCCTCTTCTCCTAAGAGGAAGGATATAAGCCAAGGATATAAACATTTCTTAATTCTAATCACTGGTATTTTTTAAATAAACACTTGTTAAATTGAATGTCATAAATACAAAATATATATTCTACAAAACACTCTATAAATGAACTATTAGAAATTCAAGTAATATAAAATACATATGATTTGTGCAACATGTGTTTACATTTTGTGCATAAAATGACATGAAATATGGAAGGACTACTGTCAGTTTATCTTGTATAAAAGTTTTTAAAATTCACACATTGTAATCACATTTTTTCAGTAGCTGTTAAATGCTTACATTGGGAAGATTAGGATAAAAGGTCATCTCAAATTCCCAACCCTTGGGTGTCCTATTCATCAATGCCACCTAACCAACATGTAGAATTTCAACAAGACACATAAATTAAGATTGGCTCAAAAACATCTTTCTTCTGATCTCTTATGGAAGATCAAGTGCTTTTTTTGTTTGGAAGACAGAAACATAATGTTCTAAGATGGAAAGAAAGAACTCCCATTCTACAAAAATACATAAATAAAATACATCTTTTTTGGTAAATTCATGGCATATTCATTAACTATTTAGTAGATCTAAATAGAAATTTGAAGTGCAGAAGTTTTTTTTTAATAACTTATATTGACAGCCTAGAGACAGATATGTTTAATTTACAGCTGCTTGAATTTATTTTTAAATAATGAAAAAAAATAAGAAATTTTAATTTGTACAATATAAGCTAGATCTAACAGTGGTATTTAAACATACACTTCTTATCTCTTTCTTAATTTAAACACACACTTCTCATTTCTTCATGATGTGGTTATTTTGATTTGAGAGGAGCATGGACCCCAGGTACATGCAGGTGCAGACCAGGAGAGCACATTGGAGCCTCTGGAACTGGAGTCACAGACATTCGTGAGCTGCCTGATTTGGGTGCTGGATGCTGAACCAGGGTCCTCTTCAAGAGCAGCAAGAAAGGGTTCTTAACTGGAAACACATCTCACCAGCCCCTCCTCTCCCTCTTATCTTCCTAACTTCTCCATTTACAAATACTTCGTCTCAAGTTTCACTGGTAACATTGTATTCTAAGTATCGTTTAAGAAAACCTTTTACTGCGAAGATTGGAATTCTGTTCCTTCTTCTAAGCACTAAGAACCAGGTTAGAGATGGACACAGGACAAAGAGGCTTCCAGGTTTCACAGATGCCCCATCTGAAAGTGCTGAGACAAAATGTCGGCATCCTGGTAGCCTCAAGTGCTGCATAACTTTGGCTCTTACAAATGACTGCTGGACTTGGAAGTATTTATAGAACATCCAGTTACATAAGACACACAAGCGTAAATGTCATTAGGAGACTGTGCTGACAGGGCAAGCACCTGCTGTGTGTGGAAACCATTTGTTCATGTTGCATAAGTCCCTGCTGATGGCATCAGCCCCGCCCTTCACCCTCCCAGCCACTGCCAGAGAGTTGGCACAAAACATCCCACGCACAGCAATCTTCCCTTACCCCTTCACCCCAGAACCATTTCTGCTCTAAAAATAACAAAGTCTTCCCGTTCTGAAGTATGGAATGACAACACTAGACCCAGAATAATCTCTCAGATATGTGACATTTTCAGTAAGATGGAATCTCGTTCCCTTTAAAGGGGACCAATGTCTGCTTTTGACACGAACGATTTCAGCAAGTGGGAAATTGAATGAGGCTGTCAATCCACTATCACTAAGTCACGGTTCCCTGGAAATGTATGGGGCTGAGATCAGTGTCAGGAAATGGAACTGAGTCCCCGTTAAATATGAAGCTGGAGTTTGGAAATTCACACCTGGTGAGGTCTGAGTGTGTCAGCACTGAAGTGGGGCCGAGGTGGGTTCCAAATTCACACCTGCCGCACATTTTGCTTGTGCTAATGAGTGAGTTGTATTCAATCTCCTAAAACACTGGGGTTAGCCGGCTCAGCCCCACAAAGGAATGCACTAATCCAGAAAGAGCTGAGAAATTTTCTTTCAAGCCCCTCCCACTGATACGCAACTGGACAGAGCTTGGATCATCTCCATCATTAACACACCGGCTTGGCACCAGTGTGCAGTAATGTGCTCTCTGAACTTCAATCTGAAACTCTAAGGTAAACAAAGGCAGCAAACGAGAACAGCAACCTGCCAACCTGCTTTTCATCTCTTCCAGTTCGACCTTGACAATGTGGGGACAGGGAAGTAAACGGTCAGGTGACCCCAGAAGCAGCCTGCTCTAACCAGCTGGACAAGGACCTAAGAAAATCCTCTCCTTGCAACATCTCCGCAAAAACATTTTCCTGTCATCTCCCCAAAAACAAAAGATGTCAAAGTAACCACAAGATGTTAAGGTTAGCCTTCTGGTGTGGGGAAAGCCTGGTGGGCTGATGCCAGGGAAACCTTCCCGAGAGCCCAGCACATTGGCCGGATGAAGCACTGTGCCAGCTTTGATGACAACTAAAACCAAGCTCAGGTTCCTGTTCTGCTGAGCAAAGCCAGACCCTGGAGCATGCAGGGAGTGTTTTCCTGTGTGTAAACTCAACAGTGTTGCCTGAAATCCAGGCTGTGCCTCCACTTCTTTTCTATCATTCTTTCTCTTGCAAGTCAAATCCACCCTTGCCTGAGCAACACATCACTCGCCAACTCCATTGGATTTAGATTAGTGACACTCACCTCTAGGAGTGTCTTCGTGAGTTAGTAGGAGTAACTATGGTGTGAAGGAGTAACTATGGTGTCCTGAATGTGGACAGCACTGTCCTAAAGGGGAGTGAGGGAAAGACAGCTAAGCTCAGGCATGTGCCAACTCTACTTCCTGGTCCTCGAGATGTAGTTTTGTAGGGAACTAAAGATGCTGTGAGGAAAATAAACCCTTACGTGGTTTTCTAAGGTGTATGAGTGTGGTGAAGACTAAATCTAATACATTCTACTGCAGGTCCTCTGCACCTCATCTGTATCTGCTTGGATGGGGACAGGGAGGTCATTTTGCTACACATAAGTGACTGGGTGCCTAAGAGTGGCCTAAGAGTGCAGCATGGAGAAGGCTAGGTGATACAGGGAACTGATGTTTTCAGTGTCGTTGCCTTTATCTACAGTAAGAGTCAAGTGAGCTTGTGCCTGGATGAGAGAGAGGAACCAGAAAGGCTGGATGCCGTGCTCTACTGAAGGCAGATGGCCTGCCTTTAGCAGGCAAAATGAACCAAATGGCCACAAACACAGATGTCTCATTCCCCAGGTACCCTAGACCTCAAAGAAGGAAGTGTCAGAAGAGGAGGGAGAGAGCCTCACTGAACCCCATCATCTTCCAGTGTGGCGTGAAGAGGGGCCTTGGAACTCAGAAGGTCTCTTGAGACTGGACAAAACTTACAGAGGCCCTTCATGAGGCTTGTGCTAAAATCAGCACCAGCTGCATGTGAGGGAGAAGCTGGCTTCCTGTGACCCAAGAGATAGGATGTGACTTGCCCTGAGCCCAGCAACACAGGAACCCAAAGCTGCTGGGGCATCTAATAAAAAACTCAGCTAAGTCCCACTTCGAAGCCCTTGCACATGGTCAGGTGGATGTTTAACCCATGTGCACGGTTTCCTTGGGGCTTACAAGTTTACTTTGCTCAACCAGGAGGCCACTGTCTCTTTCAGTTACTGCTTGAGCAAATCAGACTTGCATACTGGGGGTCAACAGGTTTAATGACAAAGGAACAGGATAAGTGTATTTCTTGGAATGAAGATTGTGCACATTCTGGAGTCAATTATAAGATAACAATCATGAGCTATTGGGTTACATGTTCCATGCAATAAAGCATGTGGGATACTTTAATGAGTTCATACTCTGATGATGTTTTGACCTGTGAAGTATAAAGGAAAAAACTCTAAAAGTACCTTAAACTATGGGCAAAATGCATTTCACAACCAGTGGTGTTTTTGCATGCACAGGATTACTCACGTGCCCCCACATCAGTGTTAAAAGAAGGTCTGATACCACAGGAAGGAGCCTTGCCCTGGCTGCAGATGGTAGATGGTTCCTGGCCAGGCTGCATCTCGACGAGGCAGGAGCAGAAATCTGTCTCAATGCCAGGAAGTACTAATAAACGGATTTCCAAACTGGCAGCTGGTTCCTGGGTGCCAGACACCCTGTAATTTCAGAAAATGACACATTTGTTTAACCTGCTGTCCTCAGATAATGTATAAACATGGATTAGATTGAAATCTTACATACTTGCCACAATTAGATGGCCAGTTCAATGGAATTTCAAAGACAATGTCATAAGCGACATGAAAATAATACCCTATCACTCCCAAAGCTCACTGTGAATATTTTTCTTATAGATTTCAAATGCATTAAAAATGAAATAAACAAGCTTGTTGAGGGGCTGAAGAGATGGCATAAAGAGATGGCTTAGCATGTAAGAGCTTTGTGCTCTTAGAGAACCACCCAAATTGGGTCGGCAGTGCCCACAACCTGCAGTGACTCCAGCTCAAGGAAATCCAACACCCTTTCCTGGCTTCTATCTCTCAGGCACATACATATCTGCGTACGCACAGAGACACAACATACACAAAAATAAAAATAAGCATATAAAAGTGAGTGTGTTGAGACCTGAGCACCTAGATAGATTCTGAGCTCAGGGGACTTTCGTGCCTTTAAACAAGTGGTTGCATTTGACTTATTCTTCCAACTTTTCACTGTTTTAAGCAATGATAAAAAGCCATATCTTCCTCATACTTTGACCAATCTGCCCTTGGTCTGATATGACGTAAGTTAATCTGAACTATCCCCTCCTCGAAGCACTCCTCACTTTGCTTATACCTTTTAAATGGCCGTGAGGCTCTGCACTGTGTGGCCATTGGTTTCACTGTAGCACAGCGGAGGAGACCCAGGACCAGCTCTCAGAGGAGGGCTGGCCCTGCTGCTGTTTGACTCCAGGCTTCACACAGCCTTCCAATTAGATGTCACTTGAAATTAAATATTGCCAAATATTAAAGCATTTGCTCCCAGGGAAAAATACTTGAAATGCTCAAGTTTGCTAGTAAACAAACACATTGTATTTTGAAGTAGCCCCTACCATTGTGTTTCTCAATGACTGGCATGTGCATGCATAACAATTTTATAAAACCATTTCTAAAGAGAAAAGAGAAAAAAAGTGAGTATGGATTACATGTCAGCTCAGTTCTCTGTGAATAAAGTTATCTAATTTAGTAAAAAGATCAAAACAGTAGGAAATAGGAATTGAGTGCTGTTTTTTTAAAGTCAATAGATTTAAACATCTGCATAGATATATTTTTGTTTATTCAAATATATAACATGAGGCTTGCATTGATATATCTACTGGAATCACACCTATGGTCAAGCAAATCACCCATACCATCATGCTGCATCACTGCCTTTCCTGAGATACAACATCTGAAACTTGTTCTCTTAACAATAATCATCCTGCTGCATGTGAAACGTGAGAATTACTCATCCTACATAATTGTGATTTGTTAGGATGTCTCCAACAAGGTTTTTAATTTCTTCCTCATTTTTGAAAGACAAGATTGCTGGGTATAATATTCCTGGTTGGCAGATGCCTTTGTTTCTTCGGTTCTTTGAATATATCATCTCAAACCACCCCCTGAAAGGCTGAAACACATGCCCTGTTCCCAGTGGTTGATGATGAGACAATGGAATCCAAATGAGAAAGTACTATGACCACTTCCCTAAACCAGTGTCACCTCTTCCTGCACACTAGAAAATGTATCCTATAGCCACAGGTATAGGATATATACCTATCTCTCACTCCTCATCAAAGAAGCTTGTCCTTGGAACAGACAGAAATCATTACAGAAAGCCACAACTGGTCAAAATGCAGAGATCACCTTCACATAGGGTGCACATTTAGCAATTAGTCAATTAACACATTTGCAAGACAACCCCTTCTAATGTCCAGAGGACACTGAGGAGGAGGGAGAGCAAGGACCAAGACGTCTGCTAGGAGATGGTCTCTTCTAAAAGAGGACATGGAGAGAAAGGAGGTGTGGAGGAGGAAGTAGGTGTGGGAAGAGTTGGTGGGATCAGGAGTAAGAGTTAATATGTTCAAAATAATTTACATAAAAACATTATAGTTTTTATAGAGATAATTGTGCTCATATACAGGCTAAGGTGGAAAGAGGAGTCTCACTGTTCTCCAACCCTAGACAAATAACTACAGGCAACTAAATGCTGAGGGGGAGAGGAATAATCGTCCCTAGAGGAGACCCCCAACTGGTTCTCCAACACCAGATGGTCAGCCCTAAAATCATAGGTATATAGGCAATTATATATGGTCTGGGGAGAGAAGGGGACACACACACAGACAGACAGAGAGATAGAGAGAGAAAGAAAGAGGGAGACAAAGACAGAGAAAGAAAGAGAGAGAGACAGAGATGCAGACACAGGGGAGGACGGGGGGGGAGGGAGAGACTGTAATAAAAACGAGATCATAAATATGGAAAACAGAAAGGAAATCATGTGGGTGGGAGGAAAGGAAGGAGAAATGAGGTAATTATATTTTAATTTCAAAAATAAAATAAAATTTAAGAGTATCCTTTTGAAAGTAACAAATCTTTATTTCTGGCTGCTTTCAATTTTTTGTTTGTTTTTTGTTTTTAGATTCTGGCAATTTGATTATGTGTGTTTGGATGGTCATGTCCTTGAATTTATCTTACTGGGTACCATCTCAAGCTTCCTGGATCGGGAATCCCTTTCTTAGTTTGGAAAATATTTATTCATGATTTTAAGTATGCCCCATTTCTTCCCATTCTAGAATTCCAGTAACTAAAATTTTCAGCTTAATTTTGTCCTACAGATCCCTTGAACTTTGTTTGTTCTCTGAGTCTGTCTCTGTGTACCTCTCTGTCTGTCTGTCTCTCTGTCCCTCTGTCTCTCTCTCTCTCTCTCTCACACACACACACACACACTTGTACACACACATGCATATACACTCTCCCACACACTCACACACATGCACATATGTGCAAAGATGTACATACACCTGCACACTCACATACACACACAGGGTTTTTGTCTTTTCTTCCCCCAGAGTTTATCACCTGTGATCTGTCTTCAGGTTCTCTATCCTTTGTACTCAAGCACACACACAATGGGTTTGCTTTTCTTCCCTCGGAGTTTATTGCCTATGACCTGTCTTCTCAAGTGTCTTTGGAGTCTTTAGTTGAACTGTTGTACTTTTCAGCTCAATGATTGATTCCTGATGTCATTTATGTCTTCCGTCTTTATCCGTCTCTTCTCATTTCATGTATCCTTTACTATCCTGACTCAGATAAATACTTCACAGGAGTTATTTTAAATGCTAAGTGATGAGCAGGGGCCCATCATTTTCTCCCATTCCACTAGAGTTCCTAGAGACGTGTGTTATTCTTTTTCTTAGACTATGGTTTCGGTTTGGTCTGCCTTGGCGTTCATGCTGCTTGCTGCACACCAGCAGAAAGGCTCTCCCCATCCTGTCCCATTGCCCTTATGAAGCAGGCAGACCTTACCCAGTCAGCCGTAGCTGCTGGGTGCCACACCTCTTGTTCAAAACACCTCTATCTTTTTAGTGTCTTCTACAAAACTGGGATAAGCTACATTTTGTTAAGTCACCAACAGAGGAGCAAAGATTCAAGATTCATCTTTAAAAGCTGGGTGCTAAATATATGTTCTAGTACTTTCTATTCTCATGGGGAAGCTAAGAGTCGGAACAAATCTCCAAGTCATGGCGAGAGTCAATGAAAAACCACGTCACTTTTACCCACACCCCCTCTGAGCCCAGGCAACACAGCCACTAGAATTGTTCTCCTGCTCAGAACCCTTTTTGCTGCTCTGTGGCCTAGACATCCTTATGTTTCCAAAGCTCTGTTGTCAGAAGTCGGTCCTGAGGAACCGTCTGAAGAAATTGAGACTAGATGAGTGCCCAAGTATTTCCTGGCAGACCTGGGCAGGTGTGGGAAGTTCATTCATTTCTAGTCAGGCTCCTGGAGGTCTATGGCTTCTCTGCCCTGTAAACATCCTGATGTGAACGTACAGAAGCTAAGCCTTCAGGCAGCAGCTGGGAAAGATATGGACTCTTGCCAGAAGAAGCCAGAGCAAAGCCGTTTATCCCTATCTCTACAGAGTAGCATCTTGTAAAGACCTTGTGTATCCATTTAAAACCGCTTCTGAGTTCTCTGTGGTTGAGGAAAGTTCATAAATGCTAAGTTCCTTTTGCTCCTAGACCTGGGGGATTTAAGAGCCAAATCATCCTAGACAAACTGTAAAGGCTAAGCTCTGCTCCTCCTCAGACAGAATCTGAGCTGGAGCCCCTTAGTGATCATGAGGTACGGTGCCCAGGGAGATCTGTGTTAAACCTGTTAATGGGGTCAGGCTTATGGGAATGGTGACCAACTCTGTCCTTCCTCAGTTCCCAAATGCTAAGAAATGACAGCAGTAGCCTGTGGGGAAATGCTTGCTATCAACCATGTATTTGTTGAATTCTGCCCTGGGACCGCATCTCCGTATTTAATGTCTGTCATAAAAATATTTGAGGAAAGATGGTTAAATGTCAAAGTAGTTCTGTGTTCTGGGACTCTTGAGTAAATAATGAGCTCACAAATTAATGAAAACCTGTAGCAGTGTGTGAGTCTGCAGATAGCAGCATAGGCACCGAGGGGCACCCACAATGGTCTACTAGAACTGCCATGCTTGAGGGAAAGAGAAAATTAATTAACCCCAGGAGGACCACAACCTCCAGGCCTCCCGTGGATAAGCAGCTTCTCTCAGACTTAACAGGATCAGTTACTATGTAGCAAAAATCAACAGGCATTGAGCCACGACTCCTACCTGGTATACCAAGTACTACAGCTTAGCTTATGTGAGCTACCTCAGAGTCAAGCCGTGCAGGCTCTGTCCACGGCATCTTAGCGCATGCAGCTGCTGCCAGAAGAGCAGAAGAGCCTGCTTGCTGGTTATCTGACTTTCACTTTCTTTCCTTACAAACTATAGCAAGACTTGGCCAAAATTCTAAAATGTCTGTACTCCAACAAGAGTACTCACTGAACCATTATCATATATAAGTGTGTGTGTGTGTGTGTGTGTATAAGCAAATAACCAAAGAGCTTGAAATAAAAGGTAAATAGGGCAGAAGAAAAAGCTGGCTTAGGAAAAGTCAATGGCCAGCACATCTGTTTAAAAACGAGGACTCTTCTGTCAGATCAAGTAGAGAAGCTGACACTGTGTTCTGACAGAAAGCTTCTAACATCCAAACATTATCCTCTAGTTTCATTGTGACATCATTGACAAGCAAAAATTATGTATGTTATGTATACGTATTACATCATATGCATATATGGTATATATGTGTTATTTTTGGTTTTGGTTTTGGTTTTTGGTTTTTCGAGACAGGGTTTCTCTGTATAGGCCTGGCTGTCCTGGAACTCACTCTGTAGTTCAAGTTCTGGAGTTCAAGGCTGGCCTCGAACTCAGAAATCTGCCTGCCTCTGCCTCCCAAGTGCTGGGATTAAAGGCGTGTGCCACCACCACCTGGTGGTATATATGTGTGTGTATGTATATGGTATACATGTCAATGTTTTGATAACTGTGAAACCATCATCATAATCAAGTCAGTTAATAGACTCATTACCACCCCAACTCCTATATTCATTTCCACTTCCTCTTTTATGATGAACAAATGTTAGCATTTCGTGACTGCATGGTTTTAAGGAAATCATTGCTTAGTGGAACCCATAACTGCAATTCTGCAAAGAAATTCTATTTTCCCAACCACATAGCCCTGAGACTACATCACTCACTGTAAAGAGGTGGGGAGGGGGGCAGGAGTTCCTAGTTAGCTAGAAAAAAAAGGGAAAAAAATATTGTTAAAATGAAACCTCAGCAAAATAATTAAAAAACAAAATAAACTACATTATCTAAAATCAACTGTGAGTCTTTGTGTCACCAGATCTGGCAGAGGAGTGCTTTGTGACCCTGGTGTGTACCAGAGGGGCACATAGCACAGATGAGACCATCTTCCATTCACAGTAGCCTAGGACACATGGTCTCAAGGAATACGTGGTCCCAAATGAGAAGATCCAAGGTATAGTGAGGCTATTGTGTTTATCTAGCCCTGTGGAAGATACAAGAAAGTCTCTGGTCCCCCAGAGTCTACACTGGTCCAATGAGGAGATGTACCAGGTACAAAAAGCACACTCAGTATTTAAACAGTTAAGAGGAAACGTCCCATTTGGATTTTGGAGGGACCAAAAATCCCATTAATATGGAACTTTAATGGTATGGAACCAACACTGCAGAGTCATGTTGAACAGATATACAAAATATAAGTGCAAATGGTTGGAGGGAAGAGAGATCATCAAGGTCACGCCCGCTTGTACAGAAGCATCTCAGTATGATGTGAGTTGGGCCTGAGACAAAGCCAGAAGCTTGGGGATGGACAAACTCACTTGCAGAGGCAGGACCAGGAGAGGAAAGGGGCTGAGGTACCACAGCAAGATGGATCCAGATTCAACAGATAAAAAGGTAGCATTCTAGCAGTCCAGGATTTGTAACAAAGTAAGCATCGGGCTGTGTTGAACTAAAACCGCAGACATTAGCAGGATAATTCAAATGAGTGGCACTTGTCCTGGAGAATAAAGGCCTTGCTTTAGGAAGATGGAGGGGGTAGGGATTTGGGGAAATCTGATGCAGAAGGACAGGGACAAAGCTGTGGGCATGGTCTTGATAAACTTTTGGAGGGCTGGAACTAGACAGGTGGAAGGAACAGACAGTATCAGTGATGTGCAATAGGGAATTGCATTCATTCTATATTGTCTCTAGAATGCCCATCTCAACCATCTCCACCTTCTAGATCCATATATCTCTGAAGACCATCAACTCAGAATTCACTAGCCAGAAAAGTCATTTAAACAACATAAACTCTTATAAGTTAAAAAAAAATTTTCTAAGCAATAATTCACATGCATATCTCAGTGGCATCTTGTTGTGAAAATTGTACGTGGAAGATTAGAAATTATCTTTACAGCCTAGATAACAATTTAAAATAAAAGTGAGCTGGCTACCACAAATATGGTGTCTTCACGAGAAAAAAGCCCACGGCCCTTTCCTGTCCAAGCTCATGCTGTGAAACGTGGCAGATAGGACGATGCAGAGAAATCCGTCCTGAAAACACTAAGGATGTCTGCTGTTGACATCTGCAGGGCATGAAGCCCAGCAACAGGAAGTAGGAGACAGGAGTAGGAAGGGAGGATGGTTGTCTTGGGCTTGCTGCCACAGATAAGATGCAATGAAGTTAAACATAGGTCAAACAGCCAAAAAACAACCAAGCTGAAGGATTCCACTGCCCACCTCTAAGCACAACCAATGTCCAGACACTGGCACAGGAGGACAGAGAGAAGCAAGAGCTCTCACGCAGTGCTGGGGGAATGCAAGATGCCATAGGCACTATGAAAGACCATTTTTTTGGTTTCTTATAAAGCCAAGCACTCAGCGTATGACTTAGAAATCATATCCCTCAGTATCTACGCAGAGAAATTGAAAACTTGTGTGCCCACAAAACCATCACACAGAACTGCATAGCAACTATATTCATAATTGTCCGGACTTGAAAGCTAGAAAGGCATCCTTCAGCAGATGAATAGGTCGTAGGCAGGGTTATCATTGCTGTGATGAAACACCACAGCCAAAGCAACTTTGGGAGCAAAGGGTTTATTTGGCTTACCCTTCCATATCATAGTTCATCAATAAAGGAAGTCAGAACAGAAGCTCACGCAGGGCAGGAACCTGAAGGTAGGAGCTGATGCAGAAACCATGGGAGAATTCTTACTGCTTGTTCCCCATGGTTTGCCCAGTCTGGAGTGGAACATTGTGGTTGAGCCCTCCCCTATCAGTCACTAATTAAGAAAATGCCCTACCGGCTTGTCTACAGCCCAATCTTATGGATGTGTTTTCTCTATTGAGATTCCCTCCTCTCCTGATGACTCTAGCTTGTATCAAGTGGACATGAAAGTAGCAACACAGGGGGAGATGACCAGATGGAGCACCATGGAACTTATCTGTGTGATTTTTTTTCCAAGACAGGGTTTCTCTGTGTAACCCTGGCTGTCCTAGAAATCACTCTGTAGACCAGGCTGGTCTCGAACTCAGAAATCTGCCTGCCTCTGCCTCCCAAGTGCTGGGATTAAAGGTGTGTGCCACCACTGCCCAGCTCTCTCTGTGTGATTCTTGTGGACATGTCACTATGCACTTACCCAGACATACAGAGGGTAAAGATCATGGTTGACTGCTAATGTTTGATGTAGGTTTAGGATCATACTCATGGGTCACTGTGAGCTGGGTAATTTTCTTCTTTAAAAAAAAGTTCTCTTCCTCTTCTTTCATATAGAAAATGGTATTTTAACAGAGTCCATTTCCAAAGCTGCCAGGCTCAGAGACTATTGTTTATTTTTATATTGCTGGAAAAGCTGCCATTACAAAAGCAACTTCAGGAAGTTATTCTATGTTTACCTGTCCCAGACAGCTACATGTTGATAGGGACAACATCAACGGGATTATGACCCTGAGAGATCACATCTCCACCACACACAGGAAGCAGAAGGAGAGCTGGAAGTTCAGCAAGACTATTATTCCGAAAGCCTGCTCCCCCCACCCCCCAGTGATGCACTTCCTCCAGCAAAGCTGCTTCCTAGAGCTCCCATAACCTTCTCCAAACAGCCCCACCAACCGGGGACCACTAGGCTTAAACAGATGAGCCTGGGCAGGACAGTTCTTACTCGAGCAACCACAGGCTGCAAGCTGAAGGCCTGTCTGCAAGAGCCGACATGCTGGCCCAGGAGGCCCACCAGTGAGACAGAGAGGCCGTGTAAGACAGCCATGTAAGATGGTAATTCGGAACTTGAGGTGGGAAACAGATGGGAAGCACTCATCACTAAGGAAAGCGAGAAAAAAAACTGGAAATGATCAGCTAGAACATAAAAGAAACCACGAGGAAGAATATCAAAAGCAAGTGCTGGTTTCAGAAAACAATGGACAAACCCAAATAATGGGCAACCATCATTGTAAACTATGAAGCACAAAAACCTTCTAGGCATTAGGCATTTAACTACAAGGAGAAATATATATATATATATATATATATATATATATATATATATGCACAAGACAATACCATGAAGTCTAAGGGTAGTGAGTTTGACAGACTTATACAAACTGAGGCCCTTAAAATAAAATATATTGTTCTAATTGTCCTGAAATAAACACATAATTGTCTTAAACACATAAATTACATATTTCTGAGAGCAAGTAGCAAAGAATGTAAGTTCTGAATAATATGACAGGCAGTTTCCACCAAACTTTCAAGGAAGACATGATCTTTTCTTAATGTCTAAATCAGCAGCATTGACCAAACTTTTGATACAGGACTTATACACATGAGCATCCCTAAGACAATATCTGTAATTGGTCTGATAGCATTTGTGTAAAAATACAGTTTATCCAAACAAATGCCTGCTGTAGGCCCTCAAGAACAGCTTGACATTGGAACATTCATGAACATGAGTCAATGCCAAATGGACTTAAAGTGAAAGCACTGGCTAAGTATTGTGGTTCTTCTGATAAAAATATTGGATGAAAATAACCCAGGGTACCCATCCAAGGCATTCTCCATTGAACATCATCTCCAGAGAGCACAGGGAATGGTCACCACCACATCCATTGGATCCTTGGGGTACTCCCCTCCTCCCCATCATCCTCCCAATAGCTTAGTTCACAGGCACATCAAGTAAGATAAAATGAATGAGAACTGAAAAGAAAGCAAAGCTCGTTTGCAGACAACATGGTTGTCAGTGAGAAGGAAGGAGCCAAGGAGACCTACCAGAACCAATGGTTGTCAGTGTGAAGGAAGGAGCCAAGGAGAACCTACCAGAACAGATGGTTGAAGGGGGTCGGTATGACAACACAGCCTTTCCCTGCTGTCAAGGGGGACCAAATGTGAGAAACAAAAGAGCTAGGGTGTGGCTAACTGCAACATAGACTTAACAGTGTTTCCAAGAAAAAGACACAGTAACTTAATGTGAACACCCAGTCATTCGCCCAGCAACCGTTCACATTTACACCTTAGAAAATGCTCACAAAGATGCTAAGGACACTGCTCACTTAATCCTATTTTCAATATAAAAAATGTGAAACAATATGTCTTTCTCAGAAGGAAAATATAGAACTACATAAGATGTTAGAGGCCAAAGTAATTGGTAACAGTATTTTATATAGCAATTTCAGGTAAAATACTGCAAATTCTAGAAATAAGGAAGAAAAAGAAAAGGTGCTTTTGTTTTTAAACTAGTGTGTGTGTGCGTGTGTGTGTGTGAGTGTGTGTGTGTGCGCGTGTGTGTGTGTGTGTGTGTGCGTGTGTGTGTGTGTGTGAGTGTGTGTGTGTGTGTGAGTGAGTGCATGTGTGTGTGTGTGTGTGAGT
>NW_022196905.1:158438153-158472558 GCF_008632895.1 Mastomys coucha | reverse complement strand
TGAGTGCGTGTGTGTGTGTGAGTGAGTGTGTGTGTGTGTGAGTGTGTGTGCGTGCGTGTGTGTGTGCATGTGTGTGTGTGAGTGCGTGCGTGCGTGCGTGCGTGCGTGTGTGTGAGTGTGTGTGTGATGCACAAGCCCATCCTTGTCCAAGCCTTGTGATTTTCAGAAATGCTCTGTTTTATCTTTTTAATTATAAAACAATAAAATTTAAGTAGGCTCATGTGTGATCTACCTAAAAGGATAAGGGAAAAAGAAAAGCCAAAGAAAACTTTCTTTCTGTCACTGTAACGAACCACTCTGACTAACAGCGGGGAGAAGAGGATTGATTTTTAAGTTACACTCCTACATCGCAGTCCATCGCTGAGGGAAGCCAAGGAAGAAACTCAAGGCAGGAACCTGGAGCCAGGACCATGGAAGAACACTGCCTGCTCCTCCGGCTTACTCCGCTCTCCTTGGTAAATCCCCCTGGCCCACCTTCCTAGAGAGCTGCCCACAGGATCTGAAGTGGGTGGAAGGTTCTGGTGTCCTAGGCTCATGGTCTGTGTGTCTAACACCTGAAACAGGCTTGATGCATGCGAATGCTTCTCCTGAGATTCTTATCCTCACTGAACTAGCTCACCTGGGAATCCTTTGCTCATGAACAATGCTAACGAAATAAAACCCAGCTGAGAACAGAGCCAAGTGGCCGCTGACTGACAGTCTGATGGGACCAGCTGATTAAGCCAGTCGTTGCTATAACAGTGCCCACCCACAACCCCCAGCCTTACTCAAATGTCTGCTGAGCCACAGGAGGCCGCCTCCTTGGTGTGGAGGACTTTTTCTACTTGCTGGTCTCTCATACTGTTGATGGTGATATAATGCCAGCATGCCTTGGCCCCTTAGGCAGAGGCTAAACTGTTTTTCTCAAAAGACTGTAGTCAGATGGCAACAGTGGAGAGATGGGGAGTTGTCAAAAGCATCCTTTCACTCAAATAGCTTAGCAGATAGGGAGACAGAAGGGCTTTTTATTATTTCTTTCCCCTTTTCAGCCTTTGAAAGGAAATATATATATATATATATATATATATATATATATATATATATATATGCCTGAGAGTTTATTTCTCTTTGAGAAAATACTAAGGAAATGTCTTAGGGTTTCTCTGATGCTGTGAAAAGACACCAGGACCAAGGCAACTCTTATAAAAGAAAGCATTTGATTTGAGGCTGGTTTACAGTTCAGAGGTTTAGTCCATTATCATCCTTGTAGGAAGCATGGCAGCATGCAGGTAGACATTGTTCTGGAGGAGCTGAGAGTTCTACATCTTGATCCACAGGCAGCTGAAGGAGACTTCACCACACTGGGCATAATTTGAACATAGAAGACCTCAAAACCCACCCCCACAGTGACACACTTCCTTCAACAAGGCTACACCTCCTAATAGTGTCACTCTCTATGGGCCAAGCATTCAAACACAGGAGTTTATGGGGCCATTCCTATTCAAACCACCAGAAGGCATCTTTTTTGTTCTGGGAGCCTGATATAGCTGTCTCCTGAGAGTGCCTGACAAATTCAGAAGTGGATGCTCTCAGCCAATCATTGGACTGAGCACAGGGTCCCCAATGGAGGAGCTAGAGAAAGGACCAAAGGAGCTGAAGGGGTTTGCAGCCCCTTAGGATGAACAACAATATGAACCAACCAGTATCCTCAGAGCTCCCAGGGACTAAACCACCAACCAAAGAGTACACATGGTGGGACTCATGGCTCCAGTTGCATATGTAGCAGAGGATGGCCTTGTTGGCCATCAGTGTGTGGAAAGGCCTTTGGTCCTGTGAAGGCTCTATGCCCCAGTGTAGGGGAATGCCAGGACAGGGGAGTGGGAGTGGGTGGGTTGGTAAGCAGACAGAGTGGGGATGGGATAGGGGATTTTTGGAGGGGAAATGAGAAAAGGGGATAACATTTGAAATGTAAATAAAGAAAATATCTAATAAAAATGTAATAAAATAAGGCAGAAGATGTATCTTAAACAGAGTGGCAGGAGGTGATTTATTCATCTGTCCAAAAGGTCTGCATTTTAGGTTCCAAACTTCTGGCTGCACAAAACATTCTTCTTGAGATATCTATAGTCAAGACTCAGTACTTTACCAGCTGTATAACCCTCTCTGTGCCTCAGTAGGATGGCACACCTACAGGGATCTTTGAAATCGTGGTGCCATAACTGGTACAACACAGCCTTGTTTCCCTCCTGGATTCTAGAACTGTCTGTGGCCCCGTGGCCATCTCCACTGTCCTGATAACCACACAGCACTGGCTTGAGGCAAACTTCTACCTTGCTGGCTCCTTGGTTATAGATACGGCCCTTCAGAGTTAGCCTCCAGCAGGTTGCCAGCCTGCCCAATGTGTTCAAACATGGGCTGGTTATTGTGTGTTTTACCCTGTGGGGGCCAGAGACCGGTTTTCCTTACAGTCTCTCTCTATGACCTGTGTTAAGTGATTTAATTAGGACTTGAGAAGAAAGATTAGGAAAAGGAAGGAGGAGTGATGGCCTCATGGACCATCTCTCGGACAGGCAGCCAGGAGATGGCAGAACAGCCACACTCAGTCCTCAGCCCATCTGTATACTAGGCAGAGCTGAGACATACCTTAGCAAAACTACTGAACTATGTATTTTAAGAGGCAGTGGGAAGGAATCTAGTGGGAAGATCCAACATCCACGACAACAAAGGCCCAGTGGTAGAATGGAGGAAGTGGTGTGGCTGTGGGATCAAAGATCATGCTGTAGAGTCCCTGTGTGCGTAGGGATGTGGTTTAGCTCAAGGAGCATTGGTTCTACTTTTTACACAAAAGGAAACTGAGGCACAGGAGAAATGTCATCAACCCAAGGCTACTTACCAGGTAAAACATACTGTCCCTAGCATTGCGCTGGGAATGGATTATGTTTTTACAGCAATATATTGAAAGAAACGGGGCTTGTGTGTGTGTGTGTGCGAGGGGAGTTGAAGACCCTCTGTATCAGAACAGGAACTGACAGAACAATGCACAGGACCACGGGAGGTCATGTGGGACACTAGGGACCGGGGGCATTTTTTTTGAAACTGTAACACTAAGCTGACTTGAGGTTCTGTTCTGTCAATATACCATTGAGTGGAAACCTTCACAACACACTCACGAACCTTTTCTAACAGGATCCCTTTAAAAAATAGGGCCGTGATTCTGAAGGTGAAACAAGTCTAAATAGGAATTTAATCCACTTTAAGCCAGTGAAAAATGAGGCTATCATCTGTGATCTTTCGTCCAATTCACTACTTAACTATTGCTCAAAGGATCAATTAAAAATTTTGTAAAAGATGGTCAACTTAGGTTTGGTCATTATTGGAGAGGCGGGGGCTCCTGATCCTCTGCGCGCCGCCCCTCCCACATACGATCAATAAGCAGAGCGCTGGTAGGAAGGACACTGAAGGACAGAGAAGGACTCCTGAGCTCACAGCTCCCCGGAGACCCAGGAAGTCCTGACTCAAACCCCATCAGGATGTGATAGTGTTGCTGTATCCAGAGCTAACAGGAAGAATTCCAGTATTGTAATTTACTGCTTTGAAAAATGAGGGAGCCTGCTGCCTTTGTCATGTCTCTCTGAAACATGGGATATTTAAAATTCACACCCTAGACTTAATGTAGAGATAGATCACACGCTTTTATGGCTTCGGTGATGCAATGTGAGCCTTGTAATATCTCACAAGGTGTGTTTTATTCCTTCCAATGTGAGTCACGTGAAGATTAAGACGCTATATTATTGCCTTTGAACAACCTGCTATTTCCTGGAAACAGTAATTTGCCAGACCTGTCCTTGTCGCTGGGGTAAGTCTACCGCCTTGAGCAATCTCTGTTCTCTTTAAGTGATGGGTTTGCACCAAGGGAGCATGCTGGCCAGGTTGCTATGCTGAGTATCTTGGCGCCACCTAGTGGCTATGTATGGGATAACTACAGGAAGACTCGCAGATGGCCTCCACTTTCCTAAGAAATCTTTAACAGAATAAAAACTAGCATTTCCTAAGAATCTTTAATAGAATAAAAACTAGCATGTCCGAGGGTGCTATTATTTTACAGCTTAACTCCAATAAAGAACAGAGAGAAGGGAAATGGGAGCCGGCTCCACGTAGCAGGAGGAGGGAACCAACACATGCCAAGTTCCCCCGTCCTCTGTGTGTGCCACGGCATGTGTGTATCCAGAGAAACATTAAATAAATAAATAAATAAATAAATAAATAAATAAATAAATAAATAAATAAATAAATGACATGAGCTTTTTTAAAAAATAGCGCTTGTCAAAAAAAAAAAAAAAAAAAAAACCTGAGCCTGGATGTGGAGAAAATTGTACAATGAAATCCAAGGCATCTTTGAGAGGCCCTGCAAAGCCAGCTCTGTATGAGCTTGGATCCAAGACATAGCTGAGAGCATAGCTGTGGGCAATGGCACAGTTTAGGTTTTTTCTCTCCTACAGAAGAGGGCCATGTACGAGATGACTGGCTTCTGGGAGAGAGATACCTAGGCTCCTTTACCCTAATCTCAGCTAATGACTGTCCACTTATCCCAGGCCACACTGTGTGCCAGAACTCACTTTGTAGCCTCACCCCAGGATCACGACTTGTGTGTTTGCTGTGTGCCAAATGTCAGGTTATGTAAAACTAGGTGTTTTGAGCATTGGCTTATGTGACAGCAGTGTCCTCTAACGACTGGAGCATTCAGAAGTCAGCATCTTGCTCTCACATGAAGCAGAGACAAGGACATTTCAAAGGGTTGGCCCTGACTCCCAGAAGGGGGTTTTCTTATGAAAGGGCAAAGGAAGGACTGGCAATGACTCTCCTGAAGTCCACACATGGGAGGAGCAACATCAGGAAGATGCCATCCATAGCGTCATCCAGACAACAGGAAAGAATATTAGCGATGGTTGGTGACAAGCAGCTACTCACTTCCATTCGCTCAGAACTTGAATCAAAAGTGAACTAATGGCGGTCCTTCAGATACACTGCCTTCCTCCCATTTCTCTGCAGAGACCCCATCCCTCTACCTGAAATTATCCAGGTGTCAGAATTCCCACTCAGGAGGAAACCCAAGAGTACAGTACTGTGGTGAGATGTTGGGAAGAAATGGTCCTGGTCACATGGCAGGCACAGTGCATCCTCTACCTGGCTGGAAATCTGCCCTGGTGAACAACAAGCATTCCCTGGAACATGGGAAGGACTCAGCCCTCAGTTTGCCAACCCCTTCTCTGTGGATGTGGACACAAAGTCACCTTCAAGTCAAGAATAGTTCTAATTATTTTAAGTGCTTCTACAATCAACCTCTGCCAGTGATGAAGCAGCTCTGTCCTCTCTCCTCACAAACATCTGCTTGGTGTCATCATTACGGTTCATGTGCACTTTATGAAATTCAATTTCTGAATCTATTTATGGTTTTTAATTTTCTAAGCCATTAACATTCATGTGCGGACTCTCTTGAGTTAAAACATTTCCTAGAAAAAAAAAAGTCATGCACTTGCTGTAAGCAAGCCTCTTGTCATCAGAGGATCTAGCAGAGTGCAATGCCCCCCCGCACTGTGGTGGTCTCCTTTCCCCACACGGGGGAGGAGGTCTTGGTGCTGCATAAGATACACGTTGTCGTTTGTTGTCTGTGGACTTTAGATGCATCTGTGAATACTCTGGAAAACATCCAATACTTGAAGAACAGTTTTTAAGTTCCCCCAGCTTACCCAAAGGATATCTCAATATCCAGTATTCAATTACCATAAATTGGGTGCTTTCACAATCACCTACAGAGTAGATATTATCTCATTGGTGGCAAAACATCACTCCTCAAACTGAATGTGACTCATTTTCTAATCTCACACAATTTCGTTCTGGTCAAAGGGTGAAGGAAAAAGCAATCAATGAGTGAATTGAACTGGTAACGTTGCTTACAACAATCAGTGAGTGGATTGGGCTGGTAACGTTGCTTACAAGTAGAAAGCTTTCTTAGCTGGTACAGTACCTGCTAAGATTCCATCCCCTGCGCCAAAAGGGGAGAGAGGGGTGAGGCAAGGAATGGAAGGAGGAAGATTCTCACAAGTATGGTAAGACAGCATTAAGTTCCTCAGAAGACTGAAGGTCTTGCCTTTCTGCTTGAGCCCTCCTCATGCTCTTTCAGTGGCTCAGCCAATAGGCAGAGCCGGCGTGTAACAATATGTTTAAGTCAGCCATGTTCCTGTGTGTGGTGCAGATACAGAGCCAAGCCCCATACACACACACATAATTAAAAACAAAGGAAAATGACTGTAATAAATTGCAATCCTGTCTTATGAACCACAACTGCTAAATAAAAAGAAATGAGTTTCTAAGCTAGAAAATCAGTGATTTCTGCCCCATTATGTAAAGGTCTCGCATGAAAAAGTCTGTGCCTGCCAAAGTTGTTTTGGAAGTACGTTGAGACATAAGATGGAATAAACCCAGCCATCCGACCATGTGACTGAGAATGGAAAACGACTAACCACAGCCTTGTGGCCACTCCCTGGGCTAGAGCTGGATATGATGACATTTCAGGATGCCAATATCATCTAAGAAAAGTATGAGGGAATGTTAAAAGGATTGGCCTTTATGATCGTTAATGTTTAACAGGATCTAGACTCAGTAGAAGACAAACCTCTGTGAGGGACAGCTGTGGGACACTTTCCTCAGAGTGAAACATTTCATCCGGCAAAGAAGTTCCTTAAGCAGCAAGAGGAACAACTCAAAACAGATTCAGGAAGTCCCTGAAACTGACCAGATTCACTAGGCCCCTCCCTACTAGATTAACCAATACAAGTTGAGAGTCTGCCTCTGATGGAAGGAAGCTGAGCTGCAGAGACCCTCAGAGAAGAAAAACTACAAAGCTGTTTCTGAAACCAGACCAGCTGCCTAGAAAATACAAAAAACCAGCCGAGCCCCCTGGAAGAGGTTTAGACAAACTGAGGCACCTGGAAAGGACACTCTCCAACTGTTGATCTGCCTGCAGGCTGATTAGTGAGCTCCAGGTTCCCAGCTTGGTGAGCTGTCACTCATGCTGGGGGTGAGCTTCAGTGCTGTAGCTGTCTTTGAATCTTTTCTGCTCCTGTAAGTGACCCCACTGGTTCACCAGGTTGGTCTTTGGTGTATCTGTACTCTGTTCTGTTGTGGCCTCCCCATCTGGGGGCATAGATGTGTGTATTTGTATCAACCCCATGAAAAGTTCTGTCATAAGACAGGTAGGTTCTAGATTAAGTTAACTGAGATGGGAAACTCACTCGTCTGTAGGCTGGGGTCCGAGACTGAATAGAGACAGAGTGACCTACACACCAGGATTTGCCTCTCTGCTTTTAGGCTGCGGACACAGTGAGAACAGCTGCCGCCCATCCCTGCAGCCATGCCTGTGAACTATGAGGCAATAAACCCTCCTTTCCCAGTGTTGCTTTGCTCAAGTATGTGGTTGCAACAACAAGAAAAGCAACCAATCCAGGTTTTAATGACCCGAAGGGATAAGATGCACTTAACCCAGGGACCTTTCTGCTCCAAGGCAACTGTGATGCTAGTGGGGTACGACTCCCGTAGCAGCAGAACTGGGGCCTCTTACGGGAAGCCTGCAGTCACCCTGTGCAGTTTTTAGTGTCACCCAAGTAGACTTTACTCAGCCAGCCTTCCATTTTTTCCCCTTAGTGGCTTCTGTAGTGCTCCTTGCCAATAAGGTGCTGTTTCCCCCTGGAATCTCTGCCTGGTTGATCAGTATGCCAGATCAGGACAAAGCCACATACATGCTTTTCCTTTCCTCTATGAAAGTCTTTAAATCGATGGTCTGAGAGCCTCACAGAATGGAAGTTGTCAGTACTCTTGACTGAGGGTCCCTCTCGGCATCTAGGCCAGTGGATGAAGCTATAGAAGGGATCCCTCTGGGAGGCTGTCTCCACCCCTGGTTCATTGGACATGATCCATGGTCCACAGACCACAGAAGCATAAAGGCCAGAGAAACTTATCAAGCCAAGATAGGGACATGTAGGAAGGCAGGATGCTGGCGCAGAAACCACAGCACGATGCCTTTTGGTTTTTTTTTTTTTTAATTAGCCTAAAGCAAAACAAAAAGATAAGCAAGCTGCATGCTCAAAGGCTCCACAAAGGGTTTCCAGAGATGTGCCCTGCAGGCCCCACCACTCCCCTCAGGATGGTAGTAACTATCCAGACCACCACATGCTAGGATCATCTGAGTCCCAGTCCACATGCCCAAAACCCTGGATGTGCCAGCTGCCCTCTCTCAATCAACTCTCCACTGCCATCCTCTCTTGGCCTCACACACATCTTACAGCCTTAGCTTCAGAAACATTTGCTTTTCCTCCACACATATAATTTGCATCACAAAGTGGAAGATCAAAAGCCTAGTGTGCGATCGCCCATCTGGCCACACGTGACATCACGCCCAACTGGCATCCACTCAGCACAGCATACAACATTCTAAGACCTCCAGACCTCCCTCCCATCTCTCCAGCCCGGGGCAGACGGGATCCCCTTAATCAGATGAGGTGGAAGCTGGGATGAGCTTGGGTTTGGCCTGCTGGGGAGGTGAGATGTCTGGGATCTTCTCCCCGTGTTTGTATACGCTGACAGTGACATCGATCTTCTCTCCTCCGTATTTATTCTTCACGTTGATGCTGTACTTGCCGGAGTCCTCGGCAGTCACCCCCTGGATGGTCAGGCTGACATACTTGGACTGCTCCACCTTCACCGAGAAGTGCTCGCTGAGCTCAATGTCCTTGTCATTCTTAAACCAAACCACCTCAGGGTCGGGGTTTCCAAACACTGTGCAGGTGAGATTCAAGGTCTTTGGAAGGAAGATGTGGAAAGACAGTGGGGAAAGACAGTTAGAAACGGTGCGGGAGAGAGGGGGATTGGGTGGGTATGATCAAGATGTCCTGTGTACATGCATGGAATCTTCCCATAATACATTTTCAAAGGAAAGAAAAGGCCACGCTGCCTTCCGTCATGTCCCCTGGCATCTGTAGATCATTTATTGCATCAATAACCCCTTGTAGATGTAGACACAAGCTCTGAAGGGAGGTGGGAGCCAAGGAGCCCTGTGCTATGAGGGTAGGCCCAAGGAAAACTGTGGAATAGTTCTGAAAATTCCAAGTTCTAACCTGGATTAAACCCAGGGAATGGATTAGCTCTATTAACATTCCATTGAACTTGTTTTTAAAGTTTTTAGGTTTATTTCTTATTTATGTGTAGTCCTGTTTGTCTATGGATGAGGATGTATGTGTAGCTGTAGCTCTTTGTGGAGAGCAGAAAAGGTGACAGATCCCCTAGAATTCGAGTTGGTAGAAGTTGTGAGGCACCCAGCCTGGGGTCGGGAGCTGAGTCTCCACTCTCTCTCTAAGCCCTTGCTCTTACCAGATCAGCCCCTACACTTCCTTTATGTCTAGATTTAGGGGTCTATCTTCCAAGTTCCTCTGGACAATTCAGAGAATATACTCTCTGGGCCTCCTAACTCAGAGGCAGCGACCACACACTTCCCTGGGCTCAACCCACTTGCAGCCTGTGACTGTTCATTTCACAATCACATCTTCTGTGATGTCACAGTTCTTCCATCTCAGGAGCTTTCTGTGCGTTCACTGGCTGTTAAAGAGGTCTATAAATTTTGCATTTGGGCCTAATAAAGTCCTTTCAAGTGCCTATGTCCCTGTGACATTGAGCTAGAATCATGCAGCAGAGGTGCCAATTAGATATCAATAACTCTACTGATGGGAAGCAAATTAAAACTTCAATTATGGATTCTAAAATGACCTTGGAAAATGGAGCAGGGTTTTTTTTTCCTTTCTTTTCTTTAGTATTGAATACGTTGTGACTGCTCATATTTGAAGGTGGTGGCTCACAGTTTCAAAGCAGATGGGAGCTCACCCACCATCTCATTTAGAGAAGCCCTGAACCAGATGCCAACACATCCATGGTCACCAAAGTCCTAAAAATAAGTCCTTTGGTCGCAAAACATGCCTGGTGTTTGGGGATTTGCAATACTAGCTATTGTGGTGGCTGCTGCTGCTGCTGCTGCCGCCACTGCTGCTGCTGTTGTTGTTGCTGTTGTTGCTGTTGTTGTTGTTGTTGTTCTTTTCCTCAGTTCTGAGAGTGAAGCCCATTGCCTCACACACTTGCCAATCCCTCTGACACTAAGGTGAACCCCAACCTTGACTATTAAGCTATCCCACCTCTCTTTTTGGCAGAGGGCAGTAACACAATGGGAGGTAGCTCCAGTGGGGAAGCATTCCTCTTCTCGGGCTCCCCTGCGTCCCATCCTGAGAGGAAAGCTGCACTCTACCCTGTGACATGACACGCATCCTAGCCCTGTCCCCAACCCTCTGCTCTCACCTTGCCTTCCATTATGGTCACCACGTCAGGTAAGCCACCAATCACCTTGCCACGATCTACGATGGAAAAGAGCCAGGTTGAAGAGGCATCATCAGGGAGACCCTACAGGAGGCCTGAAGCTGACACCAAATGTACAAAGGTGGAAATGGGAAATAATGAGCTCATGCCCCGGAGATGACAGAGACAGCTATGATCTGGGTAGAGAAAGCTGCCATGGGGGCCACAAAGAATGGCTAATTCTACAGGCTGGGGGACAAATAGCACCAAGAAAATAGAAATGAGAGTTGACCAAACCAAGGTGGCCACATCAAGGACTCCACGGAGAAAGAGCTACATCTCACAAAGGAGAGGATCCCGGTGTTTCCAGAACAGAATCTTGTAAGAGTAGTTAACAGGAAGAAGAAGGGGCCAGGTAAGACATAGGCCAAAGATCAAGGTGCACTTAAATTAGGGGGAAAGGGTTGTTGTTTCTGAGCCACTAAATCAAGCACGTGAAGTGTGTGCCTCCTCCAACCCAAACTGCATCTCCCAACAAGTACTCACTCTTCTCTGCGAACGCAGCAGCCCTAGAAATCACAGGACGGTGGGGGAGGGAGAGGGAGAGGGAGAGAGAGAGAGAGAGAACTGTTAGAAATCATATCATGTACATGGAAAGTTTGCTAGCACTGAGAACAAATAAAGAACTGACGTCTAATGACACATAGATATGGCTATACAGCCACTCCCCATTGGTCCAGAGCTGAACCCCAAGGATACCAAACTCTATTGCTGTGCGAGCCCCTAAGAGATACACAGTTGTCTTCAAATACAGCATATACTCATCCTCCTGGGTCCTGTCAGTCATCTCTAGTCACTTACAACACCCAACAGAGTAAATACCATGTGAAGAGTTATCTGGGGAATAGTGACAGGAAATGTAGGGATGTGCTTGCTGCCTTTGCCATGTTTTTAATTGTGGTTGGATCTGAGGGTTCAGAACCTGTACCCACACAGAGGAATTGTGCTTCAATTGCTTGCTGTTGGAAAGGATGCTAAAGACAAAAGGAAGACGGGCATGCACACTCTCATATCAAGTGCCCTCCTCAACTGCTTTCGATCATGCGAGTTTTCAGATAAGACCAATCCCCCCCTTCTCTCTCTCTCCCCTTCCCCCCTCTCTTTTTCTCTCTCTCTGCCTCTCTCTCTGTGTGTTTCTGTGTGTCTCTGTATGTGTCTCTATCTCTCTGTCTCTGTCTCTCTCTCTCTCTCTCTCTCTCTCTCTCTCTCTCTCTCTCTCTCTCTCTCTCTCTCTCTCTCTCTCTCTCTCTCTCTCTCTCTCAACCTGGAGCTTGCTGGTTTGGCTAGACTGGCTGGCCAGAAACCCAGGGATGCTCCTGTCTCTGCCTGCCCAGTGCTCAGTTACAGGTGTGCCTTCTGTAGCCAGCTTCCTTTTGTAAGCATAGGTTCCAAGGACCCACTTGATCGACTAAGTCATCCCCTAGACACCAGGCATTTTGTTAGATTGTCAATTTCTGATTTATCATACTTCTCACACATCCACTCGACAAAGGCATCTCAAATGAGAGCCAAGGACTGTCCTTGGCTCTCACATTATAAAACTCAGACGCTCATCTGAAACTCTGAAGCATTCTTTAACAGTTGCTCTGTGTGGCATGTCACCTGGATTATGATGATTTACAAGACCCATCATTTTAAACATTTAAACTAATCCAGGGTTCTGATGTCCCTAGGAAGTTGATACACAATGCATTTCTAGTATAGGGAAAAAAAATGGTTGCCCTGATACATATTGAATTACTTAAATTGCTATTTTTATCCCAGAAACAGAGTACCCTTGGAATCACAAAGGTATTCACAGATGATCCTGACCAGAGTACACTGTCAGCCCTCACGCCCCCGTCACACACTCATACCAAGCTGTGGGCCTTACTTGAGCTGCTGGAACTCGGCATATGCTTCATCAAAAGCTGCAAGGAAACAATCCATATGTCACTCTTGTCCCCGAGTGCTTAACTCTTGTCTGCTCAGATGTTCTACTAGATAACTGACAAAATGAAAACTGACAAGCAATCAAACTAATCAATTGATTTTTCTCAGCTAATTTCTTCTAAATGAAAGTCATGGCGTTGAGTGGATTATCATGCACCCTTTTCAGTACCAGTGTGGGTTGCTCACTACAGCGAACTTCTCATACCTTGCCCAGAGAGGTCCAGCGAGCGTTGGTGGTTGTCTTTGCCATCGAAAATCTCAAACGTGTATTTCCCCTTGTCCTTCTCTGTGGGCTCACAGATCTGCAGCCAGGCCATCTCCTCACTTCCTCCGATCCGCATGTGCTCACTGGAGGAGATCTTAGCCTCTCTAGGAAGCAACATGGGCATGCTCAGTTCAGCCTCTGGATCTTATGTTCACACCTGTTGGGGCACACTAGCATGTCCAAGTGAGAAGGGGTTGCTTACTCACATCTGATTGGGGAGGGGTCTACTCACTTGCTCATGCCAATGGCACAGTAGGTTTTGGGTATTTTTTTTTGCTATAATAAACATAAATACATTAATAACTTGGGCCTGAAACCTCCAAAAGCCAAATGACTACAATTTAAAGGACTTTAGAATACTTGATTAAGTATGGCAGTTCCTAAGACTATTGGACATCGAGTGTATGACTTGACATGGTAATTCTGTCTCTAGGTTTCTATTAAAAAGCTGAAAGCAGGAACTGAGACACTTCAACACTCAACATCCATAGACACTTTAACACTCAGTAGCCATGCGGCATTATTCACAATGGGCAATATGGACAGCTACATGGGCCCTGACAGGTGAATGGATAATTGAACTACAGTTTATCCACAAGGTGGAATACTCCTGGTCCTTTAAAAAGAATGGAACTGGTGCACACACGCTACAACAGGCATGAATTCTGAGGACATTATGCTACATTTTAAAAGCTGGTCACAAAATTAATTAATTAATTAATTAATTAATTAAAAAAGCTGGTCACACGAGGACAAACATGTTTCTACAGCCTGCATGCACCAGAGTTGCCACATTCAAGAGCAGAGAGTGTGGTGAAGCTAGTGTACAATGGAAGTCAACTTCCATTTTACAGTCAAAGACTCTGGGGACGGTTCCCCATGGCATGGTTGCTCTGCACCCTTACAATGTAGGAAATAATGAATCTTATGATCTATGTATTCTCTCTCAACTTTTAAGATGTAAGTAACACTAAAGCACCCAGTCCCATCACTGTCCTCCAAGTCAGCAGAGTGTCACACCACAGTCACCCAGTCTCTTGATGTGGACACAAGTTTACAGTTCATCCATGGACCATGTGTGCATACATCATTTTCAAGTTACTACAATTTAGAGGACGGGCTGAAGGTTTGCCGAGAACTGGCCATGAGCTTATAGTAATCCTGCAATCCTTGCTGGCCACTCTGTACTCTATAGTTCAGTGGAAGAAAGTAATTCCCTTGCCCTCTTTACTGTAAAATAGCTCTGTCAGACAGCACTCATAGTGAGGGGACACAGAGCATCCAATTCAGGATAGAAAAGTAACTCGTACTACAAAAGCAAAGTACCAGAAAGGTAAGCAGATGCGAGGGAGGAAGCCAGGAAGGCTCCGTGGAGGCCCAGCCCAGCAGGGATGTAAGGATGTAATTAATGTCAAGGCACTCTGCCTGCCCAGAAGAGCACAGAGCACTCCTGGTGAGAGGATGCATAGGGATTTGGTGCCCTTGGGAAGGCAGAACCCAGAGGCCAAAGCTATAGAGTAGGCGCACAGCTTCTCAGCCTGAATGCTTTGCTCACAATCTGATGGGTTCATCCCAGTCAACTGGCTCTTTGCCTGAGAGTGGCACACACCAATACTAGACCTCCAGTGAACTCAGAGAAAAATCTCTATTCCTAAAGCAATGGAAGGGTCTCGGTCAATACTCACAACTGCCCATCCCCACCTAAATACAGTAATAATACTTTCTATAGTTTTCTGATTCTGTGGAAAAGAAAATTCAACAAAAATGTACTGTGCAATCAGATGCCCTACTGCCCTCCATGAACTGATTCTGCAAGTGAGGGTTAGACAGTGCCTCACAGCTTACATAGACCCGTACAAGCACACAGTAGGGAGTTACAACTGGGCTGCTGATGCCTCTTTCAAAGCCAGAGGAGGTGGGGCAGAGGGTTCAATGTGAGCAGACACATTGATAAGGCCTCCAGCACCTCAGCCAGCCCTGTAGTGACTTTGTGTTGTTTGAGGATTGTAGCATACACCCTGGTTGTCAGAGGGAGACAGCACCCACCGCACCTAGGGATGTACAGTCTACTTCAAGCGCTGTGTGACTGACTGGCCACCATCTCTAAGTCTGTATCAACTCCTGCAGCCTGCTCAGTCCTGCTCTACCACATGCTACCCACATGGGCCTGAAATCTGGAGATGTCATTTTCTCTGTCTCTATAACTCAACTACACCGTAAGCATAGAGAGCTCCATCACAGGCCACAGCCACTGGTAGCCCTCACCAGAGTGAGAGAGAACCCACTCATCACCTCACGTCCCCACTGGAAGCCATCACCTCACGTCCCCACTGGAAGCCATCACCTCTCCCATCCTGTCTAAAGATCCTAAAGGTGAGATGTAAGACACAGAGGGTACCTCATTCCTGTGGTAGTTGGAACTCACTGAAATTCAGGGGAGCCACTATCCCAATGCGACCACTGTGGGAGAGATCTTCCAAACTGAGGGAACACACCCACCCTGAGGTCAAAGAATGATAGCTTTGTTTTATCCTAGAATAATAGCAAGAAATTGTGGAGTGGCTGGGATTCCTCTCAGTCTGGAGTGGTCCTCTCTCTGACAATTGAGCTTTGCTGTCTGCATGATACATTAATTTCACTCTCCAGCAAGAAAACAGGGTCCTTTTCTGAAGAATGTTTTGGCTGCATCCCTCCAGCTCATTTCTCATCGTATGGGATGGTTCCCAGTCTTTTATTTAAAGTGCCATTTACTGCATTCCTTCATACATGGCTCAACATTGCTTGAAAGGAACAAATGCCCGTGCCTAAGTCTGTATTCTGCAAAATTCTCGTGGACATCTATGAACTGAGTGTCACCCTGTTAGGAATATGGAGATAACCTTGGTGAAAGAAGAAGTAATACTGTGGATGGATGGGAGAGCTTGAGGCAACACAGACTCCCATGGCTCCTTGAGTCCTGACCTACTGTATTTCATGTGACATGGCTCCAGTCACATGGGCAAAACAATGCAAAGGACCAGAGGTGGTGGCTGCTTCCCCTGTCTTCATGAAAGTCTCCCCCTAGGGATATGGGCCCTACAGGCCCATGGACAGGCAAGTCAGATTCAGCTAAACAACACAGGTTATACCCCAATTTGCCCTTAAATATATAAACATACCCTAAATTAGCTAAAAAAGACGTGTGTGTGTGTGTGTGTGTGTGTGTGTGTGTGTGTGTGCGCGCTTTTGTAATACAATAAAGATCTGCACTCTGCTGATGCTGGTCTCTAAAGTCTGAATCCTGGGCATCATCGTAGGCTGCTGGACCCTGTTCCCACATCACCCACTAGTGCAGGTTTCCCTACCCCCTCTGTTGCTGTTTTAACTATTGGACTTGTTTGGATTCTTGTCCTCTTACTTGTGTCTAGTGAGAACGCCACTGGTTAGAAGGATGGAGCTTGGATGCTAAGCACTGGTTCACCTGTCCTCGTCTCAATACCAGGAGGAAGCTTTGAGCATTGTCGCCATCAGTGAGCACAGTCGTGAGAAAGCTGCTGACACCTTCTGGCATTTCCTTTTCTTTCTCAGACCCTCCCCAACCACCCCATAGTCCACCTAGCCAAAGCTTGGCACCATTACTGAGAACAGGGTCATGGCCGGCAGTTCACCAAGAGCACCAACATCCAGCCCCAGGATTCTGTAGCCATCCATGGTCATGTGCTCTCATACTCACTTGTGATACCAGCTGACCTTCATTTCCTCTGTGAAATACTTCATGAAGCACTGAAGCCGGATGCCCTCTGGAGTGCAGAGAACCTTCAGGGGTGAGGCAGAGGCTCCTGCAGATAACAAGATGCTATCTCAGATCTCAGAGAAGTGGGACAGGCCCATGGCCTGATGATAAGGTGCATCCATCCACTGCATCAATACATCCTTCCTCAAGTTGGTGGTCATCACCATCAGAGATACAAAGGCTCCCACCTCATTCCTGTGTGACACACTTTCATTAAACACATACTTTGCCCTGTCAGAGTACTTTAAATGGCCCTTGACTTAAGACCAAAGAAACGTAATGTTTAAAAAAAATAATAATCCATCCCCGGCCCGTAGCAGTTTGGCTTACACAAAAAAATCAAAATAGTCTTGGTGACAAGGGCTGTGAAAACTTCTAGATTCATTGACCCAAATCTGAAGGGGCGGGGGGGCCACAAAGTAGAAAGGAATCAGTCCGTGGAAGGTGGAGGGCGTGGCTAGAGTCCTCTGTTCTCAAGATATCTAAATCTCATGCCTCTTCATCTACAGTGTCACAGAGATGCCGGTGCCAGGAGTGTCTAACCAAAAGGAGACTTCTGTGCTTGCTGTCCATCCCTACCACGGTCCCCATAAAAGGTCCCTGTGTCTGATTTGTGTGAGGAGTGAGCTGAGAGTTTCAGAAGCACCATTTGAGGGCCATCTGCTGCACTATCAGCTCTCTCCGTGTGACCAGCTCTGTCGTCCCCCAGGTGGCCAGCCCTCATGGCCAGCACATTATGAGCTAGGTAATACAAAGCAACTCCCTGGAGTGTAAGAGCAAAGCCACTCTTCAAATGGCTTGCTTTGCCTGCCAAGCAGCATGCACACCCAGGAGGTCAGTATGTGATTCACTGAAAGCCAAATGGGAGTCCAGCCCGTTCACCAGATGAAAGCAAGAGGTCTACCTCACAAGGTCATTTGCAAAAGCATTAGAGATAAACACACAGTGGTTTTCATGGAGCTTCTAGGGAAGCACGAGCCTCTGGAATTGACGTGACAAGGATGTGGGTTCTGGAAAGTCTTGACTCAGATGGTTGGGTCTCCACTGGCCAAGGCATGCTTTGGTTACTTGATCAGAAAGTGTAACTTGGGTATTCTCTAGTTGATGTGTCTAACCCTTTGACATTAAAACAACATTCACATCTACAAAATTCACCCTGGAGAGCCTCACAATGGCCTACAGGAAGGGAAATCCCCAAAAGTCTCACAGGGTCACAAGTGAGTTTATGATTTTGTGTTGAGCCACATTCATAGTTATCCTTGACTTTGTGCAGTCACATTCGCCCAGTGGATCACAGGCGGGGTATGCTTACAAATCTGGAGAGTCTAGAGTAATAACATTACTAGTTGTTAACATGGAAGCTACTGTTTGTTCATTTATAATCACCATTTTTGCTCTCCCAGTTTCTCTAACAGGGCAAATGGCTCAATGCACACACAGACTATGAGGTTGGGGTGTCAGATATCTACTATTCCTATTCAGTGTCTGAATAAAGACTAATGGCAATTTTAGACAAAAAAAAAAAAAATTTCCCAAGTTGGGTAAGGGCAAATTGGCAGTGGCAGCTTGTGGTCAAGGGCAGCAGGAACTCCATATTCACATCTCGATGCTCTGAAGGAGCATCATGGGGTGGTCAGGTAACCAGTCATTCCCTGTCACCTGCCCAAGTCCAGGCACAGGACACACTCTGGCCATTAACATCTTCTGAGAAGTTTGTGCCCAGCCCAGGAAACAGAGATGCTTCAGCCACCAAGACTTGAAAGCCCAGGGGCTCTTACTCACCACACACACGACTCATTGCCAGGATCATGTCTTCATACACTGGAAAGGGGAAAGGAAATGTAACATCAGGGGGTATGACTTTAACAGAAAGCAGCACTTTCCATGTCTAATTAAATTGACACAGGAAACGGTGATATTCATTTGAAAAATGAAACATTAAAATGGTAATATTTGTCCATAAAAGGCTTATGTGCACCATAAATCCTTCTAACCTATTCGCTTTTTTAAATGTGGGACAAGAACATTTTGTTCAACATAAATCCAACTGTACATTGAATCGAATAACTTCATAAGAGCTTCAATCATCTTAACTACATCCATAAGGAATCAGACCTGGCTTCTGATGAGGGCAGGAAATGGCATTTCATCTAAACCCAGAGTGATACTGTGCATTTCTCTAATACTCTTAGTGCAGACAAAGTGCAATCTGTTTTTCTTATACAATGTCACTACAGAACCAAAATTGCACCCAGCTCAGAGTGTGTGTGAGCGCACTGGTATAGCACCTGCCATTCAGGGACAGAATGGAGTTCTGCCACCTCAGAGGGCACAACTATAGCTCCCACATAGCCCACATCACACAGGCAGAATGGAGGCCTGCTCAGCACATGTGCACACAGCTAAGGGTACTATGAGCATTCCTCCATAGTGCCCCCTCATTCCATGGACAGAATGGATTTTACTGTAAGGCAAAGAAGGTACCATTTTACCTTTGCCAGCTACTTCCAGAACAGATACATCTTGACCTCTGTCATCTTTCAAGGTTGCTTTGTATTCACCATGGTCCTTCTTAGACAACTATGAATAAAACACATTCCATATTTATGCAGCGTCAATACCACGATAGAAAACGTTGTATTTGAAAATTTTCCTCGAAAAATAAGGGAAATCGGTGTGTGAACCGAAAAGCATTGCCAAGTTTCTGAGTTATGGTAAATGCTGTTCTGTCTCTGTGGCTGCACAGTACCTTCGGTATAAGGAGCTCACAGATCCCCTTCTCCAGGTCTGGCAGTGTCTCAGTTTCATAAAGAACATCATCCTTGAGCCATTTGAAAACAGTTTCCCTCTTGGTGTTTGCAACCTGAAAACCAGAAATCCTAAGTGAATCATGATGGCTCAGAAGAAAAAAGAAAAATCCTTCGTGGTTAGTGAACCTCAGACCTAAAGAAAACACCAGAATTTACCCCTCAACAGGCTCGGCAGGGGCTCATGGAAGACCTGTGACTTCTCAATTGTCTTCTGAAAACAGTAAGCCCTCACAGATGCCACCAAGAGGACCCGTGAGGTCAGGAGGCGTGAAGAGGACCCATGAGGTCAGGAGGTGTGAAAGTCTCATGTTTAATAGGAAGTGTCACTAATGGGGGCTGAGCAAAATGCTTTGATCTGTGGATCCAAAGCTCTGTTGGTCACTGAGAGACTGCTCTTTGAAAGTAGGGTATTCATGGGCATGAACAGGAAGGAATGAGCCATGGAGATGCTATGTGGGAATTCCTCACAACTGGCTTTAGAAGCTAAGCTTTGCAGGGTTCTGAGGGAGTGTAACCACACTCACATGCATGCTGCCAACATGCTGTCTCAAGAAGACATTCTGCTTTGTGTGACAGATGTTGGATGTGAGATGGCGTTGGATTTCAGGAGGCTGGAAAATCTGCATCCCCATCCATATAGACCCCACACAAGTAATGCCAGCAATGGAACATTACAAATGATGATGTTGTTTGTATATGCTCAGCCCAGGGAGTGGCACTATTAGAATGTGTGGCCCTGTTGGAGTAGGTATGGCCTTGGAGTAGCTGTGTCACTGTGGGTGTGGGCTTTAAGACTCTCATCCTACATTTCATTTCTTAAATTTCTTTTACATTTCTTAAAAGGGGGAACCAAATACCCACGGAAGGAGTTGCAGAGATTAACTATGGAGCAGAGACTCAAGGAAGGGCAAGCCAGCCTAAATATAGCTATCTCCTGAGAGGCTCTGATAGTACCTGACTAATACAGATGTAGAGGCTCACAGCCATCCATTGAACTGAGTACAGGGTCCCCAGTGAAGGAGTTAGAGAAAGGACCAATAGAGCTGAGGGGTTTGCCGCCCCTTAGGACGAACAACAATATGAACTAACTAGTACCCTCTGAGCTCCCAGGGTCTCAACCACCAACCAAGGACTGCACATGAAGGGGTCTGATTGTTCTGGCAGCATGTGTATAGTAGAGGATTGCAAATTGGATCATCAATAGGAGGAGAGGACCTCGGTCCTGTGAAGGTTCTGTGCCCCAGTGTAGGGGAATGCCAGGGCCAATAAGTGGGAGAGGGTGGGGTGGCAGGCATGGGGAAGGGGGAGGCAACAGGGGTTTGTTTTTGTTGTTTTTGTTTGTTTGTTTGTTTTTTGGAGGGGAAACTGGGAAAGGAGAAATTTACATGTAAATAAAGAAAATAATAAAAAAAAGAATAATTACTTTTATCTTCCTGAAATCTGTATCTACTTGTCTATGCATCTCTGTGGCCAGGGAGCTTGAGGTAGTTTCAAACATTTATGGGTAGTTACACAGCACTAGAGCCCCAAGAAGTAGACCTTACATTTTTGCTCCTTGTCCTTAGAATATAGGAAGATCAGTATGTCCTTGTGCCAGTGTGTCCTTGTCACCCTCCTCATTCCTGGGCCTAATGTCTGACCTCCTAATGATCTGAGCTTTACAATGCTGAGGCCTAGAAATGCACAACAGAAGTCCATACCTTCCGGTGCATAGTAATCATTTCAGAAAACTGGCTTTTTTTCCAGTATAAACTGCCTATATTCTGTTGTTCAGTAAAGGGCTAGCCTCTTGCCTCTAAATGTCAACACTTCAGACTCTGCCACAACACCCAGCCCTTCTTGCCTGCTGACTCAGCCCCCTTGACAGAGTTCTATGGCTTCTCTCTTATTGTGCAAAATGCACATGTCATTTTGTCTCCTGACTGTGGTTAAGGGTGCCATTCAGTTCCAGTTTGTCATCTCACCTCCCTGTCCCCAGTTCTCCTCCTGACCCATGAAGCCCCACCTTGGTGAAATGGCCTGCTAATTTTTATTTATCCTCCTTGGGCTTTAAGTAATTTGTAAGTAGCTTAAGGACAAAAAAAAAAAAAAATGTTCTACCATCATTTATCCCTGGTTCTTTCACAGTGACTTCATTAAAACACAACTTAGAAACAAGGTTATTTGGCTACTGAAATATTAACATAAAACTTAGGGACCCGCTCCCCAAGCGTGCCTTTTAGTCCCTATGTGGTCAGGTGAAAACCACGGCAGGTGCACTTCCTCATGACACCTTCTCAGGGATTCGACACTGCAATAAACCTGCCTCCTTGGATCTCCTTTGGATCTCACAACACTAATGCTTTAGGAAGGAGAAGGGGCAAGCACTTACCATCTAAGTCCCGCAGGGCTCACCAGACCCTGACATCTGTCTATTCCTTCCTATACCTAGATCAGCACTTCATGTCTGCAGCTGCTCACTAGCCAGCCTCTCTAAGAGGAACGAGAAGAGCCTGCCGCGTCTCCTACCTTACAGACGAGCCGAACTTCACACTCTTCAGTAACATCCCAGTGCAAATATTCAGCAAAATGAGGGCCTGTGGGGAAGGGGGAGGTGGTAAAATAAGAACTTACATTACAGATAAACAGATACTATATACACATATGCACAAATATTCAAATATATCTCTATGTTGACTGGAAGAACCTGCTATACCCTATGAAGCTAAGTCCTTCTTATAGTCCTGCGGTTGACCCACCTTCAAGCTGAGTCTCTCTTTTTTTTATTTTTTATTTTTGTTTGTTTTTGTTTTTTTGAGACAGGGTTTCTCTGTGTAGCCCTGGCTGTCCTGGAACTTACTCTGTAGACCAGGCTGGCCTCGAACTCAGAAATCCACCCGCCTCTGCCTTCCAAGTGCTGGGATTAAAGAGCCTCCTCTTCCCAGTGGGAATACACAACTTCCCTCCTTGCAGGCACACGGGGTCTATTGCTTTCTAGATATTTATGCTATCCAGCTTACCACATTCCCTTTCCTGGGCCGCACGTCTGACCGAGCACTGAGCAGTGTAGTGATAAAATCTTTGAAGTAAGGGAATTAGTGAAGATGAGACATAGACAGAGCAGTGTGACCTCCAAGCTTTGTAAATGCTATTATTTCCCATCAGAGATGGAGTCATGTATGGTTTTCAAAAGTATCAATCATTTCTATCTAAATAAGCATGGAACAAGCCAGAGCCTAATAAAGCTATTTTCTCATTCAACACAAAAAATATAAAGCAGTTTTGAGACTTAGGTACTGAATTTTTTTTCACATTAATAGATTTTATAAGGCTAGAATTCAATTGGTGCCTTGTTTAAAAGCCTGTGGAGGTACTCAGTCAGGGGTACCTGGGAAGCACAGAAGTGAGGGGAGGGAGGACAGAAAGCGATGGGATTCTATTCCAATTCAAAGTGTATTTTTTAAAACTTGTGGGGAAAACAAGACAGAATAGGGAGTGGTCTGGACACTGTGATGGGGCTAGTCAGAGAAGTCCATCTACTTGTCAAATGCTAGGCTAAAGCAGGCAGAGACTTTGGCTAACCAGAGCTCCTAAAGCTTCTTGTGAGGTTATTAACATGTGAGGCAGAGAAACGTGGAAAGGATGTTGGGAAAGACCGTCAATCTGCAGGGAACAGGGGCTAGTCACTGATTGGTGCAGAGGCTGGCTAGAGAGGTGCTCATCAGGGAATGATGATCCTCAGTAACCGGAAATAAAAAAAAAAAAAATCAAGGGATATCCAGGGTTAGCAAAGATTAGAAGCAAGAAAGAATGCAGGCAAGATATGCCTAGAAGGCTAAAGACAGAGGCATCTCTTAATTTTCACAGTAAAAATGATGACTCAATGTTTGATCATTCTAAGTATGTTCAGAGTCAGCTGTGAGATGCAGGGTCTGCTCAAGATACAAAGTCTGCACCCTGCACTGCTGTGTGCATGACCTTCCACTTACCTTGTTTCCGTAGAAATTCCTTCCTTTGAAATTCAGCCTCTTCTAGGACAGCCCTGAATGCTATTCAAGAAAAAGAAAGAGATGAAATACATCTGCCCCTCTCCATTCAAAGGCGTTTCCTTTCAGTTATGCTCTGTGGGTATTTGAGAATGTTCACAGTGGCATACCATCTCCAATGAGCACCAGCGAAGACTGATTCTTGGCTTTTCCATCTTGAATCTGCACAGTGTAGGTCCCTTCATTTTCAATAGTAAACCGATCCATGACCATCTCGATCATGCCTGTCGATCTGTCACATTTAATTCTGTGTGTCTGGAACCCATAAAAGACACAGAGACTGACATGATGAAACTGCGTGTCCATATTACAATTACAACGCATGGTGACTAGAATGAGAATGGCCCCCAGTAACCTCATTTGTTTAAATGCTTAGTTACCAGAGAGTGAAACTGTTTGGGAAGGATTAGGAGGAGGTATGGCCTTGTTGGAAGAAGTATTTCAAAAGTCTACACCAGATTTATCTTCTCTCTCTCTCTCTCTCTCTCTCTCTCTCTTCCCCCCTCTCCCTCCCTCTCTCTCCCTCCCTCCTTCCTTCCCTCCCTCCCTCTCTCTCTCTTCCCCCCTCTCTCTCCCTCTCTCTCCCTCCCTCTCTTTCCCTCCCTCTCTCTCCCTCCCTCCTTCCTTCCCTCCCTCCCTCTCTCTCTCTTCCCCCTCTCTCTTTCTCCCTCCCCTCCCTCCCTCCCTTTGCCTGTTGCTCTCTCCTCCCTCCCTTTGCCTGTTGCCTGTGGTTCAGGATGTAAGGCTTTCAGCTATTGCTTCAGTGCTGATACCTGTCTGTTTCCTGCCTTGATGATCAAGGACTAATCCTCTAAAACTGTAAACAAGTGCCCCAAGTCAATGGTTTCTTTTATAAGAGTAGCTTTGGTCATGGTGCCTCTTCACAGCAACAAAAGACTAAAATACATACAGCTGAAGGACTCAGCACTGGGAAGGGAAAACGGACTGGCAACGTCCCAGTACATAACTATAAACTTCAGCCTCGAAAGCTATAAACAGTTGGACATGGCTAAAACCTGTCCCACCCTGCCCAGGCTTTAAAAATACAAAAAAGTTAACTCAGTAAGAAATCCAAATGTCCTTTCAAATATGTCAGTCATATATTCTGTACTTGTATAACACCACTAAGTTTTTTCAGAGGGAATTAGAGGAGGAGATGGATGTTCTTGAAAAAAGGCTCAAATGAATGGCCACAAGCCAGCAGATTAGTTTTGAGGTAGAACCTCCTGGAACAGGTTAACGACAGGAATTATGAGAAAGCATTGTGTCCTCATCCTGAAATGAGTCACCATCATATCAGAATAGAAGAACAAGAGCCCAGTGAGTGGTCCCTGCCTGGATCTATCAAGTTCCAAACAATGATATTTGAATATAAAAAGTTGTTCGACAGTCAGTATCTGCCACACCACCATCAGTTTACCATAAGCTCCTGGAACTGCAGGAACCCACTCTGACTAGGTAAGAAGTCACAGGTATGACTCTCACCAACCAGAAACTTAGACACAATAGTTTCTTCAGCTTCCTCTGCCCCACAGTGTCTGAGAAGGCTCTAGAAACTAATTAGGCATCTTGATGTGGCAAGACGGAGTTCTGTGATTTTTATGAGCCCCATAAATACAGGGTTTTATGTGACTTTCACAAAATAGCATCAGTCTTCAAATGTGAAAGTCACCTGTGGGCTGCTAATTAAAGAAGTGAAATGACTCACTCCTACTCCAGAAGATTGGCTCTGGAACAGTAATGTCGCTCTCTATAGCAGGTAGGAAGTGTTAATCAAAAGATGCTCAGCAAATAATGTGCAATTACTCCATATTCCACTTCTTCTCCTAGTGTGATCTCTGCTCAGAGAAAATTTCTCCAATTACCTTGATCAGGCAATACTGCCCTGTACACAGCATGCACTCACTTGGATTTTTGCAGCCCACAAAATTGGCCTGCACTACATTTTTTTCTAAAAGCATGCCACGGCTCCCATGGGACAGACTGACTGGATCATGTGACCTTAAATACCATGACATTCCATGATTTCTGTTTGATAGACTTCATCTAGCCCAGTTTTGCCAATACCACCAGACATAAAAACCAGGCTGAGAGTACATAGTAAAGCTCAAAAAGAGAGTGAGCCATTCACAAACATGGCTAGGCTCTCATTTCCAGCTCCCCGTTGATCCATGTGTGGTAAACAACTGAATGGGGAATTTAGAACTAGATAGCTAGGTGCCAAGGACACTACACTGATCATTTAGAGAAAAGAGAGATATACCAATTGATGACTTACCTAAACCTACCCCTGAGAAAAAGAAACCCCATATAAATAGATTGTTCTATGACTGGGCTCCCCAGAGTGGCCTGATTACTCAAGGGTAAATACATCTAAACAAAGGCAATAACCTCTCCAATGTTCTACAGCCAAAAATGAGGAAATACAGCAATTTCAAGATTCATTTTATACAATCAGAAAGATAGGAAGATGGCTCATTCAGTAAAGTGTATCACAACTAGGAGGAATTAAGTTTAGATCCCAGAACCCATGCAAAAAGCTCGATGTGGTAGCACATGCCCAGAAACAGCAAAATTGTAGACAGAGACAGGCAGATTTCTGGAAGCCTATAGGCCTCCAGCTAGGCTGACCTATGTGATGAAATTTCAGGTTAATGGAAGACCCTAGCTCAGCAAAGAACTTAAAGATGCCTGGGAAAAAATACCAGAGATTTTCCTCTGATCACACATGTGCCAAGCAAACACACACCTCAACCACCGACACAAGTGAATGGACACACATACACACAACACACAATGTAGACCAAAGGCTAAGTGTGTTTATCTTAGCATAATACACATTTGTGAGAGCCCCACCCCTTTCTCTGTCCAGATCAGATCCAGGACACCAAGACAGCATCCTGGGTACCAAGATGCCCCTGAGACTCCTTTTTCTCCTGTGTCCCCCATAGGAGCTATCAGAGAAAGGAATATAGGTGTTCATTTTGCAGGATAGCACAAACTGACAAGCCTTCAGAACTATAATCAGAAAGAAAGAAACTAATTCATCAAGACATAGCCTTTAATCCTGAACCTATTCCTAAACTCAAACTCTAAGTCTCTAAAATAGACTCATTTTTCATCTTAACATATTTGGATTTTAAAGTCAACCTAAGTTGTACCAAACCAAGACTTAATCTCTGAGCACTACGAGGACCACAATCTCAAGCCATCTGGTCAACCTCCTGAACCCCTGTCTCTGGAACTCAGAAAAGGCAAGAATGAGCTTGTACATTGACTGAGTGGACCTTCTAAGTAAACCCAAATTCCTTTAAAACTTTAGCTCACTCTCAGCTCAGTAAATCCAGGCCGCTGTGAGCCACAGCTCACATCTAGGAACTTACCTCACTGTCAGAAACTTCTCTGTCATTAATAATGAACCGGAAGCTGGCATCAGGTGAAAGGTGCTCTGCTTGGAGCCAGAATCGGACCTGGCCCTTATTGAAAATCTCATAAGCTAATTCTGACTTCAGGGGAATTGCTACAGGAGGAAGAGAAATCATAAATCAGAGGTAAGTAGATCCTCCTCAGGTGGTCAGCTCCAGATTATAAGACAACACAAACCCTAGGTCCTAAACATTTAAAGAAGCCATGGAGTATTCCCTGGGACCATGGGATTAATACATGAAAATCATGCATGAAGCCTCCTTTAAGCTCTCTGGTCAAGGTCAGAGGTTGAAGAGTGACCCTGTGGGGTGACCTTTGCTAGACAACCAGCTTGGATTAGGAACAAACAGGTAAGTTTCTACATCATAAGCTGATACTTCTACTAAGTGGGTCCCTCTAAGCCTAGTGAAGGCTCTTCCTCCTCCTGCAAATTCGTGTAAGAAGCAGGGAAATTACTTACTGGGGTTCTTTATCTCATTGCTCAATGCCATCAAACGCTCAAGTTCTAAAATTAAGAAAAGAAACGTTATCAGTTTTGACCTGTGCATCCATAAGTCTGTGAGCAGCAGCAAGAGCTGGGGTCTCACATCACCAAGACTTGCTCTGAGGACATGAAAATGAAGGACCGATAAGGAGCTTAACCTTTAACACACTAGCATTCTGCTCCAGCCATGGTACTCACCATGAAACCCACTTGTTAAAAGGATAGTTGAGGCCGACACAGAAGTGTGGGAGAGAGCAAAGCAGACATTCCAGAAATAGGGAATTATCTGCAGAGAGTGGATAAAAGGACATCTCCAGAGATCACCACTCTCTCTAACACAGGAAGTGCTCCCTATAGCACTGGTTCTGCTCCTGGAAACATTCTGGGGCTAGAGGGATTCTTTCCCCTGCCAAGATTTTCGTCTTCTGCCTTATTCAGATAAAGTTCCCTGGTTCAAGCAAACCCTCATTGTGGCAAATTACAACAGAGCAAAGGCAGAATGGCTCCTGAGGAAATCCTGGGCAGAGCCAGAAATGCTGAAGTTCCAAGATATCTCTCCATTTCCTCTCCTTCTTCCTCTCTTCTCCTCCTTGTCTCTTAGGAAGTCAGAGTTCATAAATGTGATAGGCATATGGGATCATTGCTTTGTGCTAAACTCTTCCCAATCAACAGCAAACTCCATATGATCATCGGCTTGGCCATGAGGACTTCCTTTCCCTGTGGTAACTCCCAGCAAGGATGTATATAAACCCATTGAACTACATCCCTGGAACCCTGAGGTCTTTCTTTAGTTGCCAATTCTATAAAGCATGGTGTGAGCTTCATCCTTTGCAACTATATAAAGCTGCAGTGCAGAATGCCCTGTGTAAGCTGTAGAGGAATACGTGACTGCTTCTTGTGCATGCAAAGACAGAGTCCTCAAAGGATGATCTCAAAGCCCCTTCTGCAGGCAGCTTAAGGAGCGGCAGGGCCAAGCCTCTGATATTCTTGGGTGTGTCTTGTCCAGTCTGTCTGAGTTTGGTAAAATTTAACCAAAATTGAGCTAGACTTGCAGAGCCATCAGCATGTCACTGATGCCTTCCTCTCAGATGTTCATGTGTCCTCCCTTCAGTGTGTGGGATGACGGTGTCTCCCTAAGCTCACATGTTGGAAAGGTAACTTGTCTGTGAGCCATATTGAGAGGTGGGAGTGAACCCACACTGCAGTCCCAGACATGGTCCCTATTGAAACAGTGAGACCCTTGCAAAGATGAGTTCTGCTTGCCCTGGTGATACCTTCCGAGACAGAAAGAGGCAGCAAGAAAGGTCCTCAGTCTAGATTTGTTAAATTTCTAAAGTAATTCTGACTCATGAGCACTCCACATGTCCTCAGCCTTTCTTCCTGATTGTAATGGTTTGTATATCCTTGGCCCAGAGAGTGGTACTAATTAGGAGGTGAGGTCTTCTTGGAGTAGGTGCATCATTGTGGGGGTGGGCTTTAAGACCCTCATCTTAGCTGTCTGGAAGCCAATCTTCTAACTGCCTTCAGATGAAGATGTAGAACTCTCAGCTCCTCCTGCACCATGCCTGCCTGGATGCTGCCATGTTCCCACCTTGATGATAATGGACTGAACCTCTGAACCTGTAAGTCAGCCCCAACTAAATGTTGTCCTTAAAAGAGTTGCCTTGGTCATGGTGTCTGTTCACAGCAGTAAACCCTAAGACACTTATCAAATGTGTTTTCTCTGCATTACAGTCAGTCTCTGAAAGGGAGATAAAGCTGAGAATGACAAGCCTGTGACAGGAAGACATTACCTTCCTCATCCAGAACGAAGCTGGAGGATACACCATCCGTGTCACTTACAGATACAGAATATGTTCCTATGTCTTCTTTATCTGGATTCTTAAAGTAAAGCTTTGAGCTGAAAGGAAAAGGACAGGTGCACATTAGTCACTTATTCCTGCAGAAGCCAAAGGTTCACAGCCTCTGACTTTCCAGCAACTTACTGATCACCCTCTGTGTGAACCTCAAACCGCTCCTCATCCGCGATCTCCTCATAGGCCTTGCACCAGGTGAACTGCGAGGCGTCTGTCATTTCCTGGCAGTCAAACCCAAGGTAGATATTGCCCTCTTCATCCACACCAGCGCTGATCTCCTTTGTGCCTATAACGGGTAGGGAGGAGGAGAGAGAACACAGTGTCCCTAGGTTCCTTTTCCAGAGAGGCCAAATGGAAGCTTGTTTTACATGGGTTGCATCATCAGCCTTATTTCATGTCCACCCAAGACTGACCAGGGAGGCTATTCCTAGGTCAAAGCACCCCTCGGGGAGCTGGCTGACAAGGTCCGCTTGCTGACTGGGAAGATGCCATTTGTATCCTCAAGATTTTGCTGGCTCCCTCTTTGGGAACTTCAGAAACTCCTGAACTGCCTCTCAGAGTGACCCCTCACCCCCAGGCCATGACCTGGACAGTCACATTTACACTGCTTTCTATCGCTACCACATTCTTCCTTCTGTTATTGTGTGTCTGCTGAAGAATTAGGGGTGCTATTTGTGTGATACGAATTGACCAAGGGGAACACCTGGCCTGATACCAGACATCCAGAATCTCTTAGAAGCTAGGGACAGGGGAGGCGTGGAAAGATGGTTCAGACATTAAAGACATTTGCTGCTCTTGAAGAGGAGCTAGATTGATTCCCAGCACCCGTATGGCAGCTCACAACCTTACTTCTTTTGCCAGACAAATTCTGTTTTAAACATATTATGGGGATTTGTAGGGAGTTCAATGAGGGGTAAGCAAGTGATGGTGATATATAATTAAAATGCATTATATACATGTGTGAACTTACCAAAGAATTTTTTTAAAAAAAATTAAATGGTAGGGCATCTATTCATCTATTTAAACATTCCTCTGCACATGCATACACATACATACAGAGAGTGTGCACTCCATCGGTATCCTGCCGTGGGGTAATACCTGCTATACTGGGCAGCCGAGAGATGGGGGCTCTCACCTGGCCGAGCCTCCACAAGCACAGGCTCCGATGTGTCTGATGGCTTTCCTGGTCCACTGGCATTCACTGCTCGAACTCTGAATACATAGGTCTTACCCTGCTGCAGGTCACAAACCTTGAAAGGACAGACAGCACCCAATCTCAATGAAGGAATGAGTAGGTTTGGGTCTGTCTGCATTCATTTGTTCCTCTGAACACTGAAGTACAGAATCCAATGCTATTGATGAGGTTACAACCTGGTGATGATATTTAACACAATTCTCCAGGACCACATACTATTTTTAATGTGGTTTCTGGCTGTGGAAATGATCGTTTAGACATATCAAAATTGAGTCGGTCTCTTCTGACATATATGCACACACTGACATCCATATCATGGCTGGGCTCTCAGGCAATCATTTACCCATCCGAAGGAGACTGTTTGTAGCATGAAACTGCTCTGCAGAGAACACTGCTGCCCATGTCTCTAGCTTCAGTGCCTGGCACAGATGTCACCTTCCTTGAAAGAAGGGTATACAGACATCTGTCCAAACCATATCAAGGGACTTCTGGGTCAGAAAAGGTGAGCATGCTTTCCAGAGCATGCAAGCCAGGGACTTAAAGAGACTGTCACAACTGATCCAGTGACCAGAGAAGTTAAAGTTAAATATTTGGAAAATGAAGATGAACTAGTTTATATTTTGTGTGTATGTGAGTGTGTGCTCCTACGGATGTGTGAGTACAGGTGTGTGAGCATGTAAGAGCAGGTGTGTATGTACGATGTGTGTACGTGCTGCTGTGCTTGTGTGGGATGATGTGAATATGCACATGTGCACATGTGTAGGCACAGGCATGCATCCTGTACGTATGTGTACATATGTGACTTCAAGTTTGCATGTGTCTATATGAGCATGCACTTGAGTACAACTATACAAGCGTGTGCACATGTGTGTTAGCATTCTGTATAAACTCCACCCCCACAGATACCTGGCAGCAGCCAGGTATGCTCCTCCCCACAGTTACCTGGCAAAGGCCAGGTAAGTCTGGCCCTGTAAAAGGGACTGCTTGCCACCTCCTCTCTCTCTCTTACTCCTGCTTGTCTACCTTGCCTCTTACCCCCTTGCTCTCAATCTCTCCCCATTCCCTTCCCCCTCTCTCCATGTGGTCATGGCCAGCTCCTACTTCTCTACTCTTTCCTTCTCTTTGCCTTTCTCTGCCTCTACTACCCTCTTAACTCCCCTCCCCATGCCCTAAATAAACTCTGTACTGGTCTGTACTGGTCTGTGTCTGGTCCCTCATGGGGAAGGGATGCCTCGGCATGGGTCCACAGAGGCACCCCCTTCCCCAACACCTCACCAGAACATATTCTTATAGCTCTTTCTCTTTTTATGATCACAACATTGGTTCTGAGACTTGGATCTTGAAACTCTGCAGGTTTGCATCCCATCTTAGCTACCACAAGAGATCCACACTCACTAGCCCAAAATCCAGTAAGCCCCCATTCTTTCCAATCTCCATGGCCCCAGGGGAGAGTTCTTGAGCTCAGAGCTACCCCTGTGAAGTCCTTGAGGATGGGAGACATTCAGTTTTGTGATCATAAAAAGAGAAAGAGCTATAGGAATAGTATAGTACAGAGTTTGTTTAGGGCATGGGGAGGGGAGTTAAGAAGCAGAGAAAGGCAGAGAGAAGGAGAGAGTAGAGAAGTAAGGGCCGGCCATGACCACATGGAGAGAGGGGAAGAGAATGGGGAGAGAAGGGGAAAGGCAAGGTAGAGAAGCAGGAGTAAGAGAGAGAGGAGGGGGCAAGCAGCCCCTTTTATAGGGCCAGGCCTACCTGGCTATCTTCAGGTAACCATGGGGAGGAGCATACCTGGCTGCTGCCAGGTATCTGTGGGGGTGGAGTTTATACAGAATGTTAACAATGTGTGTATATGTGCATGAGTGTCATAGTGCAAGTGTACGTGTGTGTGAGCACTGGTGTGAAATTATGTGTATATTATAAATGCAAATATGTATGAGTGCATGTATGCAGATGTATGTGTTTGATAATGTAGTATGTGTATGTGAGTTCATGTGAGTATTTGTGCATATGTGTGAATGTGTGTGAGAGTGTAGATATGCATATGTGCATGTGTGCGCTTCTGTGTGTGTGTGTACATGTGCATGTGTGTGAGTACAGGCATGCATGTATACACATGTGTATAAGAGTGTGAAGGTTCCTATGTCTGTATAATAAAGATTGTACATGTGAGTGTACATATGTGTGGATTCAAACATACATGTGTACATGTTAGCACCGCTGAATATGCACATGTGTGAGAGCACAGATGCGTGTGTGTATACCAGTAGATGAGCGTGTATGTATGCATGTATGTCAGATGAGTACAGCTATGTGCATATACACATGTGTGAGCACAGGTGTGCACACATGTGTGGATACATGTGTGCATATGTATGCGTGTGTGTGGATATATATGAGTGCTGCTTACACTAGACCCTTATTAGCAATCACAGGTAAAGTAAATGTTGGGTTTGAGGTTGAAGCACTGGTAAGATGGCATTGTCCTTGCCTAGGACCAAGAATGCACCTCTGCTTATAAGAGGCATGGTACTGTAATGGTTTGGTAGGCTGCAGTATGAGTCCTGGAAGAAACAGGCAAGCGAATCCATCCGCAAGTCCCTAACAGGAAGTTTGTGAGGGCAGCACCACCTCCTCAAGGCGCTTTGCTGCCCTCTGTTGGAGCTTCCTGCACTTGCTCTGTAGACCCCAGAGGTAAAGTACCATAGTGGTATCCATGGCATCCAAACAGGCTCACCCAGAGACTTATGGCCAGTTTGCTGAAGAATCGAAAACACGTGTTTGAAAAGACAGTCAGTCACCTTTAAGTAACGATTTGGAGTTGCTGCCTCGCTGGTGGTCTTCCACTCCCCAGCATCCTCTTCCTTAAAATCCACAAAATATCCAGAAACAGGACTGCTGCCCGAGTACACCGGGGCTTTCCACAGCATGACCAGAGAAGTGTCTCGGACCTCGCAGAACGTCAGGTCATAGGCGGGACCTGAAAAGTCGCCAAATCTGAACATCAGTGGAAAACTCAGCCAATCCTAATGACCGACCATTATCACCATTCCAGGGACCCTGCACCCCGCCAGGGGCCGCCCACCCCACCATTATAGTGATTCCCCTGCTGCCTTGGCAAGGGCTTCCCCACCCCCATCTTCACATTCGCCTATTACTCTCTAGACTGTCTCACCAGGTTCTGGGGCTGTCCAGGCCTCACACTTGAAGTGCTCACTGGGATCCGATGGCTGCCCGATCCCAGCCAGGTTGGTAGCAGCAATTTTGAACTCATACAAGGAGCCTTCAGTCAAACCTTCCACCTGTGTGGATGTTGTTTTCAGTTAATATAGGAACTCAGAGCTGCGTTACAATGCACAGGGATAAAGGATTCATGATGAGTGTGTGAAGAGAAATGTATGTGGAATAGACAGTGCCGGAAAATCAGGGTACGTATCACTCCACGAAGCCAGTTCCACACCTAGTACACAGCAGGCATATCAACTCCAGGATGGCTTGCTTCTGCCACACTGATACGTGGTGACTTCTGGACAGGTAAGGACCTGAGAGGAAGCAATGGCCACAAAATACACAGCAGGCATGAGGGAGCCAGCTTCAAGTCCCACTGTGCCTCTGCAGACCTACCTTTGAGGTCGGTGGGATGGAGCAAGAGGCAAGCAAGAGCCATAAATCCAGCCTGGCCAAGAAATGCCAGGCTAACCTGTCAGCTGCAGTCACTGGACCTACCATGTGTAGTCACCAAAAAGCCTGCTCCATATGTTCAACTGCTTGCTGAGTGGTCATGGGTTTTCAAGTGAGCTTTGAGGTCTCTGCCAGTTATGGCAAGACCCTGAAGGAAAGCAAGCCTTTGACCCAGCAGCTTAGTAGGATGAAAGCCATATCCAGGTCAGGATATTGATTTCCAAAGTGAGACCATGGTGGTGAAACTTGTGTACTCCCCGGAGAACAGAGCTCACACAGAGAGTGGGGAGCTGGTTCTGCCAGGAACACGGGCCCAGTAAAGAGCCACTGGAGGCTAAGGGTGTACTTGGAAAGTGTCAATATTGTCACACCAAATCTGAGTTTAAATAACACACACCAAAACATGTATGTGTGTAAATATAGTTTAAATGATGCATAATTATGTTACATTATTTTATACTATATAATTATGTCATAAAGATAATGTATACTAAATTATATAAAATATTATAAAGATAAAGTATATTATAT
>NW_022196905.1:158420508-158437831 GCF_008632895.1 Mastomys coucha | reverse complement strand
ATTATATTATATAATTGAAATATAAAGGAAAAGTATACTACATTATATAATTACATTATAAACATAAAGCATATTATATATGTATATGTATGTATATATATAATATATATGAAGTATATCATAAAGTAGAAACTTTTATATGATACATGTAACTTCTAAGGACTTCCCAAATTCTCATTCTTCAATGTGTCTGCTCTGACCAGTCCTTATGTGTTGGGGATGAGATGAATTCATTCATCACTCCTCAGATGAGAGAAGTCCAAGGCTCAGACAGTTGAAATCACAATTAAAGGCTTACATCTGGATTTGGTTGCAGATCTCTCAGACCCTCTGTATGTGGGTGTGATGTGCGTGGGCGTGGGAGATGGGAAACATTGGGATTTCTAGGAAAGGGCCGTTATCAACTCATCAACGGAGAGAGCAGAGTGCTCTCCCATTGGCATTTGCTTGGCTGGATCCTCCCTGCCTCCTGGGCACCAGGCTCTGCTCCTAGGATGGAACACACCATTTCTGCCAACCAGGGCTGTTCTTTAACCATGACATCTGCTCAATTTATGACATGGCCTCTTCACTGCTTCTTAGATTGCCAAGATCCATGTTATCCCGAAACACCATGCCCTCTTAACTCTAGGCCTTTTAAATTACTACTTTTTCAGGATCAAGGGACCCAAAACCCAGTGAACTCTGAAACTGAGTGAAGGAGTCCACCCAAAATGCCTAGGCAAGAGCAGAGGCATAGATAAAGCTAACCGTTAAGATCCTCTCTTTGACAGGCGAAGAGTTGACTTCGTGCCAGTTCTTGTGATGCACTTCTCGCTTGTCCAGATAGTAACCTATGATGGCCGAGCCGCCGCTGAACTTAGGCACTTTCCAGCCCAGGGTCATGGAGTGGCCGTCACAGTTGAGAAGGGTAATCCCATAGGGATGAGAGGGGACAGCTGCAAGAACACAGAGACATGACAGTCACAAGAGCTACGTATTCCTCCCCCCACCAGTCAGTCAGCTCTGGAGTCACGGGGGAAACAGAGGCACAGGCAGCAGTCCTGAGGCCACGCCTTCCCCTTAACTCATACTGCCTATAGTGTAGTCACTGCTTCCTTTAAAGGGGGAGAGTTTAAGAGTGCCTGTCCCTTTCATCTGCATTCACTGCCCTTTCTAAATGTCATTTCAAGTATCTTGATACTTAAGCAAGACAGGAACTTGTTTAAACCTGGTACAGATGTGAAGACAGCAGGTATCCTCCCAAGCTTGAAGATAAACAGATGCAGCTTTCAATCTGTGAATGGGAAGAACCATCACTCTGTGGACAGAAGGGGGCAGCATGACCCACTGTGTGTGTTCTGACTTCAGTGATGAAAACTTCTGACCAATGTGGATACATAGCTTATGTTTCCCTATTTGGCCGTCATGTCTAAAAGGATGCTGTCTTCCCCAACGAGTTTAGGAGTATGCCCCTGCATCTCTCTGACCATGACTGAGGGGTGGTGAGATAGAATTCAGAAATTTCCACTGAGAGCAAACACACACACTTCTGGCTTCCTGCTTTAGGTTAAGAGGCAAGTAAGGATGAATTCAAATCCATCTGGGTGGGCAGAGATGTGTAAGTCAGAACCAGATGTTCTCTAGTCCTGGCTCACCTGGGAGTTAGTCCTAAGGTGAGCTTGACAATCCTCAGACTGAAAAAAAAAAATCATTTACAAGCTGGGTGGTGGTGGGACACGCCTTTAATCCCAGCACTTGAGAGGCAGAGGCAGGTAGATTTCTGAGTTCGAGGCCAGCCTGGTCTACAGAGTGAGTTCCAGGACAGCCAAGGCTACACAGAGAAACCCTGTCTCGGAAAAAAAACAAAAACAGACAATCCTCAGACTGTCCTCAGGAGGCCCAGAGCTGGGAGGCATGGTACAGGCCTTTCCCAGCATGTGGGAGGCAGAGACAGGTGGATCTCTGTGAGTTCAAGATCATCCTGAACTACATAATGAGTTCCAGGTGAGCCAGGGTTATATAGAGATCCAGTCTCAAAATAATAAAAAAATAAAATACAATAAAGGAATCCCAGAAATAATATTGCCAGGGGATTTCAGGATATTTGATCACACTGTGAACATGGAGATTGTGTTGTTTACTGGAAAAACCTGTTTCTAGTTGTGGTGTGGCTCAGCCTTAGCACACACCTATAATCCCTCTGACTGGGACACAGACACGCTCTCAGTAAACACCTTTAATCCCAAATAATGAGGGTAAAGTTAGTTGTAGAAGGAAGCACCCATGCTGAAAGTGATGACTAAGCAGCAGACATGGCCAGCTCTCAGGAGAAGAGAGGAAAGGGAGTCGACATAAGAGGGAGACATGCAAAGGGAGCGGAGAGAGGGGGCAGTTTTACCAGGACAGTTATATAGAGTCAGGTTTCAGAGAGAGAATAAACTAGAATCAAGGGAAGACAGAAGGAGCCAGAGGTTAGAACAGATTGCCAAAGTGAGCATGAGACCAAGCAGAGCAATTCAGAAGCCAAGACAATCAAGATTGAGTCAGTCAGCATGGAGAGGAGTTTTGAACCAGAATAGCTGAGAGGACCAGCCAGCCAGACTTCAGAGAGAGTGAAAACATCCTAGGCCTAGATTACATTGTATGGAGGCTTCAAGCTTCCAAGACTAGGCCTAGGACAGCACAGGAAGGCAATAAGCCTCCAAGGGGACAGTTATATCAGGAGAATAAAAGTTACTTTTACAAGAGGGAAACCTTAACTTCTAGAAATGTAATAAAATTATCTGGATTTCAAAATTAAAAACTTGAACATATCTCTTAAGAATGAAAAGATAGTATTATAATGGAATATGCCGCTATGACATTTGTACTTTAATGTGTGGCTCCTGTATATGTTTAGCAACGGAGTTAGCTTGACAAAACGCTGCAGCAACAGCTGTCTTAGATCACCTTGTCTAGGGACAGCAACAAGGTCTTGCCACCACTCCAAGGACAGAGACTCGGGACCTCTGGAGCAAGCTTGATCACTAAGCGAGCCCTATCTGCAAGGTCTAGCTTCAGTGAAGAAACTCTGCCTCAAAAATAAAATGGAGTGTGACCTCGGAGAACACCTCAGGCCTCCACAGTCTCAGGCACTCATAGATGCACAAGCACACACACATACATACGTGTGCATACACACACACACATACACACACACCACAGACATGTAAAGAAAAACTGGATCTGAATTCTCCTATTTGACCAAAATAATAGACATTTTAAATATTCACAGATGGGGCCAGAAAGTGCCACAAAAGCCACGTGTGTTTGATCCTAGCAAATATTTTCAAAGAGATCGCCATGGAGGACAGTGGAAATCGTCACATGAGTGCAGGCACTATTGCAGCCTTCCACAATTAATTGGCATGGTGTTGGCACAGCACCACTGTCAACAAGCCCCTCCCCCTACCACCTTTGTCTAGATGTGGGCAGGTATTTATCCATGCAGAAATTACAGCCCTTAACAGAGACAGAAGAGCCCAGGAGCTACGTACTGAGGGCCGCCTGGACCTTGATGACCTCTGACTCCTGGGAGTTCTCGCTGGTCCCCACGGCATTGACAGCCTTAACACGGAAGATGTACTGCTCACCGGTGGTTAAGCCGTGTACCACGAACCTGAGGAATATGATCAAGAGTCACACAGCACAGGCCCCAGCTTCCTGCTTCCTACAACTGAAATAGGTATGAACGAGGGTTCATCACAAAAATTCTCACTTGATCTAGAGCCAAATTTACTTTTCCTGTAAACCATACACATCCACCCACCCTCGTTTTCAGTGTCATAAATGAATTCAATATTTAGACTAAGAAAGCAAGCCAGCAGTACTGATTATACTGCACCTAGTGTCAGAGTCTGAGATCTTGCCTAAGGTCTTACAGCTGGAGCCTCTCTGGATTGAAGCTCTGCTGCAGCGTCTGACGCCTGACATCCAGGAGGTCTGTGCCTTGACACTGAATGTAGGGCAGGCATTCCACAGTGTGTAGAGGCTAGGACCTCCAATACACACAAACAGGCTGGAGCGCTGGCTTTGACTCCCCACAGACCATCTGTCCCTTGTCATGTTCCTTGACACCTACAAAGCTCTGCTTTCTCTCCTGTAGGGAAGGGATGCCCAGTCCTCAAAGAGCTGCCCTGAGCTTCACACAGAAAACCATCCAAACTTTGGCCCACCTGTGTGGCACCCGGCAAGTATTCAGGAAATGGAAGCAGTTATTATGACTCTATAGTGAATACAATGTATCCACATCCTGCAGACTCCTCCCTGAGAATACCCCGGGTCTCTTCCTAGGATGAACCTTTCTCCAGTAGCTGACAGTGTGGACTTATAGACTGTCTAGATGTTTTTCGTTTATAGGACTGTATTTTTAAAGTATGCCTTTTTTATAAGAACCATTTTTAAGTGAAGGTGGTGGCGCCGCCACTGAGAGCCTCCACAGCAGCCACTGTGACACAGACTGTGGAGCACATGATGCAGAAAACGCAAACCCTGACAACCTATGTGTCCTGGGCAAACAAAGCAGAAGCAGTAACATTTCAAAAGGAAAGCCTCTGGCTTCCCACTGCAGAAGACAGGGGTCTCCCCTGCACTGGCCAGCCACGGTCTGCAGTCCCTCTCCCAGCCCTATCAGAGACTAAAGGACAAAACTGCCCTTATGTGAACAAAGCAGGATTTACCCGGCTGTGTGGCAAGCACTGAGGTGTCACACTGACCCGTCGCATAAATCAAATTTAAATGATAGTTATTGCTATATACTTGCACATATGTTTCTATTGTGGCATTGCATACTATGCATTTGTATAATCAAAATAATAATAATAATAATAATAATAATAATAATAATAATAATAGAAAGAGGTTATTTTTATCGATAGACAAGTTTTCGCAGTTTAGTCATGTGACCTGCCCAAGTCCAGTCTGTTCTTTAGAATGTCATACCCCAACATGTGACTAAACAAAGGGAAGATGTCTAAAGGGGAGGCTCTCTAGAGCTCTGCGAGTCCCACTATGTGCAGTGCCCTGCCTCTGTGGCAGTGGGTTGGTTACTGGGTGATGGGGAAGGTCACCTGTTATATCCAATGGGTTTGTGGTTGCATGGCTCCCACAGGTTTGTTCCCGCCACACAGCAGTCCACATAGTAGCCCAGCAGGTCTTCTTCATGCTTTGGTCTGTCCCACTGGACCACGACAGATGTCTTTGTGTTCCTGGAGGCAAGCACCCGGCCAGGAGCAGAGGGGACCACTGAGGGAGAAATCAGAGGATGGGAGATATAACAAGACTGTGAGCCATTCTGGAGAGCCATCTTGTCCTCAGGGAGTAAATGCCAGATTTAATATTCTACAGGAGTGAGTTCTAGGTGGAGCTGTGGGACTAAGGCATCTTTCTGTATCACCTGACCACCAGGAATGGAATTACCACTGTGAAATCACCATTTTTCATAGGGCTGACAGAGGATCTAGTGCATGAAGGCTTTGCTTGATGGCCTTGTTTGAAATAAGACACAGAACCAGAACAACGAGGGAGCTGATAATTGGTGTCCTGAGCTTTGAAACCTCAGATGACAGCTTAAGAGACCATTGTGAGACATGGGACACACTTACAGAAAGGGTGGTAACGAGAGTTCACAAACAAAACATTCCGGGGCTTTGATTTTGTGATCTACTCTGGTGCTGAGGAGGAGGATGCTGCAGTGTGTGCTCAGACACACAAGGTCTGGGGTGGAACCAAAGAGAGCTGTCTCTAGAGAGGATTCTGTAGAGCCTGGTGCCCATTTAACGGTGAAGAAAATTTTTGAGAAGATAAAAAGAGCATACAAAGAAGATATAAATATCATCTGAATATAATTATAATCTGAGAGACCAGTTTAAAAAGTATGGCAAGATTGAAACCTTAGAAGTTATGGAAGACGGGCAGAGTGGGAAACAGAGAGGACTTGCTTTTGTAACTTTTGATGACCATGACGTCAGAAATACTGCACTATTAATGGGCATAATTGCGAAGTGAAAAGGACCCTTTCTGAACAAGAGATACCATCTGCTGGATCCCAGAGAGGTCATGGAGGTGGATCTGGCAGCTTTATGGTGGAAACTTTGGAGGTAGTGGAGAAGACTTCAGTGAGAGAGGAAGCTGTGGTGGTGGAGGTGTGGGAGCAGAGGTAGTTATGGAAGTGATGGTGGTAGATATAATGGGTTTGGAGGTGATGCTGGCAACCATGATGGTGGTCCTGGTTACAGCAGTAGAGGAGGCTATGGGGGTGGTGGACTGGGACATGGAAACCAAAGTGCTGGGTATGGTGGTGGAGAAGGTGACATGGTGATTCCAGTGAAGGAGGAGGTTTTAGTTGAGGTGACTATGGTGACGGTAGGAACTCTAATGTAGATTAGAGTGGACAGCAGCAAGCCAAGTATGGGCCCATGAAGGGGGTCAATTTTGGTGGAAGAGGCTCAGGCAGTCCCCATGGTGATGGCTATGGATTTGGTGGTAGAAGTGGTAGATAAGGTAGCAGAAGGCTTAGAGAAAAAAAAAAGAAAAGGCTACAGTTCTTAGCAGGAGAGAGAGTGAGTTGTCAGAAAAGCTGCAGGTTACTTTGAGACAGTCGTCCCAAAGGCATTAGAGGAACTGTAAGAATCTGCCACAGAAGGAACGATGGTCCACAGTCAGAAAAGTCACTGTGGCTGAAACAGGAAACCCTTCTTGTTCAGGGCTGTCATAGCCACAGTTTGCAAAGGGGGCAGCTATAGATTAATGCAATGGAGTGTCAATTAGATGTACATCCCTGAGGGCTTTTACCTGTTACAGCTTTGGCTTTTTCTTTTCATTACATCAGGTATACAAGGAATTAAAAATTAAGGAATTTTTAACTTTTTCATAAAAAGATGTGGTACGGTGGGAAGAGAGGCTAGGAGTGCCCTGATGCTCAGAATGAGAATGCCTATCCCCAGGTTCATCCTTTGCAAAGGTTTTTAGGGTTCAGGAGAGCCTCCTGAGAGGGCTATGATTTGGGGTGGACCGCAATTCCGAGTTCCTGTGACCTGCATCTGAAATTTTCTGAGTATGATCTTCAAACCAGATGAGCAAGAAACTGCCCTATGTATAAGGTTGAGGTCTTTAAGAAACCATGGGTTGAACATACATTTTAACCCATGTGTTACTGTGTGTGGTGGCATCATGCATATAATCCTAGCACTCGGGAGACTCAGGAGTGGTTACTATCAGTTTAAAGCCAGACAGGGCTACACAGTGAGACCCTGTCTCAATGACTAGACTAACAAACCACTTGTTGGTTTTGTGAGGAGAAGATAAATCTTTGGGGAAATGCTGTGTGCTGACCAAAATATGGGATAGACCTTCATCACTTCTGAATGGACTTCTGACCATGCACAAAGTCATGCATGTGGTATTCTAGCATCTTCATTCTCTCACTGAAGTGGAACCAGGGACACCATATTTTCAGCCTGTTATGGAGTCTGGTTATGTGCCATAACTTACCAATCATGTCCTGTGCCTGAATAGGTGGCGTTATCTCTGATGGGTCACTCAGGCCGTGTTTATTGGCTGACAAAACCCGGAACACGTAGGACTTCCCTTCAGCCAAGTCAAAGACAGCATACCGAGGAGATCTCACCGCCGTCTGGGCATTGACCCGCTGCCAGCTGCCACTCCCAACTGCGGACTGTAGGGAAAATGAAACAGGAGGTAAGGGTCTCAAAACGATGGATGAGAAGACAACTAAAGAGCATTTTCATCACCTCTTAATGAGTCATAATTCAGTTAAAATTTTTACTATTGTGCAGCTACTTATAGTAGTGGCATGACATGACCTGTGTGTTCCCAAGGGCATAGATCACACAATAGTTCATTGAATAAAGGCCTTTGGGGAATTATATCATTTTAGTGTCCAAGTTTGTAAAAATTAAGAGAGAATACATAAGGTAGAATGCTATATCTTATAAAGTCAAATATGGCTGTGTATGTGTGTGTATATGTGCTTGCCTGTGTGTATATTTATATGTGTGTATGCATATGTGTGTATATGTGTATATGTGCTTGCTTGTGTATATATTTGTGTGTGCATGTGTGCATGCGTGTGTGTGTGTGTACATGCATGTGTATACATGTGTATGTGTGCATGTGCTGTTCGTGTGCTGGGCTGTAATGCCCAATGCATTTGTCTTTAGGTACATCCAGGTGAAGCCTCAAGCTGCTTGAACAAACAGTTCCCTCTACAAGATCGCCACCCAGTGGCTGCATGGCTTGCATGCAAACACTGAGCACTGACAACCTGCAGTCCTTGGAAAACCTGGAAGGCAGATCCAGATGTGCCAACTCCATTCCTCCCCAAACCGTGAGGATATAGGAACCAAACAGCTGCTGCGCAGCAACTCTGTTACAGGTGACAAAGCTTGGTTCCCAGGAGTTCCCAATGCCAGAGCAGCTACCTGTGGAAGACCAGCCCCCAGGTTCCACCTCTGCTCTCCACTACTTAACCTCCTTTCACACAACAGGGATCAGACTCTATGGGGACCAGTGGGCTCATGACCCTACGTAAAGCACAGAAACCAAGGTGGCTGTCTGAGAGCTGCCTTCTTGGGAGCTTGGCCTGAATACCTTCTCAATGAAGTACATTAAGGGCTCCTTGCCACGGGGAGATGGAGGATCCCAGCTGAGGACAACATAGTTTCTGCTGACCTCTGAGGCCTGGACATTGGTGGGAGGCCCTGGAATCTGAACATCACCTGTAAAAAAAGAAAAGAAAAAGAAAAAGAATGGAGTGAATGCTGTGTGGGACACTTAGCCATTCTCCAGTAGAGTCCAGGGCACAAAAGACTGTTCTGATGAGCTGGAGGATGGCTAAGCAAATTAAGAGCAATGGCTGTTCTTCCAGAGGACCTAGGTTTGTTTGATTTCCAGCTCCCATATGGTGGCTATCCCTCCAGTTTCAGGAAACCCAGTGCCCTCCTCTGGCCTCTGAGTGCACTACTCACACACATGGTACATAAACACACAACCAGGTAAAATGCTCTTACACATAAAATAAAATAGTGGGTTTTTGTTGTTGTTTTGTTTTTTTAAAGACTACCCTGGTGTGGCCTACTACAGTTAGCTATTTCTACTCAGAGAAAGAAAACAGATTCCAGGATTCTTTTGATAAATTCAAAGCAAAAACACTCTGATAAAGGTCACTCCATTTTTATTTCTGATTTTAAAAAAAACAAAACAGTAATTAACAAAACAAACAAGAGTTCCTAAAAGTCTCATCCAAAAGTCTTCTAGATTTTCTACAGGACAGAGAAAAGGATTCTTCTAGAAGTGATCACCCAAACCAGGATCTTGCCTCTGTGGAGGCAGCAGGCAAGGTTGCCAAGGAGCCTACGCAAGCCACACCTTGCTCATGTCTCCATACTGAGTACTGAAGTCTTACATTAGTTCCTAAGGCATGCCGCTCTCTCTCCAAAGGTCCATAAACATTTACAAGCACTGTAATCTGTGTCTGACTATTTAAATTTCAGCAGAGATAGTGATAAGCCCTTTGCAAATAACTGTCAAGGGATAGTTATGATTAAAGGCATCTGGTATACCTAAGGTCCCCTCTCACCTAGCTATGTTTTTAAATACATGTGAGGTGGTAAAAAAAAATTGTGTCTGAATTCATGAGAGATTTTCACAGGGATAGAGGTTTTGCCAAACCCAGGGTCCCTTTAATTGTTATACAAAATATTAGGAGTTTCAGTTAGATTAGCACATGATTAAAATGGTTAGAACAGTCCCCGGGACATCTCTCTGCCCTTTGCAATATCTAGTTGCTCCCTTGGGACTCAGCTCCAGGCGGCAGATTGACCAGCCACATGGAAACAGCACAAAACAAGATTGGGTTTCACTGTGAGAGTCCCTGCACAGAGCACAGCTCGCTCTAGAGGATTCAGCCTAGCCTGGAAGCATGCCGGTCAGTGGGTTGAATTTCACTAAGGAGTCAGCATGTCCCCAGGAAAGTGGGGAGACAGAGGGTGACTGAGGGAATGGGGAGCAGCCTAAGTCCCCACTAGCTGTATAAAACCCAAGAGAATACAAACAAGGACACCAGAAAAGGGCATCAAAACTTTCTGCCAAGCTCCCTGAACCAAGTCACTTCTGATGGGGCAAACCAAAGGACATATCAGACATGGGCCACCATCCTGGGGCAGACAGGGACTGCAAACCGAATGCCACACTTCAGAGCTGAGATCTACTGTGTGGCTTCGGGTGCACGGCCTCTACACATAGAGAAAGTCAACGAAGAAACACGTTATTGGAAACTAAGACAAGAAATAGAAATCCAGCCTTTGCAAGCAGAGAGCTTCCAGTGAGGATGAAATTCTTGAGTCACTAGGACTTTCTATACAACTTCAGAGCAAGCAAGCAGCAGATCTGCAGAGACCCTAGCCACTGACGCAAGAAACCTGGCTGGGAATGGCCTAAGACCTACGAATGTACTGATGAGATAGATACACAGAAACATACCAAGGGTGAGGAGAGAGGTCTGTAGAGATAAAGATAAAAGGAAATGACAAAATATTTCTCCCTATGCCTTTTCCTGTGGAACTGGGTACAGCTGGTTATTCACAAATATTCTTGGCCCCTGCTCACTTCCTACCAGTTCTCTTGGGCCTTGACCTAGAAGGTCATGGTGACACTGAATGGAGACATGGGTACATGTATCCCTGTGCTATGTTCTCTTGTATACTAGACATAGTTCTCAGACTCAAATTATTTTGATAACAAAAATACAGCGTGTATAATATGCATATGTATATTATTTTATCTTATTATTTAAAATGTTTCCATATCCCTTTTTCCCCTTGGATAAAGGCTCCCCAAGGAGCTGAATAGGAGCCCAGACTACACCCAATTCCACAGTCATTGGAAGGTTGAGCTGGGGTTTAAGTGTGGGTTTTCTGGGTCGCAATCCTGCGTTTTGTTTCATCTCTCAACCCCAGGAAACCACCGTCATCCCAGAGGCAGTGTCCTTAAGTTGCTGAACCTGAAGTTGATTTGACATTTGTAGAGCTCTCAAGAGTCCAGAAGTCAAGAGGATAAAAAAACAAAGCCAAAGGCTACAGTTTCCAGGATAGATGATCAGCTGAACACACAGGGGACAAGCTCCCTGTCCTGAGGCAGTTCATAGGATCCTGAATATGGAGTCAGTAGAATGAAATCAATCTTGCAGAGGTAGCAGGATCTAGATAAACATGTATGTGCACAAGCCCAGTGACCTGAGTTCAATCCCCAGAAACCACAGGCTCTAATTTCATTTCTGTTACTATGATAAAACATTCTAGGGGCTGGAGAGATGGCTCAGCAATTAAGAGCACTGACTTCTCTTCCAGAGGTCCTGAGTTCAATTCCCAACAACCACATGGTGGCTCACAACTATCTGTAATGGGCTCTGATGTCCTCTTCTGTTGTGTCTGAAGACAGCTACAGTGTACTCATATACATAAAATAAATAAACCTTTAAAAAAAAAAACAAAACATTCTAACCAAAAGCAAAGGAGAGGACTGTGTTCAGCTCATAGGTTACAGCCCGTCACTGAAAGATGGCAGGACGAGAACTTGAAGGAGAGAGTCTGGAGGACTAGTACTTGATGGCTCACTGGAGCTCTTGCTTAGCTGGCTAGCTTTCTTTGATATCCAGAATCACCTACACAAGGAATGGTGCCGCCCACAGTGAGCTGGCTCCTCCTACATCAATTAACAACCAAGACAACCGCCCACAGACACATCCACAGGCCAGTCTTCTCCGGGCAAGACCTCAGTTGAGACTATTTTCTCAGGTGATTCTGGGCTGTGTCAAGTTGACAGTTAAAGCCAATGAGGATGCACATAAAGGTGGAAAGAAGAACTAACCCTACAAAGTCGTCCTCCGGCCTTCACAACCATACCATGGCATTCACATTTACACACACACACACACACACACACACACACACACACACACTGTGGGGGAGGGGAACGGAAGGGAGGGGGGAGAGGGAGGGAGAGAGAGAGACTCACAAAGTAATAAAGTTTAAAAATACATAAATAAAAAGCAATCTTTTACAGGGCAGTGGTGGTGCACGCCTTTAATCCCAGCACTTGGGAGGCAGAGGCAGGCGGATTTCTGAGTTCAAGACCAGCCTGGTCTACAGAGTGAGTTCCAGGACAGCCAGGGCTATACAGAGAAACCCTGTCTCGAAAAACCAAAAAAAAAAAAAAAAGGCAATCTTTTAGTATACTATACAGGAACATATCTTAGCCTTTCCAAGAATAGGCCGTCCTTTTTTGGTGTGATAATTCAGTAAAAACTGGAAAGGGTAAATTATATTAAAGGAAGAGCATTGACATGAATGGAAGGGACTAACCAACTGAGATTAGGGTGAAGCAAAAAGACTAGAAAACAATGAATAGACTAAACTAGTTGGAGTGCTGCTCTTAGTAAAAGTAATGTTTCCATTTCATTAAAACAAACGTCTAAAGGAATGTTTTAATACAAAAAATAAAAACAAACAACAAACAACAACAACAACAAAGCCGAGCTAGGGAGGAAGGGAGGCAGCTAGCGTCAGAGCTGTCTGTGAAGCACTGGTGTGATTCCTCAGGACTGTGAGCGTGGGGGAGAAGGAGGGAAAGAGGAAGGAGTGTTAGATTATACAACGAATGATAGAAATAGAGCTTGTTCATAACAAATGTCTGAACTCAGACATGACATGCTTGAAAACACTATGGAACTTCCTTAAAGATTAGTTTAAGACAAATATTCATGTTTAAACGGCCAAAGTGAACAGGCCATACAGGTTAGTTCTCAGGTGTCCCCTTGACACAGTCAAAATCACCTGAGAAGAGATTGAAGAATTTCAACCACAGCTGAAGAGCTGCCTCCATCAGATTGACCTGTAGGCATGTCTATGACTGCTAGTTGATACAGAAGGGCCCAGCCCCCTGTGGGCGGTACTATCCCTAGGCAGGTGATCTTGAACTATAAGAAAAAGCTATCAAACCATGAGCCATGAAGGAAGCAGCAGAGAGCATTTTAGGTTTCCCCTATCCTCCTCCTCCCCCAAACCTACTTTCTAGCCAAGAAGCCATAAGCTAGTACACAGAGTTGCTCTACAATTTCTGCTTCTATTCCTGCCCTGATGTCCCTCAATGGCAGACTGTGACTTACACTGGAAATGTAAGATAAAATAACTTTCTCCCCAGGTTGCTTTAGGTTTAGGGTGTTTGTTTGTTTGTTTGTTTTTCACTGCAACAGAATAAAACCAGAATGCAAACTTACTCTCCAGTCCTCTCCCCCTACACCAGAACCTTAATTCACAGCCAGCATGACTACAGAACATTGGAATTGCTCTTCTAGGCAAGCAAAGCCTCATACCAGGGTGAGCCACCCCATGAGGCTGGATACCAGCCTATACCAACCAAGGTCCCAAGTTCTCTATGTTGGGAGCTCATCCTCCACCTTCTGAGGTCAGCAGCATGAACAGATACCAGCCTTGTGAGTGCTTTTGTTACAACCAAGAGAGAGGGTGGAGTCATCTGGAGAGGAAGTGCAGGGAAAGGGCAGGGAATACCTGACCACCCTCTGCTTCAGTCGTTGTGTCCTCAGGCAGCACCTCGCTGTGCCATCTCTGTTATGACTGTGGAAATGCTTCCTTTTCTCAACATTGTTTTTGACTTGACAGTATTCTTTACTCAATACATTTCCCAAGTGTATCTATGCCCATATACTAGCCAGTGGCTCCTCTAGCTGGAGGCCATAGCTGGATGGTCCCTGCCTTTGGGTTTTATTAGGCGCTGGCGCTTCTCAGAACTACAGGTTTCGCCACACAAGGCATTTACAAAGCAAGCTGCACCTTCTCACCGTGGCCTTTGTTATGGGGTGTGAATTCCACCGTCCACTCTGGAAGAGCACAGCATTTCTCCACTAATCCCGCATCCCATGAGAGCGAAAGAGAATGCCATTCCCCCAGCATGCCAAACTTCCCATTCATAAGGGCCCGCTCACAGCAAGACTGTCTTCTCCAGTATACAGCAGAGCCATTTCTCAGTCATTCAAATATCTACGTTTCAGTAGGTCCTGTGCTTGGCCCAGTGCTAGACTGAGGAGACAGAATGTTCTGTAGGGTTGTAAGCCACCCTGCCTGAGCCAGTTTCCTCTGCTGAGTATTGACCAGGTGTCTCTCGTGGGTTTGGAGGGCTTCTGGACATATATGTTTGACAAAGACCACTAGCTCCACCTTGGGGCCACCTCTGCAGAATCACCAAGTGCCTTCTGTGGAACTATGCTTTGTCTGTGGTCAGGACTGAAGCACACTCCTTTAGAGACCCTGTCACCTTCACAGGATGGAAGACACAATACATGGCTGAACTTTTGAAGGCCTGTGAACTGCACACCGAAAAGTCAATCTGGTTAGAACAGCCCCGGGAGGAAGTTCTCTAATGCTTGGAAGAAGAGCCAGGAAGCTCCTCTGCTCCACAGGTGGCTTCAAACTGATGTGCAGAATTGTTTTAGGAGGAGGAGGAGGGACAAGAAAAGGAGAGAAAGAAGAAGAAAAAGAGGAAGAGGAGTGTATGAGCAAGTGTGCATGTGAGTGTGAGTGTGTGTGAGAGTGTGTGAGTGTATGTGTGTGAGTATATGTGTTTGTGTATGTGTGAGTGTGTGTTTTTTGTGTATGAGTGTGTGTGTATGTAGTATATGTGTGTTTGTGTGTGTGTTTGTGTATGTATAGTGTGTGTATGTGAGTGTGAGTATGTGTTTGAGTGTATGTAAGAGAGTGTATGTGAGAGAGTATATATGAGTTTATGTGTGTATGATGTGTGTGGTGTGTATGTGGTATGTGTGTAAGTGTATGTATGTGTGTGAGCATGTGTGTGAGTGTGTGTTTGTTTGTGAGTGTGTATGTGTAAGTGTGTATATATAGGAGTGTGTATGTGTGAATGATGTGTGTGGTGTGTATGTGGTATGTGTGTAAGTGTATGTATGTGTGTGAGTGTGTATATATGAGTGTGTATGTGTGTGTGAGTGTGTGTATGTGTGTGAGTTTGTGTGAGTATTTGTGAGTGTGTGTGTGTTTCCAAACAACTTTAAAGAGTTAGTTTTCTCCCTCCGGTGTGTGTTCCAGAAATCAAGCTGAGATTACCAGGCTTGACCAGGAAGCATTTCCATCTTTTTAAGCTTCTCTTCACCGCACTGTGATCTAGTAGTGAGTCCAACTAACATCCCAGATGTCTGATTCACGGTGTGATACAAGTCTCCTTAGCCCTTCCTTCTAGGTGTGATACAAGTCTCCTTAGCCCTTCCTTCTAGTGCCTCAGGGTGCATGTTAACGAGACATATTCCCAACATCAACAATATAACAAATCAAGGATGCCATCTGACAGGGAAGCCACAACCAATTTCAGTTCAAATGGTAGGGATAAAAGTCTTGCTGAAAAAGTTAAAATAAAAACAAGATATTCTAGGCCGGGTGGTGGTGGCGCACACCTTTAATCCCAGCACTTGGGAGGCAGAGGCAGGCGGATTTCTGAGTTCGAGGCCAGCCTGGTCTACAAAGTGAGTTCCAGGACAGCCAGGGTTAAACAGAGAAACCCTGTCTCAAAAAACCAAAAAAAAAAAAAAAAAAAAAAAAAAAAAAAAAAAAAAAAAAAAAAAAAAAAAAAAAAAAAAAAAACCAAGATATTCTTTCACAAGAGGATTAGGAAGGTGGGGAATTTCTCAATCGGGTACAGTTCTTGTTGATCCCAGAACCAGTTTAGAAAGCCAAGTGTATGTAGTTGTAATTCTAGCATTCAGAAGGCAGAGGCAGGAGGATGCCTGGGACTTGCTGACTACTTGGCAAGTTCCAGACCATTGAGAACCTTGCCTCAAAAGAGAAAGAGAGAGACAGAGACAAACAGACACACACACAGAGAGAGAAAGACAGAGAGACAGAGGGAGAAAGACAACAACAGAAACAGAGACAAAGAGGAAGTAGGACCTGAGAAATGGTAAAGTTGTCCTCTGGCATCCAGATGCATGTGTAATGTATGCACACACACACACACACACACACACACACACACACACATACACAAAAAAATAAGAAAAGACCCAATATCAGCTCGAATCAGACCTCAGCTTTACCTGCAGGAGTCCCCAGAAGATGCATCTGGGCCCTGCTAGAAGAGCACATCTCAGACATACTACAGCTTGATCACTGTGCCCTCTGCCTGAACCCTCTCTCATCTCCAACTTGAGTTCTCAAAGCTGAAGAAAGAGATCCTCACCTTCAAGGTCATCCTGGTAGATGACGATTTCTTTCTCTCCTTCCAAATGAATCGCTGCGAAGAAAAGGTGACAATGACTTTGACATCCAAGGGTTCCCTCAAGGAAGCACGCTTCTCTCTAATGTGGGGCAAGTTGTGAGCTGGCTCAGCACTCAGGCAACAACACAGTTATGGGGTCGTGACCTCTGGTGTTCTGGAAGTGTTCCTGGTCAATCTCAGCAGTCAGGTCTTTGTAGAGGGTCAAAGGACTCATAGTAAGGTAACTCAAGCGAACCACGATGGGGTGGGTTCTCATGAGGAAATCTGGGCTATAGAGTTTAAAACTGGACACAGCATAGCTTGGTGTCAAGACCCAAGTCCCCGCTCTATACTAAAACGTGCCATTGACAGACAGAGAACATGAGGCTGAGCATCCTAGATTGCAGGCCTTGGTAGAGGTAAAAGGCACTGCTGTAAAGCACAGGGTCTGCCTGGCTGCCTCTTATTCCTCAAGGAGTGTCAATCACTCCCAAGTCTAAAGACTGCTGATGGAGACATCAAGCATGGGGAAACATTGCCCTGCCACACTCATCCTGGGATGCCACGCTTAAGGCTCACATGCAGCAGATAACAGAGAGAGAACTAACTACATGCAAGTGTTGCAGAGGTTCTCAGGCACCGCTGAGACTTAAGTGAGCATACCTTGCAACCTTCTGAGGTCAACAGGGTCAAGGGCAGCCACAGCATCGGAGATCCTGGAAGGCCTGCTAATGCCGGCGTTATTGACAGCCCTCACTCGGAACACATACGATCTTCCTTCGAAAAGTCCGGTGACAGGGTACTTGCAGATCTTTACCGGGGCATCGTTACACTGAACCCAGTTGTTAGTCCCCACCTCACATCTTCAAAAGAAGTATAGAGAGAAGAAGCACATATGGTAGTCTACCAAATACTCAGAGGTATGCTCTCATAGAGAACATGTAAGAAGGACACATGCTCCACCATGTTCATAGCAGCCTTATTTATAATAGCCAGAACCTGG
>NW_022196905.1:158411239-158419718 GCF_008632895.1 Mastomys coucha | reverse complement strand
AAAAAAAAAGAGAACAGTCACACAGGGGATCATGCTGTTTGGATATAAATTCACACTATTGAAATATTGACTTCTATTGATAGTAATACAGTAAACCTTTAAAAAATTAGTAAATTCAATAGGTATTTCTATATACATCTATGGAGAATGGATAGATAGACAGATGGATAAATAGATAGAGGAGAGATGATAGATAGATGATAGAGTTGATAGATAAGGTAGAAATAAGACAGGCAGGATAAACCAGAAGATAGATAAATGATAGATTATAGATAAGAATCATAATAAAACAGAAAACTGCAGGAAGGTAAAGCAAAAAGATGGAGATGTAAATAAATGATAGGTAAAATAGGCCAATAAGATAGGTTAAAATAAAGTAGATAAGATTTAAATAGATGATAGGTAAGAACAACAGATAGAAGCATAGATGACAGATGAACAGATGGTATATATTTGATGGATAGATAGATAAATAGATAGATAGATAGATAGATAGATAGATAGATAGATAGATAGATAATCAATGAGAAAAGGGCAGATGACAGAAAGATAGCCACATATATGCAGTTATATAGATAGACAGATAAATTCAATCTTTGTGATTTAAATAATTTAAAATAATTCCTGTTTTCAAATGTGTTTACTCCTCCCAGTTTCTACCTTCCCTCTCTTCTCTCTCTCTCATTAGATAAGAACAGGCTTCTAAGAGATGATAATAAAATACAACAAAGCAAAAGATGATAAAACAAAAACCATCACATCAAAGTTGAACAAGACAAACTACATTGTTGCTGATTCCTTTTGCAGCTGGTGTGGCAAAGCTTTGTGAGATTAGGCATGGGGATGGATCTTAATCTCTCACATCAAAATTGAACAAGACAAGCTACATTGTTGCTGATTCCTTTTGCAGTGGCGAAGCTTTGTGAGATTAGGCCTGGGGACGGATCTTAGTCTCTGTCTCCACTGTACATCTCACTTGAGCTGAGCCAGGCCTGTGTCTTCCTGGGGTCCTGCCTAGGCTACTGAACAGTAAGAAGCCACTCTCTAGAACCCTTCCCTCGCAGAATTCAGAAGACTTTCAAAAATACAGTCCTGTCCAGAAATCTGGAAATGTGGGCAAGATTAGCCTCTGTTTATCATAAAGCTGAGGGGGCTAAATATAAACTTTTATGTAAAATAACCAGCTGAAAAATGAAAGGCCAGGAAATTAGTCTTCAATTTGACTCTTCAAGTTTTAGAGCTGAACACTCATGTTAAAAAATGCCTCCCCAGGGCTGGAGAGAGAGTTCAGCAGTTAAGAGCACTGACTGCTCTTCTAGAGATCCTGAGTTCAATTCCTAGGAACCACATGGTGGCTCACAACCATCTGTAATGGTATCCAATGCCCTCTTCTGGTGTGTCTGAAGACAGCTACAATGTACTCACATACATAAAATAAATACTTTGCCGGGCAGTAGTGGCGCATGCCTTTAATCCCAGCACTTGGGAGGCAGAGGCAGGCAGATTTCTGAGTTCGAGGCCAGCCTGGTCTACAGAGTGAGTTTCAGGACAGCCAGGGCTATACAGAAAAACCCTGTCTTGAAAAAAAAAAAGTGCCACCCCACTTGCCCTAATTGTCTTGAAGATTAGATTTGTAGAGTCTCCTACTAGACTACTAGACTAGCATCAGTTACCAATTACTTTATCAGTGGCATTGGAAGACTGAAATAGCACTACACTCCTGAATGGTTCTGTCAGCCTGCAGTGACATCACACATCCAAATGTGTTGCCTTAGAAAGGTCACCTGTGTTCCCACCCCTATAGACTGAACACAGCACACACTCACTTGTCAATGAAGTAGCCAATGATGGGGCTCTCAGTAGTGGTATTGGGTGGTTTCCAAGTCACGATAACATAGTCTCGGTTGGCATCATGGCACTGCAGGTCCATGGGTGCCCCAGGAGCCCCTGTGACCAGCGGGTCAGCATCTGTAGTGGGGAAACATGTATTCACATTCTTCACAAGGTGGGGTCACTGCCTCCACAGACCTCCAAACTCACATTCTCTCTGCTCAGGTTGCTGTTTATCACTAAAGTATTTGAATGTGTTTATTAACCTGGCAGACTGATATCAAGAAATATAAATGTTTGCGTGGACTTATTTAAAAAAAAACTTAAAATACTTAATCTTCTCATCTGTGACTTTTTAATAATTTGATCTGAAATTAAAATTCTTTCTCCTAATTTTATCTGGTCACAGTGGTGAGCTAGACTTTGTAACACCTGAGAAATATCAATGGACATGCCTTTATAGCTCAAATCTCTTGGAAAAATGTGAGGATTGAACAGAAAAATAACAATAACTTGTAGTCAAATGCCTAGGTCAAGTTTTCCCACACTGAAGGCCAGCAGAGCTGCTTAGAAAGTCAATACACTGAACATTTGATTTTCTTATCTAAAATCCATATTTATTGAGGAGCCACGGCTGCTGTGTCGTACCCACAGAAGTCTGAGCATTCTGTGGTGTCTGATTCAAACCTCCTCAGTGTACCAAAGGCCAGGGATTTGTTAGCATCAAGCCTAGTGCTTCCTCTCCATTCATAAGCTCCAGAGAGTAATCAGAATGGTTGAACTCCCTGAGATTTGTCTCCTGTTCTTCCTGCTCTTAGTGCTGAATAAGCAAAAGGCAATCAGACCTGCTTGAAGTCATTGCATTTTTATGGTACAAAACACCCTGCCAGAGACACGCAGGAGAATGGAAGGTATCTTTTAATGACAACCCTAATAAAACCCACAAAATTCTGTGGGAGAGCCTGAAACCACAACCCTGCGTGCATATGGGATCTTGTGGGAAGTGCTGGGGTGAGGTGCATATTTTTGTTCCTAGGGCAACAAACTTTAATGGCAGGGCCTTCTGTGAAGCTCTGCTCTAACTGCCGCTGAGAGAAAATTATGTAACATCCCAATTGCTTCTGTATACCTCCACAACTGGAGCTGGGGGTGGGGGCGGCAGGGAAGGGGAGAACAGAGGGGCCAGCTAATGATGCCAGGCAGAAAGTATGGTGGCCAGGGGACAGCAGCCATAGCTGGGGTCACCCCAACAGGCCCTGGAAGGAGCCCACAGAGGGCAGCCTGGGTGGATCAGGGCAGGAGCAACGTACTGAGAAAGGACCATAGCTGAAGCACAGAGCACTGGGCTTTGCAGAGGGAACTCTGTCAGGTTGTGACTCCAACAAAATTTAGCTCTGATTCTTCCACAGGAAAGATAACCAAGTTCTCTGAGCTTTGCTGTCTCCAGCTGGGAACCAGAGCAACTTATGGACATTGTCATGAGAATTTTAGATGACCTGTGCAGATCATGCATGAACATGCTTGTCTATGCACACCTACATACATGTATAGGACAAGTGCTTACATGCTTGCTGTCATTACTATTGCCTGGCACTATCAAGAACTTCTTTCTCCATCACATAATTAAGAATAGCACCCTGATGAGCCTGGGTTGAAGGTTAGATGCAGGACAGAGGGTTCAGTCAGACCCAGGGCATTCTGTAACAGGGCATGCTATGCCGCGACCATAGTAAGTAGGAATTAAGTATAGTCAGCAGAGATGAAAGCCACACTGTCCGAGACTTGTGTCAGTCTGTCCCACCAGAGTCTAAAGGAGCCCGCTGCACTTCCATGAGTTGAGTATGCAGCACAGACACGCTGAGGGTCCTGCTATGACTGACATCATCACTTTGGAGGGGGCTATTTCTTGTCAGGGGAGCGTGCAATGACCAAGGCTAGCCATCCACTTTCCTGGGTCTCTTCCCTGTCCTCTCTTGCTATGTAGCTTCTTCCACCTACTCCTTAGACCCCTTCCCCCGACCACCCAGCTGAGGTACCTCTGACAAACATGAAAGCACTGTGGTCACTGACTCCACCCCGGGACACGATCCTCAAGGTGTATAGCCCCTCATCATCCTTGTTCAGGTGGCTGAAGGACAGGGAGGCCTGACCTTCTCCAAAGAACATCTTGGTCCACTTGGACTCTTTCAGCAGCACATCTAAAACAGAACCAGAGGGCAGGGTGAGCTCAGGTATTTCTCATCATCTGCTCCCAGAGGCTCCAAGGTGATGTTCAAGGTCAAGGCTGGGCTGCCAAGGTCACTTCCCTGGGTCTCTTTTGCTGCTGGCAGCTTCCTTACTACCAGAGGTGAGAGACAAGTGCCCAAGGCCACTGTTCCACAAAAGGCTCAGGAGCAGCAAAGAAGTCAAGTCAGCTGGGTTGTTCCCCCCACCCCCACCCCACCCCAGGCCTCATTCACCACAACACTCACCATCCCGGTACCACTCAGCTCGGGGCTGTACTCTCTTCAGATCTGGCGTCACCAACAGCGTGCACTTGAGTGTGACTGTCTCACCCTCTCTTCTGAAGGTTACCCCGAATTTCTCCAAAAACTGGACATCAAAATGTGTGTATGGGATCACAGATGAAAGAGGCACTGGGGTGGGAGAAGATACAGTTAGTGCCCAGCATGTGTGCCTGTGTCTCGGCACACTCAGAGCCACTACCTGCTGCCAGGCCTTTCCTTGCCTGGGTATAGAGTCTGTGCCCTTGGTGGGTGGGGGTGTCCTCCAAACTCATCCGCTGAAGCCCTAAACATCGTGGTATAAGGATAGCGGGGCCTTCAGAGGTGACTCGGCTTTGGTGGAACCATGATGAGGGGCCCAGAGATGGGGTGGTCAGCATCCTTACAGATGGGCAAGAGAACAGGCTAGGTACCCAAAAGGATAAAGGAAGACCACCTGCAAGCCAGGGTGCAGCCTTCCCCAGAACACACACTGGCAGCCTGGGATATCAGGCCTGTAAACCCAGAACCACAGGAAATAATGGCCCCTTGTCAGTCACCCTGCTGGGAGACAGCCATTCTGTTGTCAGAAAAGTAGCTTATCTGTCTTGTCGCTAGGGGCATGGTCACACAGGGACACAGCACACAGCATGAGCCTTACTGTGTTTACAGGGTAGGATTTACATCCCACCTCAGCTCAAAGGGTGACTTTGGGCAAGACACGCCCACTGGAGTTATAGAATTTCCTTCTTTAAAATAAACGGTGGGACTGTTCTTATCCATGTGTCATTTCACAGCAAGAGTGCTAACCAGATCTGGAGATGTCAACTAGAAGCAGAAGAAACCCTGAGAAGGGACCTGGTAGAGTGTATGTGCTTCAGAAGAAAACCAACAGGTTTTGTTTATTTGGTTGCTATAGCCCTGGTATGGGGCCTTGCACATGCTGTGAGCACACAGCCACTGTGTATTAGTGGCAAGTACTCTACCACTGAGCTATATCAAGTTTTTGTTGAGACCAGGTCTCGGTATGTAGCTCAGGCTAGCCCTCAACTTGCTCTCTCCTTGCCTCTACATCCTGAGTGAGTGATTGGGATCACTGGTGTGCATCACCACACTTGGAACGTAAAATTTTAAAACCAAAAAGTATCTGTGCTTTAGAAATGCATGCATAGAGGGAAATTTCAAAAACTATCTACGGAACAGAGATGGTGATTTTGACTTGGGAAGACGGGTGGGGCGTTCCGAAGTTCTTACTATCTCCATGATAGCTCCGGTCCTTTAACAATAGCTGAATCATGGCCGAATCGTGTGTGCTTTAAAGGGATTGACTCTATGCCCTGTGAACTTGATACTAAGCTCAAAAGTACAAATAAAAATAAATAAATAAATAAATAAAATTTACATTTGCTGAGATGTGTGGTGAACACAAGACCATCTATTGTCACTGTGATCTGAAAGTACTTTGCAACTATTATAGCTATTTCAGGTCTCCATTTAGAAAGATAAAACTTTAATGGAAGAAACCCTGCAGTAAGGCAGATAATCTCAGAAGTCCAAGTATTCAGGGTGTATGGGATTCCATAGCAGCAGCCCTCCCTGCACCAACCTTGGCCTGCCTCATGCTCCTGCGTGGTTTAATACCAGGCAAGTGTTGGATGTTGGCCCATCCAATAAAACTCATGCACTGAATATATACTTGGTGGTTGCCAAAGGATCTGCCCTCAGCAAATTCCTCATGATTAGGCCTCATTTATAAATGGAATCATGACCAAGCCAAAGCCCACATGGAAATTCAGTTCTGGCAGAAGCACAGGTCAAACTCAAACCTTGTCCTCAAACCATGTCTGAGTTTTGTTTAAAGGAGCTCTTCATATCTGGTGGCCTCAGCCTGGTAGCCTTCCTCACCTGACCCAGGTCAGCACACTATTGGACCTCCCAGGAAAACCCAGCCTGGGTCACAGGGAAGCGCAGTCTTGTGACAGGGCCACTATAGGTCGCTGTGTCCAAGGAGCCTACTTCCCAATAGTGAGATGCCAGATCTTCATTTTAGAGAACCTGATCTAAGTTTGAACTCAGGCAAACTAACAGGCGGGTACCAAATATTAGTTTCCAAGTTATCTTCCAGCAAAAGCTGAGCCCAGCTCCAGTCTCCAGGCTCACCCTCAACAAGACCTGTGTCTCCAGGTTATTACCCCAACAGATCTGTACCCCCAGGTCATAAGCCCACCCCCTGCCTAACAACCACCAATACAGACGGAAGCAGAAATTAAGTATATGATATGACTCCTAGCACCAGCCAATTATGTTAAAGGCCATGGTAGCTCTCCAATTAGATGCTTACACACACACACACACACACACACACACACACACACACACACACATACACACACACACACACACACACACACACACACACACACACACATACACATCTTTTGTAGCTTTCTATAAAGCCTTGCCCTGATCGATATTCAGGGCTCCCCACCACGAAAACCCTCCTGTATGACAGTGGTGCACTGGGTGGCCCCAGCTAGCTCAAATAAAAAGGCCCTACTGTGACTGCATCAGATCAACCCCTGTCTGTTTTTTAGGGGATCCCTAACGTTTCCATAGCACTACAATAGTGAATGGTGTTTAAAGGCAAGCAGATCAGTGTTGACGTTGGCAATAGAGCAAGGGGCCACGTGCTTCAGGGTACCACTCATGAGGAAGAGGTTTGTTGGACACTGAGGTAGTGTGGACCATTCTCAGTACACCCTGGCTGTGTGTCCTGTCTAGGTCTCAGGTAACTGTTCCATGTAAATGGCCTAGGGACTTCCAGGAGCAAGGAGTGTCCGCATGCACAAACTATGGCACCACCATACACATGATGATCTCACCTGTGTCTAAAGACATCAGCTTGCCCCCAGAGAAAATTGTCACACACTAACCCTGGCTGGGGAAACTCAGAAAGGTATTAGAAACATAAGTTTAACAAAGATTTTACCCTGAAAAAAATATCACTTCTCACCTTTCTGCTATGTCACTAAACAACTTTCTAGACAAAGACACCCAGGTGTACTCACATCCAATGGGGAGTCCTACAGAGTAGAAGGGCTCCTCATCTCCTCGGTACCCTGTTGGAGAAACTGGGTAAATGTGGTGCAGAAAGACAGGCAAGGGCAAAGGCTTCCCCTTCCCCAGGGCAGACAGCAGAAACCTACTTCTCACCACCACCGCAGCGTTGGTAGACACCTGTCCGTGGGGATTAGTTGCCACTGCTGAATAGGTGGCTGTATCCTCAAAGTTGGCCCTTGGGGTGAGAAAGCAAGTTTGTGAGAGGTTCTAACACAGTCGACATCCTGAACTTGAACAAAGCGTTCCTGGAAAGCAACCATGTTGCCTGGATCACTTGTGATTTATTGGAGAACAACAATGCCAGCTCTATCTTGGAACGGAGGGCAGGACATAGTATTAATTATAGATACAAATGAATGCCTGACCCCAGCCTATGCCAGACCTGCACTCTCAGAAAGGAAGGGTAGAAGTGCTTCCAGGAATTGTTTATTTCACTTTCAAGGAGAAAATCGCTGGTCTGTCTGACCTTGTTTTTCAGCCTAGTCTGTTGTTTCCCATGGTCAATGAGAAGCCTCTGGGACCTTGGGCCACTGAAGAATCCTTCCTGCTGGGACAGTATAGAGACCCATGTTTGGGAGAGTCCTGCACCTGTTCTCTAGGGAGAAGTCTCTCTCCTGTCTAGGTGCTGACTTATCTCTAGCTGGCTCAAGGTGACTCAGGAGCTAAGCAATTGCTTTCAACTTCTATGATGTCTTTCCATCCTGGGACTGCCTGTCACTGTCCTGTGGCTCTGATATCACACCACGCATGACCCAGCTGAGGACTCACTAGAGCACCAGGTAGGAGCCAGAACTTGTATTTAAGATTTGAGCAAAAGCTCATGAGCCTTCCTAAGTGTGGAGCGCTGGTCAAGTGAAGCAAACTCAGAACACCTCATTCTCCCAGGACTTAAGCCAGTAGCTAATGCTGAGAATCACAAATGGTATACAACCTCCAGATTGGAATGACCCACATAGATGTCATTAAAACACCCAAGCACAACCCACCTAAGACATGGGTGTGTGCCTATCCCAGGAAGACCATATGATCTTTTTTTTGGCGGGGGG
>NW_022196905.1:158400701-158411229 GCF_008632895.1 Mastomys coucha | reverse complement strand
GGGGGGTAGGTTTCAAGACAGGGTTTCTCTGTGTAGCCCTGGATGTCCTGGACTCACTCTGTAGACCAGGCTGGCCTCAAACTCAGAGATTTGCCTGCCTCTGCCTCCCCAGTACTGGGATTAAAGGCATGCGCCACCAGTGCCCAGCAAAGACCGTGATCTTAAAATGGCAAGGGCCTGAACTCTCAGGGTGCAAAGTTCCCATCTCCCATTTCCATCTTCTAGAAGTGAGGTCACTTCTATGCTTGTGAACTGATACTCCTTCTACTTCTCTGGTTCATCTGACAAAACAAGCAGGCAGCTTCATGTGTTCTGATGTATGCCGGGCTCTGTTAGGGGTGTGTGTGTGTGTGTGTGTGTGTGTGTGTGTGTGTGTGTGTGTGTGTGTGTGTGTGTGTGTGTGTGTGTGTGTGTGTGTGTGTGTAGGAGGTGTCTTGCTCTCATTTTCTCTTCTGTGTGTGCATACATGTGCACATCTGTATGTACCTATAGATACATGTGTGTGCATGCATACAAAAGCCAGAGGTCATCCTCTGGAATGGATCCTTGAGCTACCCACTTTGATTTTTGAGACACAGTTTCTCATTGACCTAGAGCTTAGGACTAAAGTAGGCTGGATAGAATGAAAGGCCCACGTTTCCACGTGCCTTCCCCTTGCCAGCACTGGGATTACGAGCATACACCCAACCTTCATGTAGATTCTGGAAATCAAACTCGGGTCTTGACCCTTGCAGAGCAAGCCGTCTATTGACTGAGCCAGAGTCCCAGTACCACAACTCTCGGCCACAGTCATATTATATAGCATTGTTGCAGATCCTAGAATTTGGCACTTGGAGAGATTGGAAAACAAGATCCACATGGCTCCAAAAGTCACAGTCCTACTACTGTTTCCCTCCAAAGTGGTGGGGAGCAGGGGGAGAGTAGGGAGGCACTGGGAGAGCCCTTAATCTTAGGAAAAAATAGCACAAGTATACTTTTGAGAAAGGAAAACTTTACCCAAGTCTCACTTTAAAGTGAACTGAGCCAGTATTCCCAGGGACAAAGAAAACCCTGCTCATGGTCATCTTACTCTCTTCGATGTAGCATTTAGAGCTGTTGATATGTTCTTTGACCAAGAATTTACTATCTCTAGGAAAGGGGAGAGAGAATTTTCAGAAACTTATGCTGTCTGCCAATTCCTTTCTTTTCTCTCGGGAGCTTCAACCCACTTTTGCTGTGTCAGACTTGACATCTGGCCCCCTGTAAATGCCACTGCTCACAGAGGTCAACCCAACCCTGTCCATCTGGACACTCACACCAGCACATAGTGTTCCGTTCACCTGGGAAGGAGTGAGTGCCAGCTGCCACCGATCAGCCCAGTGCCTCGCTGGCCTGAGGAACCAATCAGATATGCAGCTTGAAATTCTGTAGACAGCCCTCCATCAGTGCCAAAGAATAGTGTACAACAGAAAGTTCCACAATATGGACGCTTGCTTCACTGACACTCACCTCCACTAGCAATAACACAGCCAATGGGGGAAATGACAGCTTGGGGACCACAAGCATGGCTGGGGGTCCTGCAAAGCTGATGGAAAGAGGCAGTCTCCTGCAGTGCCCAGCAGAGCCCAACAGGGGTTGCAAGGTGGCACAGACAAAGTTTGGAAGTAGGAACAGGACACCCACAGCAACCACCCAACAGAGAGCAGAGTTCATGGGGAAGCCTGGGCAGGACTTCCAGGAGGAGCCCAGAGGAAAAAAGACTGCCCTTGGCCCTGCAGATCACCCAGTTCTCAGAGCTAAAAAGAGGATTAACACCTGGGCCATGGAGAGTCCTCAGAGGCGTGTGGACACAGACAGTACCTGAGTGTCCAGTCAACTGCATAGATCGCAACATCTCTAGTTCAGTCAAGAGCCTTTATGTTAATATGATGGTTTCCAAACCTAGTTTCCTCTGTGACTCTGCAAATTTCATCTACTTCTAAACCCATAGTAAATGCCTGCACTCGGCCATATCATGTCCTGTTTGTATAGCTAAGGGCAGTGTTGAGAACTCTATAGTGTATGATTTATATAGAACATCATTTGTCTGTGCCTAGGCCTTGGAAAATGCTCGACCTGCTCTGTTTAATTGAGTGATGTCCTTTGAGTTCAAGGTAAAAACTTCTGCTCATCTCGGCAAGTCAGGGTCATTCTCAATATTGGTTAATCTGAATACGCACAGAAACATGGTTGCAGAGGCTGTGACACTGTAGCCATGGTACCTTGCTTGGTTCCCTGCACTGCCTGGAATCAGCTTACAGTCATTTCTTAATGTTATCCCTCCCTCCAAAAAAGTATCTATATCTTAAATTCCTAAAATGCTTCATAAGGATGAGTATGATGATTAAGACAATGTATTTGAAAAAGTCTTGTAGTTTTATAAATGAATGCAAGCTTATCGCCATCACTTAAGGTTCACTGGCTCAAGCCCTGCGCTCCTGCACAAGCTTCCCTTCTTCCCCAGAATTCCTCCAAACATCAGGGGCTTCCGAACCCTCAGAGGCGTTGTTGAGTGAGGAGGAACTGAAATGGCACAGAAGAGACAAAGCTTGTCTCGGAGTGGATCACTGGTGACAGGAACGAATGGTTGGAGTGGTCACAGGAGGCCTCTCCTCAACTCTCAGCTTGCCCTGGGCTGACTGAGACGTGAAGATGGGACAACGCCACCTCAGGCATTAGCACTGATTAGCTCCTCAGTTCACCCATTAGCACTTCTAGCTCGGAGCTCAGGCACAATGGCAGGAGTTAGGAGAAGGTCTGATGGAAGAAGCGCTTCTTCCTCTGCAGCCGAGTCACGTTGCACTCCTGTGCTTAGGAGAGCCAGCTCAGGAGGCACCGACCACAGCTTCCTTTCCATCAGTAAGGAAACCCATGACCTGACAAAAGATGAGACCCCTTGATTTATGACACTTGTTCAATAGAATTGGACGTATCCAGGAGACTGCTGGGTGGGTAGGGTACAGGTTAGAACTTCTAGGATCTTGCTTTGTCTTGTTCATTGTCCTCCTGGGTGTTTTGTACTATACAAAGCATTGAAACAGTGGTTTGCATATACATAGTAAGTGAGTACCCATACATGTGTGGAAGTGAGTGCTGGAATATTCTTTCTGCCTCTGTGTGTGGTAGGATTGTAGGAAACAGTGTACCTAGGGCAGGGACAGAGTGGGAAACAGGGAGGACATCCGAGTGGTTCTGGGAACTGCATCAAACTGATTTCACTGAAGGCTAACTTGGAGGCAGGGAACTCTGACCCTGTCCTCAGCATGTCCCAGGTAGACCTTCCATCCCTTCTGCTCCTCAGGGCCTCGCAGGGAGTGTTCAGCAAACCCAGATTCTAAATCTAGCCTTTGCTTCATGCTGAGAGAACTTGAGAGGTCTTACTTTCTGTTGGGATGGCTTCCCAGAATAGAAGGATTTTTTTTTTCTTTTGGTCTTGATTTTTACTTCCTCAGGGACACCTCTGCCTCCCAGAGTCTCAGTGCAAAAAAATATCTCAACAGGACTTCCTGTGAAAACTCATGCAATTTTCTCTTCTCTAAAGATGGACAGACAGCACCATAAGTGATCTCCTCATTGGTGGAAGATGGCAAGTAGAAATCGGATTCGGGGTTTAACTCTTCAGACCTCACACACCAAAGTCAGAAAGGAGCATAAGACAAGTTTAGTCATGAAAGCATTCAGCGAAGAGTAGATGATAGCCAAGTCACTAACAAGAAACGAGACAGACTGTTCTAAATGCCCCTCAGAAGAAGAGAACAACAACATAAAAAAAAAATCTTGACGGGTATGGGAGGAGGGGAGAAGAGGTTCTCTTTATGGGTGGTCAGATAAAAGTGTGTGAGTATTTGTACCATGGAGCAGACTGCAAGTTAAAGTTCAAATACTACTAAGGAGCCAGATTGCTTTTAAGTGTCTTCAGAATTCAGCTGCCGGAGCCAGAGGGTATTCATAGGAGTAAATGTCACCTCAGAATGCAGGGAAAAGCTCATTCCACAGCCAGCTAGAGAGAAGGGCGAGGCATTCCGCACCGCAGACACACCCCGGATCGGATGACTTGTAGCTCAGCACTCTGGAATGAACAGCTGAGCTGAGCTATCGTTCGTTCGTGGGGTTTCCCAGTGCTCTTTTCCTGAAGAATATGAAATTCTCTTGATCTGCTAAGAAGGTATCAGGAGAGAGAAGAGGGAAAGGAAGAGATCTGGTCTTCTCCAGTCAAGAGCCCTGGGTTTCTAGGTCTTTCCATCGAGGCCTTTCAGGGCCAATTAGCTTAGTTTATTCTAGGTGTTTCTTCACTGTTTAAAGCCAATGTTATTCTGGATGTAAAGTTCGAATACAGCCAACACTGGGTCAGGGTGTGACAATTTTCATGTTCATTCAAATCCAACCTACCCAGACCTGCGGGTCACAGCGCACCTACCCCAGGGATCAGACACTCTTTCATCAGTGTTGTCCCTGAGAAAACTGGCACTGGCTTACTGACATCCACTGATCCTTGGATGTCAAGGGAAGAGCTACTGTCCACAGAGCGCCTGTGCTCTGGAGACTGCCCACCCGATTGGCTTCTTCCGGAGCTATATGCGTTCACCAGGGTCACATGACTACCCGCAGAGTCTTCAGAATCCCTCTCATTCCCTACTCCACATCTGGTTCCTTATTCTTGAATTTCAGCGTGAGCTTGACACTGGTCACCGTGAGGTCCTCCCAGTGCAAATCAGCGGGGATGCTGTCTGCTCGCCTCAGCTTCTAAGACCCCAGACCCCGTTTAGCTTCAGCAAAGCTAGTATCCTCCCTGTTCTGCAGGTTCCCTGGTCTACAAACCTATTTCTAGTCTCCACTTCTCCTTCCCCTTTCAGCCCTAGCACCTGTGCACTTCAAGAGACTGTCGGAGACTCTTCACTCAGACACCCAGTTCCCACCCACTATCCTTTCACCTTGGAAACTCTTCCCAGGAAAGCTGTCCCCAGTTCCCATTTTCCATGACCCAGTTCTCCCCTCACTGCCTGTTATTCGCCTACGCTCAATGCAGGATGCCTTCTGGACACCAGAGAGCAAGTCCAGTTCTGGTGGCCACCTACATACCACATCACCTAGAGCAGCACCTGGCACTCAGTTGGCTCTCAATGGACGACGGGAGAAACCAACCAGCTGTGAGGCTAGGAGTCTGCGCGCTTATCACCGGGCAGGGCTTCCAGCTTAGAGACTAGACAGCTGTGGAGGCGGGGCACTCACGCAGGAAGGGGAGGGTCCCACAGTCCTGCAGGGCTCAGGACAGCTCTATGCTGTCCTCGGTCTGCCAGAATGAACTCAGGGAAGGGGCTATCTGCCCCACAGAGAAGCAGGAGTGACAAGGAGGCAGAGAGGAAGAGGAAGAAAAGCTGAGGAGCAGAAAGAGAAACTCCACCTCAGCTGAGGGCTCAGGGCTGACAGAAGTCTTCCAGTCAAAGCTGGCTCCTGTTGGGAGCAAGACCTCGCACAGCCCGGTCACATGATCCCTTCTTCCTTCCTAATGGAGCCCCTCATCCATCTCCATCAGGGAATGGCTGGTCACCCCAGCCTCCTGCTGCGACTTGACATCCCAGGATGGAGTGGTGCCCAAGGGGGGAATTCTCATTCTCTTAGAAGTCAGTAATGGGGGAGGGGGTTGTGAGGGTAGGACTGGGAGGAAAGGAGATGGGGTCTGCAACTGGGATATAAATTGAATAGATAGATAGATAGATAGATAGATAGATAGATAGATAGATAGATAGATAGATAGATAGATAGATATCCTGCTGGGAGTGCTCAACTACAACCCCTCCCCCAGAAGCGTCCTGCTTTGGCTTTCTATCTGTGGTCCGCACCCTCTTCCAGGTGTCCTGCTCCAGCTCTGCTAGGGACTGAACATATTTCGCCACTGTAGCCATCATAGAATGAGTCTACCTTGCCACTGGGAACAAATGTCAGAATCATTTCTTCTTCTACAAAACCCAATCCATAAAATATTTTAGTGACAGAGAAGAAGGCTCTTCACTCTAAGCAAACATCTAGGCAAGGATGCAGGAAGAATGAGTCTGTCTGTCTGTCTGTGTCTGTGTGTCTGAGAGTAGCATGGGTATGCCATCATGTGACTCTTCCAATCACCCCTGATAATCAAGCTGGCCCAGACATCCCGACTTCTCTGCCTTGGCCTCCTGAGAATAGGGATCAGGGATTTACCACCTCTCCCCGCTGGCTTCTGCTTTAAGTTTGTACATGGTTATAGGATGTGACCCCAGCACACACTGACCGTGTATCCTCACCTGTTGATCTCCAGAGTGTGCACTCCATATCTGCTCTCGATCCGGTACTTGCCTGGCTCCCCTGCCTGGCAGATCAGACTGCCGTCTTTGTACCTGGTAGAGGGAAGCACTCATTTTGGTATATAGGCAGAGATATGTTTTTGCAGTGTGTCCCAGCCTCCTTTGGGCTCTGAGAAACATCTGCTCCCCTTTCCCTCATCCACAAATGCAAAGTGCTCTGGGTCTAGCCTTCTACAAGAGGCAGGAGTTGTATCATTCAAGCAGACATATCTACTTGAACCCACAAATCTTGTGAATTCAGAAGTTATCATTCAGGCTGGAGAAATAGCTCAGTGGTTAAGAGCATTGACTGCTCTTCCAGAGGGCCTGAGTTCAATACCCAGTAACCACATGGTGGCTCACAAACATCTATAATGAGATCCAATGCCTTCTACTGATGTGTCTGAAGACAGCTACAGTGTACTCATATAAGTAAAATAAATCTTTTTTTAAAAAATGAAGAAAAAGTTATTGTTCCATTTAAAAAGAAACGTAGCCGATGTTAGCCAGGTCCCAGCCTGGTCCAACAGGTTACATTGTAGTTGGAGCCTATGAGGAAAATATCACAGAGTACATGATTCCTTAGTTTTGGAAGTTCCAAGGCCCCAACCTATACAGTAGAACTTAGCCACCCAGACTGTACTGCAGCTGGACAAGCCTCAGTCTCCTTCCTTGCCTCCTTCTACCATGGATGGGCTGAGCTACAAGGTTATAAGACTCCTGTGAGAGAGCCAGGACATGGGATACAAACAGGATTTCCTCATTTCAACAGCCAAGGAACAAGAAGGGGCCATGGAGCTCCAAGATGTAATTCATCAAGATTTACAGCTTCCCTACAGGAACCCTCCGTGTATCTTTCAAAGAAGATACAAGGGCTCTGTGCACAAAGTCAGCAAGGAAGACAGTGCATAGACAATGGCCAAGACAACATAAATGTCTAGTCAGGGAGCAAAACTCTCCAACAAAAATGTTCTGAAAGATCGGTCAATGTCCCTAAACTTAGAATGGCAGAGCATTAACTAGACAGGCACTTTTCCCACATGGATTTGCACAGGTCTATATGACAGGCTCAAAAGCATGCATATAGTTCCTGAAGGGAAGCATCCCTGAATGCTGTCACTCACCATTGCACCACAGGCGTGGGGAAACCTTGTACCGTGAAACAGAGCCTCACAGACATCCGCTCCCAGATGGTGTGGGACCTTAACCTCACCAGGATCTCAGGGGCCCTGCTCATCCGGTCTTCAGAGGAGTGTCTCTCCCAAGCCAGATTGTCTTCCACCTACAGGGAGGAGGGAGGGTGGTCAGCGTGGGTGTGGCAGGAGCAGCCCACTCTTTGTGAAGCGTCAGACCATCTGCATGCAGACACACTGTCCTTCTCTCCACCCCGAGAAGCTTGCAGGTCCTCCTACCGCCTGCTCCAGGAAGTACTTGTCCAGCTTGTCCCGAGCCTGTGACCGCGCCAGGTGCACATTCTCCTCCAGCTGGGCCAGCTCACTGAGGAAACGCTGCCTCTTAGCTTCTCCGTAAGAAGCCGTTAGAGACCGGTACCTAAGAGAGCCAAGAAGCTCCGTTGGTCATAGGACAAGTGATAGATTTGGTGGCACTGAGAGACAAGACAGGTCCCCTCGGTGTACCCGTACCTCAGTGTGAAGGTACAAAAGATCATGGGGAAAAGCAAAACAACCTTTTCTCCTTACTCATGCTTGCCTCTTTTCAGCATGTGTCAGTATACACAGAAAGTTACAAAGGCCAGCAGATTGTGGTTTATTAGTAGAGCTATGCGCAACATACATTCCTTGCTTTCTTTGGCGTGAGAGACTAAAATACTTAGGCACTCCTTAGAGCCCTACAGGAGCAGGCGTGTGTGGGGGGCACTGGGAAGAATCCCTGCATGAAGAGATTGAGGGGTCACAGAGAAGAAATGTCTTTTAGCTGGGAGATCAGAGCCATCAAAGCCAAGGACCAATATATATAAGACTGGACTGATGTCTACAAGGAATGGTAAGAGCTTATGCTAACACTTAGGGCTGGTGAGAGTGCTATCATACAATGAATGACCCTAGGCTCCTGTCAGTGCTCAGGAAGCCCCATTTATCCTCCCAAATACCCCGCAGTACAATGCCATCATCTCCCTGAACCCTGGAATCACCCCTAGGAACACTAGCCACCTAATCTACTTTCAAAGGAAGAAGCGATCTCAAGATCTGACATGGGACATCAAGTCTCTGCAGGACTAGGCTCATCCTCTCCCACTGAGGCCAGACAAAGGCAGCCCAGTTAGGGGAACTGAGTCCACAGACAGGTAACAGCTTTAGAAACAGCCCTACAACAACTGTTGGGGGACCCACATGAAGACCAAGTGGCACATCTGCTACACATGATGGGAATGGAGGGGCTAGGTCCAGCCCACGTATGCTCTTTGGTTGGTGGTTCAATCTCTGGGAGCCTCCAAGGGTTCAGGTCAGTTGACTCTGTTGGTCTTCCTGTAGAGTTCCTATCCCCTTCCGGGCACTCAATTCTTCTCGCAACTCTTCCATAGGACTCCCCAAGCTCCATCCACTGTTTGGCTGTGGGTCTCTACGTCTATTTCAGTCAGCTGCTGGGTAGAGCCTCTCAGAGGAGAAGAGAAGGGGGAAATAGCTGGAGGAACTGTGTGATGAGGAGACCAGGGCTGGGGGGCAGTGATTGGGATGTAACATGAATAAGTAAGAATAAATTAATTAATGGGAGAGAAGCTCAAAATAAATAAATAAGTAAATAAGGTCTGACAATGGAAAGAGTCCTACATGAATAATGAGAGTTAAATATTAAGATGCCATAGGGGCAGTGGGATCAAGTCAGGGTTAGTCAACCCCACACCTGTAACCTACACCTACCAAGAAGACAGACCTCCATAGTCGGCTAAGAGCTACAACAACATGGGATCAGGCATCATAATTAAAAGGCAGACTCAAGAGTCTAAGAACCCAATGCAAACACTCTATGTGCCATGGAGATTTCCATCAGCTGAAGCTGGACATGTGAGCAACATATCGGCCATTCAAGTTAATGACCTTGACTTTCCTCATCCTACAGTGGGGACCCTGCAGGACAGGAGCTTGCATAATATATTCAAAGTCACACTGATATATAGCTCATAGACATAAAAGGACATGACTCAGATGCCCAAGGTCCAGTCCCCAAACTTACATACAATCAGAAGATACCTTTCCAAAGCAAGTGAACACTTAAAACTTCAGAGAGTTTGGATGTCCCATGTAGCCCAGGCTGACCTTGAACTCACTAAGTAGCCAGTGATGACCTGAACTTCTGATCCTCTTGCCTCTGCCTAGTTTCTAGGGTTACAGTCATACACCCAGATCTGGTGTATGTGGAATTAGGGATGATATTCAGAGCACCGTGCGTGTCAACTGAGCTGTACTCCTGGCTCACAGAGCTTACATCCGGAAGTCATTCTTTAACATCAGAAGCCCCCCCTTTATAATAACATTTACACAATTTGTATGGTACGGATGCCTAAGGCATTTAAAAGTTAATTTGTCTTTTTTTAAAGTATGAATAAAATTCATATAATCCACACATATAGTATACTTTGTGCCTATCCTTTGAAGGAACTCCTAAAGTATAACACTTTTCAAGTAAGTCCTTAAGTGGGCAGCATACACACGCTATTGCATGATGAGCTGTCATCTTAGGGCAAGATGTGAATTTTAAATTATGATTTCATTGTTTGAATATTCCTATAGGAGGTAGTTCTTTGTAAGAATGATTAAACTCCATGCATTTTATTCTTTAGACACACATTTTAAACTAATCAAACAGTAGCATGAAGATTACTAGACACATGCTTAAAATACTCATAACTTTGACATTGTGGAGATTTCCTAGGAATAAAAATATGATATCTCTGGATTAAAAAAAAAAAACAAAAGATGAAAAAACAAAAATAAACAAAAAACCCACCAGAGATCTGAAAACACTAAGAATTTTTCTTTCATCTCAGTGTGTGTAAATTCTAAAGTATATTATTGTCACTGAATAAACCCCCTTTTTAAACAACTGAAAAGAAGAGCTGTCATGGTTTGGGTTTTCCATCATTGGCCCAGCTACTCTATCATTACACAACATTCGAATGAAGCATGCTTACCTGACTCCTGTGACTCCTTCTGATTTAAAGAGTTTTTTGTTTG
>NW_022196905.1:158316451-158400691 GCF_008632895.1 Mastomys coucha | reverse complement strand
TTTGGTTTTGAGAAATGTTAGAGAGCAGTTGGAGAGATATACAAGGATATGAAATATTTGGATGTTAATTTTATTCTCTTTAACATATATTTTTAATTGTTGTGGCTATTGTGTCTATGAATGCAGATGCAGGAGAAAGCCCGAGATATAAGATCCCCTGCAACTGGAGCTCCAGGTGATTGTGAGTCGCCTGGGAATCAAACTCAGGCCCCCTAGAAAAGCAGCAAGTGCCTTAGCCACGGAGCCATTCCTCCAGCCCTCCTTGTGTTAATCAGGGCAGACCAAAGTGCAGCTAACAGCTGTTCCACTATCACCTGGATTTTGTAACTTTAGGACTGACATTTTGGCTGGCTCTTCTCTTTCCTATGACAGCGCACCCTCGTGAGCCAAACCCCATTGAAATCTAAGATATGATGATTTATAGAACCCTTCGCAGCCCTTGGTGTTCATGGAGACAGCTGTTTAAACACTGGCTGCCTCCTCAAGAGATGACCTTGCTCCAAGGGACAACGGGCCGTGATGGAAACTCAACTGTGGAGTCTGAGGCACCTGATGCTTGAGCTTAGAGAAAGGTGGGGATCTAAGCACAGAGGATAAGTCAGAAGCAACATCTCAGCCCTGGCCAGTAGGATGATGGAGAGTCAGTCCAAATTCTTTGTGTGGACAGCAGCTGACAGGGGACACAAAGAAGTTACCTATTTTCATTTTCAACTTCCTCCTCTTCTGATGCGCTCACCCGCTTTGCACAGACCCTGCAGGTGGTCATCGCCCCAGCAGAGCTCTGACTAGAAGCTCTCTTCGAAGAGGACCTCTCTGTAAGAGATCTCTGGGAGGATGACTGGGTGGTTGCCTGCCTGAGCAAATGGCAAAATAATTAGATGTGCCGGAAAATGACTAACACTTATGCTAACACACAATGCTTCCTTTCTGTACACCGAACCCTCCTGAAGTCCACACATGCACATCCAGAGCAAAGGCACACAAGTACACATACATCTACGTCCATACAGATGCACCTGAGCATGCCTGCATTCCTGTATACGCACACATACTTCATACAGAGGTATATACATACACCAATATATATCACACAATCACAAACAGGCAGGCATATCTGTGGATAAACACACACATGCCCATACACACAACTATACTTGTGCAGACACTCATGTACACTGATATATATACACATATATGCATGGGTACACCTAAACCCAAGCCTATGTTTTTCGCATATGGTGCCTTCCATTGGTCTGCAAATACCCTCTGAAAAACACTCCCCCTGAGTTCCCCATGGCGGATATCCCTTCTCTTCCAGCTATTTCTGAACCATACTTTTGGGTTTGCAGCCAGCATTGGGTGTATGGTGTGGTGTGTGTGTGTGTGTGTGTGCATGTGTGTGTGTGTGTGTGTACGTGTGCGTGTACATGTGTGTGTGTGTATGTGTGTGTGCATGTGTGCGTGTGTGTGTGAGTGTGCATGCGTGTACGTGCGTGTATGTGTGCGTGCACATGCGTGTGTGTGTGCGTGTGTGTGCATGTGTGTGTGCATGTGTGCGCGTGTGCATGTGTGCGCGTGTGCGTATGTGTGCACGTGTGTGTGTGTGTGTGTGTGTGTGTGTGTGTGTGTGTGTGTGCATGCGTGTGCTGAGATGGACTGCAAATGTTTGGCTTTGTTTATAGCAAGGGATGGCAACTAAATGAAAACCACAGACATTTCTAATTATAGGATGCTGGTGACATGTGGTAGGCACCTACAGCAAGAGAAGGCCAGCCTCAGAGGTCTCTTCCTGCCCTCTAATCAGCCCACTGAAGCTGTAGATGTGCTGCCCATAAACAGTGCCAGGGAGGCACGAGCTGCAAGCTGGAGGAGACTTCGTCCTTCAGCAGCTTGGCCAGGAAGAGATGTCATCTCTCAGAAGCTGGAGGTGGATTGGATTCCAGCTCCCCTTGGCAGACAGGACCCTCAAGGTGTCACACCCGTGCTATCAGGTAGGGGAACTGTGATTAACGCAAACCATTTCCATTTGCCTTGTCATCAATGAACCCTACCAAGGTTCTTCCCCTTGCTTTCTTCCTCACTGTCTTATATGGTGGGTGACTTTAAATCCCACTGCTGGAAGACACCAAAGGAAGAGCATAAAGATCAGTGGGCTTGTACTGAGTATTCTTGGGCATGTCCACCATGGGGCTCAGAATCAGCTCGCGGGCCACAGAGGATACACGACAACGCCACTCAGATGGGCCATTCAACCCAACCAAAAGGGATGTGTACATCAGAGATGCTCTCTTCCCTGCTTTCAGACTTCCCATAATCCATTTCCTCCCTAGATCTCAGGGAACAGCATAGTTCCTAACCAGAAAGTACCAAAGCCACACGCAGAGAATCGTGGAGTCTGGCCAGAGCCTTTCAACTTACTTTTTTGATGCATATTGGTCCAGGAGGTACCTGGTTTGGATGTTTCGATATGACTGGTCAAAGTGCTTGTGTCTTTTCTGGTAGAAAGGCACTGCAACGAGGGACATCTTTGGTGTTCCTGAGAGAGAAAGGAGTATGAGGAGTCAGGTCCTGTGCTCTCTGCCTTTCACCTTCTGCATTATTACAAAGGAGAAAAATTAAGCTGAGACAGCACTGTGGGAAAGGTGTGCTTGCTATGCAAACATGAAGACCAGAATGAGGTTCCAAGCAGCCATATAAAAGACTCAGTGCTACATGCCTGTAACTCCAGGGCTGGAGGTGGCACAGTGGAGAAGGGAAGAGTTCAGGAGCTCACTGGCCTGGTAGTTGAGACAGATTGGTGATCTCTGGGTTCAGTGAGAGACCTTGCCTCATGGCAGTAAGGCAAAAAAAGTTCAGAACAATTGAGAAATACTCATAGCATTGATCTCTGACCTACACACACATACACACATTCAGAGAGAGAGAAAGACACACATACACACAGAGAAAGATACACACAGACAGACAGACAGACAGACACACACACACACACAGAAATACTCATGGCATTGACATTGATCTCTGACCTACACATACATTCAGAGAGAGAGAAAGACACACACACACACAGAGAAAGATACACACAGAGAGACAGACATACAGCCACACAGAGACAGAGAGACCCACACAGAGAGAGATAGACACACACTAAGGAAGAGAGACAGGTGACACACAGAGAGAGACAGACAGACAGACATAGACAACACACACACCCAGGAAGAGAGACAACTGACACATACACACAGAGACAGGGAGACATACACACTCAGAAAGAGAGACAGACATACACAGAGACAGACAGACAGACAGATAGACACACACACAGAGAGAAACACACATACACACACACACACACACACACACACACACACACACACACACACACACACACACACACACACACACACACACGAACAGTTACTCTGATCCCAAGATAGGGAAATGGGGATAATTCACAGATAGAAATCATCCTCGACTATAATCACGAAGCCCACAGACTTCTCTGGGACCCAGTTTTATTTTTCGTTAGCTTCCATGAAAATAGGAAAAACATGGCTCTGTGTTGCACTTCATTCCTAGCTTAGCAGTCTTTGTAGAATGCCTACTGTGTCCATGGAAGTGCAGAAAGCCGTGTGAGCAAAGAGGATAAAAATAATTTAAACAGATTAGAGGAGTAAACACATACTTGAACTGACAAGAGCCCGAGGCCACAGAGATAGAGCGACCTGCAATGGAGAAGAGAGGGCAGCCAGAAAGGCCCCAGCAGGGAGCATGTGGCCAGGGCCCTGAGGAGTGACTATGCTGCAGACAGAGGTCAGGCGACAGGAAGGGCTCAGAATCATGGTGGTGGGAACATGGTGTGCAGTGCAGAGCTACTCGGTGAAGGTTGAAGCCATACCAGAAACTTCCAGTAGTTGACCCAGGGGTCTCCTCCCCCAACCCTACCCCTGGTGCCTCCAAGTGTCATCTGAAGTCATGAACCTTGGGCTTTGGATGGGACGGTTGGAACAGAGGCAGGAAAGGACAAACCAAGTCAGCACTGAAACCCCAGGATGGGAGGAAGTGAGCAAGTCTGAGTGGAATTCTCCCAAGAGATCATCGAGAGATGCAGGACCATCTCAGGAGTTACATGTGTTCATCCCGTGCCTGCCTTCACCCCAAGGAAATAAAAGCCATGCCTCATCCATGCCTCATCTGGTCATCTCTGCACAATCTCCCAGAGGCAGCTTTCCTACATCTCAGTGGCCCTCAATTTCCCAGATAAGACACAAAGAACTGGTCAAACATGAACATCTGCTGTTCAGCTGAGAAACTCCCAGCCCAGCCCTGGGGCCACCACTCACAAGGGTGGGTGCTCAGGATGGGAACGTAGGGGTAGCTCAGAGAGGAGACTGCCCTCACCCCAGTCTCCATCATCCAACCCACCTATAGATTAGAAGACTCACTATATTGTGTCATTTACCCCATGATCAATTCCGGTTACGACTGTGGGGATTGAAGAATTACAGAACTGAGGAAGATCCAAGCAATTAGCCCAGCCCACCACCTACTGCCCGACGTCAGTAAACTTCTATCTTGGGGCCTTTTATGCTTTGACATGCTAGCATACATCAGTATTCTTAAAATCGACTTGTGATCCAGCCATCTCCTAGCCCAGAGGCCGTGTGTGGATCCCACAGAGTATGCCATCATACACAGGCTACAAATGTGTAACAAGACATTGTGCCCTAAGGGCCACACAGAACCAACCCAGCCAGCCTTCAAGGAGAACTCGGAGGTCAAGTGCCAGGCTCTAAACTGAAGCCAAACTTGACTCCTGCTCTGTGAGGAGGAGGAATCATGCTTGGGGCTTACTCCTAATCTCTCCAGCCCTGATATTCCACACTGAATCTATGTAACAGCTGGCACTGAGCTTGGTATAGAGTAACAAACAACAGGACCCGTGGCTGCCTCTGTCACACAGTCACTGTGACACTGAACTGTGACACTAAACCCTAGATAGGAAGGTATACCCTCTCGCTTTAACATAGGAGCTGTATTTCAGCAAGACAATCACCAAAAGAGATCTGCTGCCTGTGGCTGCACGTGCTGTCTCTGAAGCCGTGCATATGTGTGTGTTGGGAGGGGAGGGGAGAGTAAAAGAAGAGCCACCATTACAGAGGTAGCCACCATGGATTCCTCTCTAGGATTTCTTCCTGGGTCTATCTCCTGATGAGTACTTCATCAGAAACCATAGACGATCGTATCACTCCGCATGTTTACTTCCATACCTGTGTGTGCTATGTTAACCTTCAAACTTGTTTGTATCTCTTTGCAAAAAGAACTCTAAACACATGCTACATCCCTAGCTCCGTCCAGCCATGTCCACCAAAGAGAGCCACGCGCACTTGGCTAAGCCCATGCTTCTGTGTATAATGTAACATGACAGATCATGTAACATCTCGATGATCTTGCTATAGGCTTGGGACTCTGTTCCCTTTATGTGGTCTGATAGTCCCACTCAATGCCCCAGGCACAGACAGCATACAGTGTGGTGTATCATCTCTGACACTACTCCCACACTGCCGCTGCCGGGTGGGCCTGGAAGTCTTCAAACACTTCATGTGTGAGGAACACACACTTTGTAGTGATTAGTGAGGAACCGCTGACCTCAAGTGGTCATGTTTCCTGGGTCCCTTACTCTGCCACACCAACCCACTGTGGATATGCCCTCCTGGGGGGCCTTTGACAAGGGCCATAGCACTTTACTGCACTTACCCCGTATGTTTTGTTCCCTTATATCAAAGTCAGGATTGCTGAGTGCTGAGAGAAGTGCAGGCACTCTCTACTCCACCCATTTTCCAAACCACAGCTTTTGGAAGCAACTGACGTGTGCCCGCCGAGGCTGAATCCAAGACCACTGGAGGGAGCGCCACAGACTTGCTCCAGGATAATGCAAAGCTGAACCTGTGCACCTGACCCCCCGTGCCTGGGACCCTCAGCTCCCTTTCTCTCTTCAGATTGCTATCAGTCTCATGCCCAAGACATAGAACAGGAAACGGGGGGGGGGGTGGCACATGGAACCCAGCATGTGCTCTGCAGTCATCGATGACTCCTTGGGACCTTACACTCCAGAACCGCCCTGAGCCAGGCCAGGCTCCTAACCCAAGTTATATCAATGGAACCCCGCAGAAGTATATCTCTGTGGCCCAGTAAATGCTCTGGGGCTGCAGCTGAGGAGAACCGGGTGCAGTGAAGTGAAAGGGTTCACCCAGCCTAACACTACTACTGTCCTCTTTAAGAAATATTTCAAGCGCCCCCCCACACATACCCAAAATGATGAGGAGTACCTCCTCTCCAAAGGTCAGGTTCGGATGATCCCCTGGAGTTCAGGAAACAGAAAGGCTTTGGCTCTAGAGACCTCAAAGCCTGAATGCACGCAGCTCAGCCGGGCTTCTGTAAAACCAGGGGACTGAGCTAATGCCAGAAATATCCCTCTAAATACCCCTCGCCTCCAGCAGCGTATGTCCATGGCTGGACGGAGCTAACATCAGAGGCCATGCTGACCAGTAACGCTATGCTCAGCCCTCTCAGGAGCACGCCCCACCCAACCTACTGTGCATTCCAGCAGAGCCAAGACACCAGCTGCTCTCTGACCACTCCCAGACACTTTCCTCCTCAGCCCAGCTCTGGAACCACACCCGAGAGGCCCCTGACACGTTTAGGAATCATGACACCATCATGGAACTCTAGCCCATTCCCCCAGTGCTAGGACTGCGTGTCTTTGATGTACCTTATTCTAAGCCCTCCCTGCAAGGAACAGTGGGAACAATCCCATTTGTGACACTAAACCCAGGTTTAGTTTGTGAGGATATGTCAAGTTGGCACCGTTAACTCCTCTGCAATTAAAGAATTACTTCTACAGCTAAAAAGGACAAAGTTCACAGATGCATGGAATAAACGTAAGTCATGAAAGAGGAGAATCAATCACCTGACCCAGAGTTGACCACAAGGGACAAGCCCTGACTTCATGAAATGAGCTTTTGCCCACCTCATTCACATTGGAACCTACTTGTCCAAAGGCTTTTCAAAATTGCCAAAAAGGACCTCTCACCACCGAAACCAACAACTGGGCACAAATGACGCCTTAGGAGGCACTGAGAATCAATTAAACATGGCTGGGTTCTGCAGGGCCCCTCTTTGAGAGCCTTGGCATAAGCTATGGAGGGATACAAGTTTGTCTTCACAGAGTCCTCAGCTGTCTGTGAGGACCCACAGGCTCCCCCAAAATGCTTCGATAGTATCAAATTTGACACAGGAAATGATCCCAGGAAGCGCCCACTTGGGTAAGTCTTACAGCAACCCACAGTGCCACCTTACTTCACAAAAGAAAATGAAGTCAGCTGTTAGAAAACTGCACTAGTTGACAGTCTTCCCTTAGTCTGCGTATAGCAGTCCCTGGGTGTTAAGGTTCCCAATTCACGTGAGTTCCACACAAGTTTGCTGCAGATATGATTCAGCACCCCCCGCCCCCAGAGCATTCCGCAGCCTACTGCACACTTTTGCTCCACTCTGTCTTTGCAGAGCCAGAGGTGTCAGTTGGTGAGCTCATGGGCACAGCATCTCCAGAGGGCACATGGAGTTGGCGTGAGCCCCAGAGACTAAGTCCTTGGCTCCTAGGACAGCTTTTTATCTGGGGCCCCCGATTATTCAATATCACCTTTAAGTGTCTTCATTCCCCGTGCTCTTTGCTTCCTGTTTTTGTTGCACTCGGGAAAGAAGGAATGTTGGGCAGGTGACAGAGAAAGCTGGACATTTCCAGCTTGGCCCTCAAAGGCAGCATGAGCCCTTCCCTCCTGGCAGGCAAGCCACTGTACATAGCCTTGCACAAGGAATGGAGCTGGAGACCTGCAGGTTCCAAACCCCAGATGTACAAGGAGAGGAAACCCAACAACCCAAACAAGAGACCTTTCACTGAAAAAGCTTGAGCCTCTCTCCCAGCCCTGCCCAAGCTCTGAGCTAAATGCCTGGTGTGGCTCTACACCATACCCACTTCTAATCAGCCCTCTGCTCTCTCCATCTCTGATCCTTTATAAGAGCCTCAGACATCAAATCAACTAGCTGATTTAGGAAAAGAAAAAATAAATAAAAAATGCAGGAAACCAGCAGATACAACCGACCCTGGAGCTGTGCCAGATTATACAGTAATAAGGCCCAGAACACAGGGAAATAAAGAAAAATCTTGGGGGTCATGCCTCGATCTGCAGCACAGTTAGTGAAGTACTTGCCCAGCATACCTAAGCCTCGGGCTTGATCTCTAGCACAGCATAAAAACCTGGTGACACATGCCCGTGATTCCAGGAGTCCAGCACACAGGAGATGAAGGCAGGAGGATCAGAAGTTCAAGGTCATCCTCGGCTAGATAGCAAGTTCAAGACCAGCCTGATATACATGACCACCCTCCTTTAAAAGTAAAGAGGAGGAGGAAGGGAAGGGAAGGGAAGGGAAGGGATAATATCCTAATTGAGATGAGCATAGAGTCCAGTCAAAGATAGGCACAAAGATAGAAATCATTTGATCTCTCCTAGAGTAAGGACTATATGCAGGTAGCTCTTCACTCTGAACCTGGCCCCCATGGGAAAGCAAGTGCAGCATGCTCTGCCATCTTCCAAAAAAAAAAAAAAAAAAATCACAGCCAGGAGAAGGAGAAGAAAACACTCACCCGAAGGAGAAGAGCCAGCAGAGGAGGAAACTACCGTGGAAGAGTCGCAGACACTGGCCCAGGACAGCAGAGCGGATCTCTCCCTGCAGAGCCCTGTGCTCCCCCATTTATGGCCAGAGGAGGTGCTATATTTAGGCACAGGACTGCCTCTTCCAAACCCATACCTGTATCATAAATCACTGGCCTGCTCTCCAGAGAAGCACCAGATGCAAGGGGGCCAACCAGACGAGGAAGTAGACAGTGTTGGTACCAAGCCCCAGTGTGTCCTGCTCTTCCCTCCCTGACTAATGCATGGGAGCTGAGAGACAGACCCACACTCTCAGGCATGTCTCCTCGTTCTCATGACTTACGCAGTAGGCTTCTCTACATGAGCATCCACGAATATCTGAACCAGCTCTTAGCCAGAGCACCTAGATCCGAGGGTGCTATGGGCTATGGACAGGGAAGATAGCAGCCGTGTGTGTGTGTGTGTGTGTGTGTGTGTGTGTGTGTGTGTGTGTGTGTATATGTATGTGTGTGTATGTGTGTGTATGTGTGTGTGAGTGTGTGTGAATGTGTGTATGAGTGTGTGTGTGTATGTGTGTGTGTGTGTGTGAATGTGTGTGTGAGTGTGTGTGTGTGTGAATGTGTGTGTGTGAATGTGTGTGTGAGTGTGTGTGTGTATGTGTGTGTGAATGTGTGTGTGTATGTATGTGTGTGTGAGTGTGTGTGTGTGTGAATGTGTGTGTGTGAATGTGTGTGTGTGAGTGTGTGTATGTATGTATGTGTGTGAATGTGTGTGTGTATGTATGTGTGTGTGAATGTGTTTGTGTGTAAATGTGTGTGTGAATGTGTGTGTGAATGTGTGTGTGTGAGTGTGTGTGTATGTATGTGTGTGTGAATGTGTGTGTGTGAGTGTGTGTGTGCGTGTGTATGTGTGTGTATGTATGTATGTGTGTATGTGAATGTGTGTGAGTGTGTGTGTGTGTGTGTGTGTGTGTGTGTGTGTGTGTTGATTTAAAAGCTACTCTAATCCGGACGTGACTTTCTCTTGGAAGAATTTATCAGGAGCTGCCTACCTGAGTGGGGACAGCCTGCTGGGCAAGCTCAGACTTATTTATGGTCTTCCCCAAACTGTGCTGCATCTGACCTGTGGGGATAACGGCAGGTGTCCATCTCTTCACACAGCATGTGTCCAAATATAAATAACACGCACCTGGCATGGTCACGCCGCCAAGGGGAGGAGTCTGGAGGGAAGGCTGTGGCTTGAGGACTCTAGCCAGTCGACGTTGCAGAGCTCTGTGCTGGTTAAGTTGTATGGGGTAGCAACCACGTACAAGTTCATGTGAAAATCATACATGCAAAGTCCCCGGAGGCCTTTAAATAAATCCACATTCCCATGTTTGCTTATTCAGACAACTTGAGGAATTCTCAAGGTTCAGGAGGAGCTGAGAGTAAAGGCCATTAGGAGAAGATCACACTGGTCAGACTTAGGCATATATATGAGACCTCAAAGCCCCACCCCCACAGTGACACGCTTCCTCTAACAAGGCTACACCTCCTCCAACAGTGTCACCTCCTAATAGTGCCACTTCCCCTGAGCCAAGCATATACAAACCACCTCCTAGGGTATTGCTGTGACCGAGTTGACTATTTTAGGAAGAGGATTGTGGAAGGACTTTGGAACTTAGGGCTAGAAAAGCTAGTCAGTGCTATGAGCTTCATGAGCTATCTGGGGCAGAGTAGGACAGACAATACAGGCTCAGACTGTGGGACTCTGCCAGGGGCAATTTGTGTGGTGTTTTTTGTTAAGAATTCGTAGTGTCTGAAGAATCCCGCTATAATTAACAACAGACTAGAATCACTGAACTGAAACCTTTGCTTTGCTGGAACAATTAATTACTCCTGACCAGATGGGGCTAAAAAAAAAAAAAAAAACAAAAAACAAAACCCATCTGTTGTTAAGAAGAGACCAGTATCATTGAGGTGACATCTTCTGAGAAGGGTTTCCACGGGGTCAGCCTACAGAAGTTGTGGTCCACAGGGCGTGAGGCTCTTCCTCATGCTGGCAGCTGAACCTGGTAATGTATAAGAGTTCCAAGTTGAAAGTATGAAGGGATCATGGAGAGCAGCTGAGGCTTGGTGCTGCCACAGGTCAGGGTGTCAGTCTCCGAGGCAGGAAAACCTCCAGAATGGAAGGGGTTGTGGAGAGAGTTGAGGCTTAGCATCCCCATCCCGTGTCAGGGTCAGAGTCCCAGGAGAGAGTCCCAGGAGAGTGACTGGTGGAGGATATAGCAGGCACCTCAGCATGTTGCAGATGTCAGTACCATAGGACAACAGCATGATGGCCCTGCAGTGACCTTGAACAATGTATCCACGGAGTCCCAGCAGACAATACCCAGAGGAACCATCAGGGTGGTGTGCAGAGCTTCACTACTGGTCCTAGCATCAAGAAGGCACTTCACCCTTTGGGACCAGCCTCAGATAAACCAGGCTCACCTCAGCTAGAGTGAAGTTACCAAGTCCTAACCAATACACCTTCCTTCTGACAGGATTGCAGGATGTCTACTCGGCCTTAATACCATCGGGGGCAAGGCTTCTCTCAGTGAGTCCTGGAGGTATTGTGCCTCTCTAGTCTCTCCTTGAACCCTTCCTCAATTCAGGGCACTGTGTGCTTGCTCTTACACCGTTCTGGACTGCTTAAGGTCCCACTCATTAAATTTTTGTACATTGACTTCCTAATCCAGTCAGGCTGCCATACTGAAAGACCACAGCCTGGGGGCTTACTAACAGCAGGACCTCATTTCCCACAATCCTAGAGGCTGTACGTCATGTGAGAACAACTTTCTCATTCACGAACAAAGCCTTCTGGCTGTTTCCTCCAAGGTGGACGGGACAGGGAGCTTCACAGGGTGCCTTTTAAAGTTCCTCTAAATCCCTCTACCAGGGATCCACCACGGTAACCTCACCACTTCCCATAATCCCCACATCCTCACCATCCCATTGTGGGTGCAGATTTCCCAAAGTGGTGGGCAACGTGAATGTTCATGCTCTTTCTACATGTGATAGACTAACTCTGCCCTCTCCCTGTGTATTTAGGCATGATTCACTGTGGCTCACATATATATGGCATAGCTACAAAAAGCATACGGGGACATTGCAATGCCTCACTCCTACCCAGGGGAATGCCAGTTACCTGGGTTCCCATTGCCAACTTCCCTGTCATGTCACATGAGGCTAGCCTTGAAGAACCCCAGCTCCAACCCCATTTATTTTGCGTGTGTATCAGTGTGACACAGTATTCTGTGACACAGGAAGCCTGTTTCCTAGAACACTCCATCTAAGGAGTCCTCTACTTTCTGGATGTGTCCAACTGAAGGAAAAACCCTGCACTGGGACAGAAGAGGCTCCTGAGGGAAGCAGTTGTGTCTTTTCCTGGAGATCAATTCCCTTCTGTTCTATGTAGGATGAATTTGTCCAAGCTCAGCCTTTTATTCTCTCTAGGAGACCCTGCTGTTCCCCACACACAGACACACCCATTGTGGAGCCCCACTATAGATTGGACCTGCCACAGAATATAGCTTGAAAAGTCAAATGGTCAGAGACAAGATGTAGAGAGCAGGATATAACCTGGGATGTTGGCTTCTCTGTCAGGTCCCCAAGGGAAAGACCATCACGTTCTTCATTGCCAGAGCTTAGGACTGGGTATCTGTCATGTGCTACCAAAGACTTCCAGTAATGTTATGTTTAAGCTCACAACTTATTAAAAGGTCTATAAGAAGTCCATTACATAAAAAAGAGGATGGAATCACAAATATTTCCATCTTACAAAACTCTAGGCTCTTTAGTTGCTGGACAAAAATAAGTCCTGAGGATTTGGTAAGTTAACATATGGCCTCCCTTCTCTTCTCCCCAAGACCCACTCCTCCTCTGTTTCCCTTCATAAAAGAGCAGGCTTCCCAGGGATATCAACTGAACCAAACATAACCTAACTGAACATAACAAGTTACAATAAGACTAGGCACAAACCATCATATGAAGATCTGGGTGAGGCAACCCAGTGGGAAGGAAAGGGTCTTAAGAGCATGCAAGAGAGTCAGAGACACCCTAGCCCCACTGATAGGAGCCCACAGGAACATCAAACATAACATACAAAAAGACCAAAACTGTGGTCGTGGTCAGGATGTAATATATTAGAGAAGAATAAAAAAGGAAAAATAAAAACTAATGTTCAACTCAGGAACTCAAATCAAGAAGAAGCTGAGAGAAATAAAGTTACTCTGAAGTGATATACTTCATGTACCATGTCTTAGAATATGGAAGGTTGTTGATAGGATCAGAGGTGAGGAGGTCACAACATTTGACCCAACACTGGGAGTAACTGGGACCAGTGAGACCCAGGCACGCAGGAACTCCATAAGACCAGTGGCATGGATTCTTTCCAGTTTGTCTGGGCCAGTACCCTGAGCAGACCTTGAAGGCAAACTCTGCAGCAAGTCCCACAATACCCCAAAGGAAGCTCTACTCCCAAGTGCTCTAACACACTAAGGATCACAGGATCCCAGGATCCTAGGAGCTTGGTCACACCAGGATCTGAGTCCCAGAGGCCGCTTGACTCCTAGAGGCTCTGACACACCCAGGATCTCAGGATCACAGGATCCCAGAATCACAGAATCACAGAGACAGCTTGACTCTGAGGAGTTCTGACACAACCAGGATCACAGAAAGGATGAGCTCCAGTCAGATATAGCCAGGGAAGGTAGCACTAGAAATAATCAGATGGCAGGAGGCAAGCATAAGAACATAAGTAACAGAAACCAAAGTTACTTGGCCTCATCAGAACCCAATTCTCCCACCATAGCAAGTCCTAGATACACCATCACACTGGAAAAGCAAGATTCAGATCTAAAATCACTTCTCATGATGATAGAGGACTTTAAAAAGGGTATAAATAACTCCCTTAAAGAAATACAGAAGAATACAGGTAAACATCTAGAGCCCTTAAAGAAGAAACACAAAAATTCCTTAAAGAATTACAGGAAAACAGAACCAAACAGGTGAAAGAATTGAACAAAACCATCCAGGAACCAAAAAATGGAAATAGAAACAATAAATAAATCAGAAAGTGAGACAACCTCACTAGTGGAGTTAGAAAACATAGGAAAGAGACCAGGAGTCATAGATGCAAGCATCACCAACAGAATACAAGAGATAGAAGAGAGAATCTCAGGGGCAGAAGATGCCATAGAAAACATTGACACAACAGTCAAAGAAAATGCAAAAAGCTCCTAACCCAAAACATCCAGGAAATCCAGGACACAATGAAAAGACCAAACCTGAGGATAATAGGTATAGAAGAGAGTGAAGATTCCCAACTTAAAGGGCCAATAAATATCTTCAACAAAATTATAGAAGAAACTTTCCTAACCTAACGAAAGAGATGCCCATGAACATACAAGAAGCCTACAGAAATCCAAATAGACTGGACCAGAAAAGAAATTCCTTCTGTCACATAATAATCAATACGCCAAATGCACTAAACAAAGAAAAAATATTAAAAGCAGTAAAGGAAAAAAGTCAAGTAACATATAAAGGCAGACCTATTAGAATTACACCAGACTTCTTGCCAGAGACTATGAAAGCTAGAAGATCCTGGGCAGATATCATACAGACCCTACAAGAACACAAATGCCAGCCCAAGCTACTATACCCAGCAAAACTCTCAATTACCATAGATGGAGAAAATAAGATATTCCATGACAAAACCAAATTTACACAATATCTCCCCACAAATCTAGACCTACAAAAGATAATAGATGGAAAACATCAATATAAGGAGTAAAACTACACCCTAGAAAAAGCAAGAAAGTAATCTTTCAACAAACCCACACAAACATAATTCCACCTCTAACACAAAAATAACAGGAAGTAACAATCACTTTTCTTTAATATCTCTTAATATGAAAATTAATATTACCAACATATGTTAATCAATTGAAATTCAAAAATATGAGGAATTAGAAATTTGTTGGCTGTCATCCAGTGGTAATTGGAGAAATAACTCCAATATTGTACAATCCATATACACTTTCTGCTTGATTGTATGTGACAGTGTCTTGCTATGTACCACATAATGGTCTTGAAATCTTGCTTCTCCTATCTCAGCCTCTCTATTAGTAGGATTGTTTATTTGATGTTCTTACACTATACTATGGTTTTTAGAACAGCTTACATATTTTAAAAGTATTTATACAACCAAAAGAAACATTAATTTGGGAGATGGCTTGTAAGAGAACAAGATAGAGTGAGACTGAATGCTTTGCTTGATGTTTGTTAACTATTGTTCTAATTTTGAAGAAGAGGAACTTATAAGTTAATCTTTCTCTGAGATGAATGCTTTTCAAAATCATCACAGCCAGTGAACCAGATTCTTATCCTCACTTAATGTCTGTGCCACTCTCCAAGCAGAACCATTGTTCATTGAAACAGTTAATGAATGACTTCATGGATAAACCATCTTAATACACACACCATTTCTTAAATGAATGTGACCTGTTCTCTGTGGGCTGAAAATGAAGACAATCTTTCAAGTCAAATAGCTTTGACCATAGCAGGAAATCTGTATCCAAATAATCGTGCCTACAATTCATTCCTCTGCACAGCAGAACTGTCAACTCTCAGCTTAGCTAAGATGGAGGTAAAATCCTTTGGTGATGTGAGGGACATTGAAGTACAGCCTTATTACAATGAACTCCAATGTCTAAAAATTGTTCTTAGTTCTTATTTTCAGTTTGTACAACAGTAGGAGCCAAGATTTGATTTTAAAGCTCTTCTAAAAACAAAACAAACAAAGAAACAAAAAGACTTTATCTATTTATGTTCATCTAATACCATGTCCACCATTTCTATGATTGGTATAAAAATATATATTGTGTTGAATATAATAAAAATAGACATCAATATTTAAAAAAAAAAAGAAAATAGAAGGTTGTCTAATGTGCTATAGAAAACACCCATCCAACAACTTCACAGCTGTTCATAACCAGAAAAGCCTGTGGTGGTCAAGACAGCTCAAGAGGGAGGCAGCTTAGGATAGTGGGAAAGTAGTCTGGAGAGCTGAGCAAGGGTTCTGCCATCTTCACCATGTGAGTGTGGGAATGTCCGCAGGCCTCTCTTCTTCTCTCTGTAAAGATGCTACGGTCTGGTAAACTTTCTCCAAGGCTGTGAGCAGAAGCTGGTGTGACCAGAGTTCCCTAATGCACCCAGGGTTTTCTCAGAAAGGGTATGGTACCCGCGGATTCATCTCTACCCATGCCCACTGGAGTAGCTAAGAGCTATGGTAACAGCATACATGTGGATGCTATTCTCATTCACCATCAACACAGAATCCATCTGTGGTGGTCTGAATAGGAATGGCCCTCCACAGACTCATGTGTTTGAATGTTTAGCCTACAGGGAGTGGCACTATTAGGAGGTGTGGCCTTGTTGCAGTAGTTGTGGCCTTGTTGGAGGAAGCGTGTCACTGCACAGGCAGGGTTTTGAAGTCTTATGTGATCAAGCTACACCAAGTGTGATACACAGTCTCCTTCTGCTGCCTGTGGATCAAGATGTAGAACTCTCAGCTCCTTTTCCAGCACTAGTCTTCCTGAATGTTGCCATATTTACCACCATGATGATAATGGACTAAACTTCTGAAACTGTAAGCCAGCTCCAATTAAATATTTTCCTTTATAAGAGTTGCCTTGGCATGGTGTCTCTTCACAGCAATAACATCCAAACTAAGACAGCATTCATAGAGAAATCAACCCCCTTAGATGTGGTGTTAAGACTGAGAGCAGCAATGAGCACATTCTGATTACACAGCACAAGCTGCCTCAACTTTCAGAATCCAAATCCATACACTCTTTATGTCTTGTGCTTTCTGCCTCTGTACTATCCATGTGGACTTGGTGAGAGAAAGGAAATCGGTGCCTTTAATCCCCATGGGATGTCATGTGTTTCCTTATGGCCATTGGTGAGATGTGACCCCGTTATGGGAAACTCTATTTTTCCTAGTTCCTAGTCAGTCAAGTGCAGTCCACAGAAAATGTTTAATAATGAAGGTCTAGACACACTTGCTTTGGTCCACACACACAGCATTTCTCTTATTCTAATCTCCACTATTATCAGGAACTAGTAAGGCAAATGCTTCAGTGTGACATGCTGTGCCTCAGATCATGGGTGAGATCTTTCCTAACTCTACAGGCTACCTTCAACACAACCAGAAATGCGTTTCACCCCCACTGGAAGTGGGATGAGAAGGCCCAGGTTCTCGCACACTGAGGATGAGCGGCTCAGACCATACCAAACTTTTCCTGGTAGCTCTGTCTTCATTTTAAGATAAGCTTGCTTGGTTTCTACGGACTGAGGTCACTCACTCTGCCTGAACACTTGGTGTTCGGCATTACTCAGTGTCTCTGTAATGGAGCCCAAAGTTTTTCCATATTTTGCAGATCAAAACATATCCTAGGAAACCCATCAACAGATCTCAGCAGCATACCTTGTATCATGTGTACAATCCTCTGGCATCAGCTCCAGGTATTTAACCCAAGCTACGTGTCCGGGCCACGGCAGCAGGAGGCCCAGAGCTCAGAGTAGCAGCAAGAGGCTTTCCCTCAGATTCCGAAGGCCTGTCTTCAGCAGACCAAGGCTGAGAGCGTTCTTAACAGACAGGAAGCCACAGTAGACATGAGGCCTAGTGCGTGATCAAGAGGAACACAGACGGCTTAGCGGGTGTGTAGTTGTCTAGACACCTTTACACTCATGCATCAAGCTAGCTCTCAGGGCTGCCGCAAAACACTCCTGCGGCGTCCTAACATGCGAGGGAGGCTGGAATTTAGCAATAGGATGGCACACTCTCTGACAACCTGTCTACACCAGGTGGCCGGGATTGCCTGTAGATCAGCCTGGCATGCACCAGCATCTTTGCCCTGAAAGATCCATCAATGCCAGGCACACTGTAGAAAGTCAATAAGTATATCTTCTATTAAATGTAAAGGTTTGGCTTTTACTGCGTGGATTCTATAGGCAGGCATCAGCCTTTAGAAACATCTGGATCTGGCGTCCGCATTTATTTCTTGCAGACGAGGGCATATGTATATGTTCATGCTGGTGTATGCATGTTTGTGTGCACTTGGAAAACAGGGGGGGGGGTCTCAGTACCTTCTTCAGTCATTCTTTATCTTATGGGGCTGTGTGTGTGTGTGTGTGTGTGTGTGTGTGTGTGTGTGTGTGTGTTTTGAGTCAGGGTCTCTTACTGAACCTGGAGTCCATTGATTTAGCTACACTGGCTAACCAATGAGCTCCAGGGATCTGCCTGTCTCCATGCCCCAGCGCTCGGCTTACAGAGTGTACCACAGCATCTCACTTGTATGTAGGTGGTAGAGTTCACACCAGAAGCCTCATGCATCCAACTTGTATGTAGGTGGAAGGGTTCACACCAGGAGCCTCATGCTTGTGCGGTAAATACATTACTGACTAAGCCATATCTAGAGCCACAGGAGGTTTATTCCTAAAGTGGATTCGGTGAGTCACGCTAAGGCAGGAGGCGGCTAGGTTTCAATTGAGAGCCCTAAGCCGGAATCAAGGGCACGGGCTCTGGCTGGTTCTGTTTGCTAATCTATTCTCAGAGCTGTATGCCTATTGAGAATCCTTTCAGCTGCTCTGGGCCTTGATTTCCTCATTGGCACAGTGGGAATCAGATTAGACACTCCTAGTTTAAGCCCCAAGAGGCTCGAGGCTCAGTCCTGAATGGTCATGGTCTAAGCCTAAGCTTGCTGCACAGGACTGTGTGGCCAGCTGCCGAGCCCATGACAGGCTCCAGGAAACAGTAATGAAGGCTCGGACAAGCCGTGCCAACAAGGATTCCATTCTGAAAATGCTCAGAGGCTCAAAGATTAGCAGCAATGTGCCGTGCCACGTGTTTACAAGAACAGTGGCTGTAATAAAGTAAAAGTGGCATTAGGTGCAAGAGTCCATTCTGCTGGCCCTGCCTATCCTGGCCAGGCTGAAAGTAAACAGTGTGCCCACTGGACTGAAAGAGCCGATAGGCTGAGGACCAACACAGGCTGAACCACAGCAGTTAGAATTGACACTACAGAGATCCATGAGGATAGTCCCTTACCTCCACCTCACCTGCAAGAGTAGAAACCATCCATGGTCCAGAGAGGTTTGTAAAAAAAAGCCAGGGGATGCTGTTAGGCAGAGCAAGGATCTAAATGCTAATCAACTACTTCTGATTTCTAAACCTTTGTGATGGAGCCTTCCGATAGAGGGCCATAGTCAGGGTCTGGGCTACCACCTACTATGGAACCAGGACAGAACTCCAGCTCAGGAGGCTAAGGTGAATGAGTGAGTATGAGCAAGTGTGATCAGTACATGCATGTGAGCCCAGTAGACCGAGTACCTTCAACAAGATCCAGTTAACAACAGCAATAGGAAGTCGACAGTCTTTTAAACATCGTACGTAACAAAAAGCCACATAAAGAACAACTGGAGCCTGGGGCGGCGGGGCCTGACTGTCCTCCCAGCCCCTGTAAGATGGAGGCAGGAAGATCAAGAGTTCAAGGCCATCCTCAGGTTCACATTGAGTTCAAGACCAGCCCTAGCCCCATGGACCACATCTCTAAAGAACAACTAAGTAAATGACTATATTCATTTCAGCTTCAGAAATCCCCACCTGATGCTAAACTCCGTGCTCACAAAGCCAGAATGCCCTTGCCTGCTTCCCTTGGCTTCTGTGATAGTTTGTATATGCTCTGCCCAGGGAGTGGCAGGATTAAAAGGTGTGGCCTTGTTGGAGTGGGTGTGTCACTGTGGGGGTGGGTTTTCAGACCCTCATCCCAGCTGCCTGGAAGCCAGTCTTCCACTAGCCACCTTCAGATGAAGATGGAGAACTCTCAGCTCCTCCTGCACCATGCCTGCCTGGATGCTGCCCTCCCCCCTCCTCCCCTCCCCCTTGATGATAATGGACTGAACCTCTGAATCTGTAAGCCGCCCTAATTAAATGACGTCTTTTATAAGACTTGTCTTGGCCATGGTGTCTGTTCACAGCGGTAAACCCTAAGACAGCTTCCTGGGAGGGTGCTGCTGATCCACAGGAGCCTTGAAATCAGGTCCTTAGCGGCCTCAACTGCCCCACATTCTCTGGGCACAAACTAAGAACCATGGCCACCCAGTCAATAGGAAAGGCAGCATGAAGGGAGACCCCTTCTTAGGGTTAAGCCACTCTGAAGATTAATATACATATACCATCTCCCTTAACTCAGCAGCCAACATCTGTGGGGTCCTTCCTCCGGGACAGGCCCCGTCTTCAGGTGTTACTGCTGTGAACAGACACCATGACCAAAGCAACTCTTAGAACAACATTCTGGCTGGCTTACAGATTCGGAGGTTCAGTCCAGTATCATCAAGGGGGAGTGGAGGAGGACAGTGTCCGGGCAGGCATGATGCCTGGCAGCATCCAGGCAAGAATAATGTAGGCAGAGCGAAGAGTTCTACATCTTCATCTGAAGGCTGCTAATGCAAGACTCACTTCCAGGTAGTTACGTCTGGGTATTAATCCCCACACCCATAGTGACACACTTCCTCCCACAAGGCCACACCTCCAAATAGTACCCCTCCCCGGGCCAAGCATATTCAAACCCTGACAGGTCCATTCTCAGAAAAGGGCCCAGAGAGTCCTGTTTCCTGTCTTAGTGTAAAGCAACAGTGTCCATTTTTCTCCCAGGGACCCTGCAGCTGCCTGTATGAATGCCTGCAAATTTACTTGTGGCTGCTGTGGGCACCTGGAGCCCACAGGCTACAGGCCAGTGGAAGAGGCAGACTGCAGTACTGCCAAGAAAACGAATGTGTGTTAGGCTTGGGGTTGCCGTCCATGCTGCATTGCGGCACGGACCCTCTCCTGCCAGATCACCGACCCTGTGTGACATGCAGGTGCAACTTTCTAACAAAGAACAATGGGTGAGCATGAAGTGGAGAGATGAGAGATTTCTCAGGTCTTCCTCTCTCACATACCCCCGAATCTGTCATAATTAGGGGACTAAACAGTTGGTCATCCATAACAGAGCCACTCTGGGCCTGGAAAGATTGACTGTTAACAACCAATGCATGCCCAGAGATCAATACATCTGCCGCCCTGAGCACAACCAGCAGATCTACACAGCAGAAATACCTAAGAATGTATGTTTAACCTCACACCGGGTGGCTCACCGTAGTTGTCAGATTGACTGGTAGAGAAGCCAAGTAAGTGGCATGCCTCTGGGTAGGTCTGTGTGTGTGTTTTCAGGAAGGCTTAATTGAGGTGGGGTATCCCACAACAAATATGGGGGTGCTATTCCACAGACTGGGGTTCCAGACTGCATAAAAAGGACAAAGCAGGCTGGCCCCCAGCACTCATTTCCCTCTGTTTTCTTACTGCAGGTGCAAGCCTCCACTCCACAAAGGACTATGAATCCTCTCAAATTTAACTATGTATCCTTCCAAGCAAGGCCTCACTCCCTCAGAGCTTTGTCAAGCATTTTAACTCACCAACAAGAAACTAACATACTCACTAACTTTGAGCAACTGAGCAAATTATTTTCAAAAATCATAAATAATCCTAGCACACCCCAAAGAGCCCTTTTCTCCCTCTTCACCTTTAATGACCACTGCTGCAATATCACCTCTGTCCACAAGAGGGAGAACCAGGCCACCAGAAATCTTTTCTTCCCTTAGCACTTCCCTAGCTGTGAGCTCTTTCTAAGAAGAGTTCAGCAATAATGTGCAAAAGAAAGAAAGAAAAACTCTGGAATTTTAATGTTATTACCCTTAATCCTTTTTAACGTGGAATAAAGTTCCATTACTCCTAACCCTGGGGCATGCTAGGCAGCATTATTTCTTTGATTTTTAGAGGGCTATACAAAGAAAACCACAAAAAACCTTAGGAACCTTTTTATTTCCTGTCCAGTGGTCCATATGAGCTGCCTAGTTTGTTTATTATCCCAGCTGCAGAGGAGTTTTTCATTACATGAGTCGCTTGTTTTCTTCTGGCATAAAGAATGTAGGATGGTGTAGGGGGAGTGTAGGCTCAGTGTTGGGAGGCAACTCGGCGAGAGAACACAGGGCTCTTAAAGCCAGTAGAAAGTCTTCATTTGCCAGCAGACCCAAATCGTGTAGCCCTAAGCCTCAAGTTCTTTGTCAGTGTGCACAAAAATCACATCCTGGTTGACAAGCTTTGGCTAGCAAGAAGAAAACAACAGATGACAAAAAGCAAGGTTGGTGTATTTAGGGACTTTCCCAGGTCCTGAACTATGGACTGGAGTTGGCTTTTGATGGATTAGTTCCCATTCTGGTAGATGCTGGGGCCTAGGTGTTTAGTTTTAAGGTCACAATAATGTCTCTGACATGGCATCAGATGTGCTAAGGTCTTAGGGTCTACTAAGGTCTGGGGGCCTGTTATAGTAAAAGATGATCTACAAATAGCCAGGCCTGGATTGTCATTCCCAAATGGGCCCCAAAGTCACTTCAATCTGAGATGTTCCCAGCCCAGTCATACAAAGTATCCCTTACTATGACAGTAACCCAGGCTATACTGTGACTGCTCTGATATCTGTGGGGGAGGGAAGGCTTCATACACACTTAAAAACCCGTTCAGCACCCTGCATCGGAAGTGAGTTTGTCCCGTGACAGGACTGCAGAGTTAAGAAGCTGTGGAATGTGGAGCCATATGAGCTGTAGAGGTCCACCTAAGGACCCTTGAGAGGCGGCTACAGAGAAAGTGAGAAGCTAATGGGGCTTTCAAGGTGGAACAGCCTTGCTTGATGTGAACTTACAGCTTGGAACAAAGGCCTCCAAGCCATTGGAAACCATGGTGAAAGAATGCAGTGCTGACCCTGGGAACAAACATGAATTCCAGGTTCTAATAGAAGGAAGGTATCTGGGAGATGGCGTCTCCTTGTTGAACCCAGCATTCCCGTCCTCTGCTGACACACCCCTCTGCGGAGCCATGTTAGGAACACCATGAACTACAAACTCAGGGTGAGCTCAAGCCTGCTGTTAAGAAACAAGCGAAGCAACCCACTGTCACTAGACTTCCCCAGAAGCAGAAGTCTGTGCTGAAATAGCTGACCCATACCTGTTAGCCATACTTAAATACTAATACATTTTTATCTTGTCGTCACTCATGTGATATGCTCGTAAAATCTACTCATCTCCTTGCCGGGGATCTCATATAAACCCAGAAAGACAAAGTGATTCTTAAGATGGTAAAGTACTGCCCATTACTGCAGACATGGAAACTAACCCACACAGAGCCAGCAGCACCCTCACCTGCAGCTCCTGGAAACCCCAATCTACCAGGGTACCCACAGGGACGTGTCTTGACTTCACTGGACCACGGTGTGAACAAATCCTTAGCTTTTCCCATCGTCTGCTGCACCTGTGCTCTGTACTGTGTCATAAAGGGTGGTTGCCATTTGCAAACAGGGTCCTCATAAGGAAAGGATGCACAGATATACCAGTGGCAAGGATAACGTATTTGATGTTCTTGACCTAAATAATAATCAGAGACAGATGACAGACAGACATACTGTCTTCAGGACATTGATATTAGGAGCTGAATAGCCTGTATCCCAGAAAGTCGTGATTGTGGGCAAGGGAGAATTTCTATAAACAAAATGAATTTTGTGTAGTATCTTGAAACCATCCTCCTTGGCCACAGACTAACAAGGGAAATGACACCTAGGGCTGAGTGGGCAGTTTGGGGGTAAATATCCTGAAAGGGGTTTCTGGACAAAATTTTGGTTCTGTAACCAATGCAATGAGTTTCCATCTTGGTGAATACAAAGTCGAAGTAAACACCAGCATGAAAGGAAGTGGAAAGATGCGTTACTTGCAGTGGGAAGGGAGGGAAGGGCAGGCAGCAATTGCCAAAGCCTTCAATGCCTTCTTCAGAGAAAGTGCCTGGAGCTATTCAGGAAGCCAACACATATGCCCTGTAGAGGTGGGCACATCCTGAACGTGCTCACTTAATGTTGAGTTTAACTCCTGAGCATGCTCAATTTAAGTTGTCTTTGAGAAAGAAAGATGGTAGATATATTTCTGGGCGTGCTCTGATTTATAGATATGACAGATGGGAGCCATTTAGCATGCTGGGCAGGTAACGTAAAACTTTTAAAGGCTGAGTTAATGTAGGAGTTTGCCTGTGATGGTGCCTGCTCCACATTTTGCCTCTGCCAGTTGAGGTTTGATTTGTCCTGTGATCTGAGTGCCAGTCGAGTGTCAGATATATAGACAAGTAAATATAATATATGTTATATTATATCTATATATCTACAATATGTTATAGTATATTATAAATGGATTGATATACTATATAATTATATAATATATAATATACATTAAATACTGTATGTTATAAATATATAGTGATATATAATATAACAACCTAATTATATTATATATGCAACCTCCTAGTTGTATCTATTAATAAACAGTTATTAAATGGATGACTGACTCCATTTGATTATGATAACTTACAGTTTTATGCATGAATTTAAATTTTAAATAAGTATTAGCTTAGTAGTAATGACTGATGTCAAATGATCCCTTTGCATAAGATATTCTTCTTATATTTGAAAGCTCATCTATAAGCACATAGGAGGAACTGGGAAAGAAAGGAGCTGTGAATAGAAACCATCACAAGGTCCCACATTGGGTATGGCCTCCAGCAACTCATACTCAACAGATTTCCTGGAGTGCTGAGGCACAAGAGTGTTCACAGCACAGAAGTCCCACTATGTGCCCAATGCCCAAGCCCACCCTGAGTACATCATACCATGAAGGACAAAGTCATTAGGAGCTGGAGGTCCATGGTGGGGGACAGGTCCTGGCCCAGGAGAGTGGTCCTGAGTCAGAGGCTCACACGGAGCTGACTAGCTGAAGGAAGCTGTAAGACCTAAGTGCCAACTTTTCCAGGTTTCCAACTTTTACAAGCTGCGTGCTAGGCACAAGTCCGTGAGTTAATTGTTCATGAATAACCTGACATGATATTGAGATTTCCCTAAGAGTGTAAAGCGCTATTGATTACAGAACTAGTAGGGCCCTTACTACATTGACTTTCAGCCCATCCACACAGAACCTGGAGCTTACACAGAAGCAGCCACACACTGGGGACATCATATGATTATCATGGATAGAAACACGTGTCATCAAGTGATGTCATTGTCATGGCCTGCATTGTGTTGAAAAAAAAATACATTTCATGTTTTAATTTTCAAGCATTTACTGCACATGCATACTTACATAATATTAAATGTACCTAAAATATTCTGAAAGGCTGCAGAGAGGGCTCATTGGATAAATCTCTTGCCACATAAGTTTGAGGGTCTGAAACCAAATCCCCTCAACTTACCTAAGCTGGGCATGGCAGCAATGGTTTGCAAATCCAGGTGTTCCTACGGGTGGGAGCAGAAACAGGAGAGTCCGTGGAAGCTTTCAGCCATGTACAGAGTGATAAACAATAGCCAAAAAGAGGCCCTGTCTCAAACAAGGAGGAAAGCAAGAAGCAAAACCCGAGGGTACCCCCATCAAACTCACATGCACATCGTGGCACGACTCCCAGAAACACTCGCGTATACGTAGTCAAAAGTATTGTAAATATGGCATGATTTTCATTTATTATTAGTAACTTTGTTGTTGTTTAATATACTTTATACTTTCACTTGTCTCTATTTCAATATACTGAAGTCTCTTCATGTTTGCCCTAAAGGATGCAGTGCGCTGTAATCACCAGCAGGTGGCGGTGTTGGACTTAAAGAAGCACCACGTAGGCTTAGGACTGAGATCTCTTACAGCTGTGCGAAATCCATCGCTGCAGACCCAGCAAAGCCACTTGTGAGCATTTGGTGCCACCTGCCTGCTTTACAATAAGAATCCACAGAACTTGCAGACCCGTTCTAACTAGGACCCAAGCCGGAGAAAACAAAACGCCTCACTTACACCATGGGAAACTTCAAAAGCATTCCGACTAATCAAAGCCCTAAAGCCGAGGCCCTAGCCCAGGTGTCTGTGCCTCACTGCAGATGCCCTGTCCCAGTTGTCTGCATCCCCAAAATCCGGGGCAGAGGCCCTATCCCAGGTGTCTGTGCCCCCAAACTCCAAGACAGATACCCTGTGCCCAGTGTGTGTGCCCCAAGTGCCCCAAGAGCCAGGTGCAGAGTCCCTATCCCAGGGGTCTGCACCCCCAAAGTCCAGTGCAGAGGCTCTAACTCAGGGATCTGCAACCCGAAAGCCCAGCGCATAGTCTTTAACTCATGTGTCTGTGCTCCAGTCTGCGCCCCAAACTTGAGTGCAGGGGCCCTATTCCAGCTGTCTGCACCCCCAAAGCCCATACCAGAGGCCCAAACCAAGGTGTGTGAGCCCCCAGAGCCGAATAAAGAGGCCCAAACCCAGGTGTGTGAGACCCCAAAGTCCAGGGAAGAGTCCCGAAGCAAGGTGTGTGCACCCCCAAAGTCAGATACAAATGCGCCAACCCAGCAGTCTGCGCCAACCCAGCAGTCTGCGCCAACCCAGCAGTCTGCGCCCCCAAAGCCAGATAGAGAGGCCCTAACTGAGGAGTCTGCACCCCCAGGGCAGAAGCAATAATCTAGGTGCCTGGAGAGGGTCTTAGACTGCCGAGGGTGGATGTTCAAGGTAGAGCTGAATGCGGCTGTATCACCCATTAATTGGCACTACAACAACCTGTGCGTGATGTTCCGTTGTGGCAACCTGGGGAGGTGACTGGCACAAGTTACCAGCAATGGGCACAGGCCATGGAGACACTGTGTGGCAAAACGCACTTTAGTAGCTGAAATAAATTGCATTTTAAATAGCCTGCCAGCGGGTCCGGGTACACTTTGCTCTCCTGGGGAGGAGTCCTTACTCTCTAGATGCCAACCCACATTTTCACCCAACACTCTCCAACCCATGGAATAGAGCAGACCCTGGGGGAAAGGGTGTACCCATGGCTTTGTGGCCATGCGGGGTGGTATCAGCACTCCCTATTCTAATATTTAAGCAACAAGACAACTCTGCGTGATGTTCGGGGCCTGTGGTGACTTTATTTTTTGTTAGGCTCATTAGCCTCCCCTACCCAAGAATATGCGACCAAAGTAAGTGTCAGTAGACCCCGACAGCGAGACCCTGCAGAGCCAGGGTAGCACTGCCCATGGCTACTCTCGTCCCTCTGAGCAGCATCATGTAGAATGAACCTCAAAGTGCTTCCTTCTCTGCCACAGCTATGGACTTTAACTCTCAGAGTTCCCTGTAGGACCTTCTCCATCCATCTACAATAGAACTCACAGGTGCTGTGGCACCCACCCCATGCTCAGGTGAGGCTGTAAGATTCCCCAAGGGCTGCCGCCTGCTACTGAGGTGCTATGGCGTGGATGTGGACGGTTGGAGGTTTTGTTGCTGGTGAGTGGGTCGAGTCGTGAGAGGCAGCTCCCGGCTGCAGCCTTGGATTCCTAAAGCAAAGTGAGTCTGTGGTAAAGTATTAGTGGCTGGCTCAGTGTCGATCTATTTTCTAACAAATGCTTCAAACATCGAGTTCTGTTGAGCTCGAGACCATATGAACTACCTGATGCCTATAGAATGGTCAGGAGCTATGATTGGGTCATGAAGGTGAAATTGAAGGAGATGCTTAGATACATGTGTGTGTGTGTGTGTGTGTGTGTGTGTGTGTGTGTGTGTGTGTGTGTGTGTGTGGTGGGGGGACAGGATGTCCTCATTCGTAGGAGTGTGGCAATATACTAAGGAAGAAGATGTTCCTGTCCAGTGGCTCAAATGGAACATACCAAGAAAGAATCTGAGTGGGAGGGTTCAATACCTAAAGAGAGCAGAGATTAAATCTAAAATGAAAAGCACAGGGAAAATCTTGGTACCCAAGGGTGAACCTACCTGGTCCTCTTGGCCTGGTTCCCTCCCATGTCAGCTCTTGGTACCCAAGGGTGAACCTACCTGGTCCTCTTGGCCTGGTTCCCTCCCATGTCAGCTTTCTGGCAGTGGAAGACAGGACACTGTGGGGTGGGATATGCGCAATGAGGAAGATGAGGACCAGAGGAGCAGTTAGAGACTCTGAGAAAAGGGTCCAGCAGTTGAACACAGTGGGCCAGGCACAGCATCAGCACAGCTGGGTACCACTGGGTCTGATGAGCAGCAACACAGCGATGTTGTATTGTTCTGTACTACCAGAAGGCCAGGGAGGACCTGGAATCAGCCAGGCCTTGAGAGGAGGTAGGGAGGTGCCATATCTGAAACCATGGCTCTGACCTTCAAAGGGATGGTAGATTTCAGAAGTGGAGGTTACAACAGGTTGGGGGCTTGTGGGGCCCATGACCCAGGGTTCCCAAAAGCCACAGCAGTATAGAGTGAAGCTCCCTGACCCCTTCTCTGTGGCTGTTTGAGATAAACAACCAATTCCTCCACACCTCTAGGTCCTTAGGGGAGCCTTCCATCCTTGACTTGGTGTGGTTATAGCAGCTTCTCAAGACAAGACTCTTACCTCAGCCACCACACCCCAGGCACCTTGGGAAACTCTGGTCCGGGCCAGGTAAATCTCAGTGAACCTCAGATGAGCCCACTCATAGAACAGCTTGCCAAAGAATGACCTAAAGTATTAGGCTTGTGATTTGTCCTTAAAATGAGTCTCTGTCTGTCTGTCTGTCTACCTGCCTGAGTTTTTCTGTGTAACAGCCCTTGCTGTTGTGGCACTCAATCTGTAGATCAGGCTAGCCCTGAACTCACAGAGATCTACCTTGCCTTTCAGGTTTGGGAATTAAAGGCACTTGCCGCCACCCGGCTCTTAACCGAGCCCTAAGAAAGGTGTGAATAAAAGCTATGCACACATGAGTCTGCTGCTGCTGCTTCTGGAATTACAACTAAGCAGAATTTTGCTGTCCCCCCCCCCTTTCTGATCTACGAGCAGACTGTTTCTCAGTGTAGACAGGTTAGTCTAGGGGGCTCCTCCTTCCTATATAATCCTACCCCTGTGTGGGGTCAGTGATGGCCTCTTCTCAGTGGTCCATTGATACCTACCTGAATCTCTAGAGTGGACAGAACTGGAGACACTGAAGACAGGTGAAACTCTGGGCTCCCAGTTCCAGGCACCCAGGAAGAGCAGCTAGAAGGGAGGCAACTGGAGAGAGAGCCCCGAGGCTGTACGCAGGCCCTCAGCTCACTTGTCCCTCGGGAGGCAGATGAAGGCTTCCAGAAAGTGCCAAGAGCAGAGACCATGGAGTCTACAGCACAAAGTGAGTGTGTAGAGATCCAGGAGGAAGAACTGCAGCCTGTGAACAAGGAGAGCTCCAGGGGGCTCCCAAGGGTGGAGAGCCGAGCATCTCACACCTGAAGTCTGTGGGCTAGAGCCAAAGCTGCTACGAGTCAAGGGGTCCTGGCACCCAAAGCCGGAGAACACCACACCCTTGCGGAAAGCCTAAAGTTCGCTCCGATGGCCCCTAGTTTGGAAATCTAGGGCCAAGGACTCAGTGTCACGAGTCTCTCAGGTTTCCAACCTGGCCTGTGAGCCTCTGGTACGTGGAAGCTTGGGGGTAAATCAGCACTCTGGAAGCCTCTGCAGTCTACTGCGTCTGAAGAAAGCAGATGGACCCAGCTGTGGATGTCTCAGGCTGGGTGGGGCTCCGGGCAGACACATTCCGATAGCCTGGGCTGCTCTTCTGCCTGCATCCCACACACTTGGGCATCTTCCTCTCCCACATTTGGACTTGATGTTGTCCATCCATCTCAGAACCCAGACCTCTGATGGAAAAGCCATTTGGATTGGACTGAGGAAATTATCAGTGGTGGAGGAGACAGACAGACAGAGAGAGAGACACAGAGAGAGATAGAGAGACATAAAGAGAAACAGACAGACAGAGAGACAGAGACATAAAGAGAAACAGACAGACAGACAGACAGACACACCTGGAAAGAGAGGGATTAGGAGAGAGTTTAAAGCCAGACCAACAAACCACCAGAGATAAAGATGAAGAGCCACAGAGGAGCTGGCAAGAGACACCTGGTTCTCAGGATAAGATCTGTGAGAGCCTAAGGATCTGGTTATCAATATCGCTCAGCCTGGGCCTTGTCCTGAGCAGGACTCCCAACAACTTCAAGAGCCCCTAACCAGTTGTTCATGACAGATCACTCACTTTCTCCACAAGGGCCTTCTGGAACAATAGAAGCCATTAAGACTCTTCATCTGCTCCCAGTGACATCCGGCCGGAGCAGGGAGAAGCAGAGCAGGGGAAATCCGATTGGAGGGCCAGCCAGAGAAAGAGCGTTTGTCTACCCAGAAGCTTTCACTGTCCTCCCCACCGTGGCACAGGACAATGGGCACTTCTCTGCTGATTTTCTGTTCTCAGTTGGACAGAGGGTAAACTGTGACGGGCAAGACCTACCAAAGAAAGTGGCTTGTGTACAGAGTGAGCCAGGGGCTCAGTGATGTCATGCTAAACCCTGGAAGGAATAGGAACTGAGAGCATAGGCGGGTGTGGGAGTGGTGCGGCTGAGGGTAGGGGTGGGAGTGGTGGGGGTGGTGAGGCTGGGGTGAGGCAGGCATCAGGAAAAGTACAAGGAAGAAGTAGATTCCCACAAACTGAGCTGCTTTCAGGTCACAGGTCCTGAGCCAGCCGCTGCTGGGGTTGGAGTGGACACCCCAGGATGTTGAGGATGTCCTGTGCACACCTGGCTTGTAGTTGCTACCACCCACAGAGTAGATTCCTACGCTGGGCTCCAGAGTACTGGTGGGGAGTGGGGTGTAAAACACAGGCTCTCAAGGCCGGAGGTCCGTATCACATCACAGAGGCTGGGTATGGTGGTGCACACCTTTGATCCCAGCACTTGGGAATTAGAGGCAGAGGCCAGTGGATTTCCATGTTCAAGGCTAGCCTGGTCTGCAAAACAAGTTCCAGGGCAGCCTGGGCTACCACAGAGAAACCTTGTCTCAAGGCGGGGGTGGGGGTGGGGGGTGGGGGTGGAGTGTGAGGTACTGACAGGGGCCTTTTCCCTATAAGACTCAGAGGTCAAGTGACATTTTAAATATAAATGTTATGAGCAGCAGAGGGGTGGCTAGTCAGCTCTTGACCTCATAGGTCCCAGGAAATCCTATGCAAGAGGCAGTGGGGGTTTTCTTGTTGTTGAAGTGCACAGACTTACCGCTCCATATACAGGCCTAGATCACACTTAAGAGGTCATAGACAGGGATGGGCAACTCCCATACAGACACTGCAGCCCTGGAGTGAGCTGTCTATAGACAGTAACAGAGCTGCTCACGGGCACACTGAGTGCAGAGCCTCCTCCACTCTAACACAGTTCAGGAGTGGGATAGCCTAGAAGTACAATGCACATGTAACTATTAAGCGCTAACTGACCGAGTCTATGAGATGTATCCTTGTAAAGAATCGTCACAGAGATTCCTGGACTTAAGACACTGCTTAATGCAGGTCGATAACCCTCTCCTTTATTTTGCCTTCAAGCCCCCACGCTCTTGTCAAGACCTCTGGACCTTCTCACCGTCCAGATGAAGGCTGATTGTGGGTAGACAACTCAAACCTGGGGAAAACCTTGGAATAACTGGCAGAATAACTGGCTCATCCAGGAAAGCTGAGATCTGTGAGATGGACAATCAGATATGCTCAACCTTCTGACATTGTGATTGGCTGTCACCTTCAAACTTTACCCTCAAGAACTGCACGGCTGAGTTATAAAAATTGATTATGTGCTGGACAGAGAGCTTAGTCAATAAAGTGCTCGCCACACAAACATGAGGGTATAAGTTTGGATCCCCAGCACCGGTGGAGAAGCTTCTGTGGGCTGAGCCTGCGATCACGATGATGAGGAGACCAGGAGGCTCCCAGCTGAAGTGCTCTTTCAGTGAGACGCTGTGTTTCAAAAAATAAGGTGGCAAAATGACTCAGGGTACAGCACTTGCCGCTCCGCAACGAAAGCCTGGAGAACTGAGGCCAGTCCCTGGAAATCACGTGAAAAAAGGAACCAACCCCATGACACTGTCCTCTGGCTACCAATGTGCCCATCACCGGACACACGGGCCGTACAAACAGTAATCAATAACAAATATTAAAAAGAAAGACTTTTGAAAGGGTGGAGGGTGAGCATCCTTTTCATAAGTTTACCATTCTGTGTTGAGCCGCATTCATGGCTATTCTGGGGCACCCTGACTGTAAGTTGGACATCCCTGAGTCTAGCTGTTTGCCCGAGAATTCCATGTTAATCTTGGTTGTAAGCCTTACAGGGTTGTTCTATTATCTAAACTATGGAGCAGTAAGTCTGTAAACTTCAACCTGTGCTAAGATGCATCCTCAGTGTCACCTCTGCTCATCCCTTGCCCAGCATCATCTGTCATAACCTTCTGTCGGTCATACACTGGGATGTGGTTTTACATATGCCCATTTATAGTAAAAGAGCACACAAGCTGGTGAGATGCTCAGCTGGTAAGGGGACTTGCCACCAAGCCTGGCAACGTGAGTTTATTTCCTTGGTACTCACATAGTGGAAGAAGAAAACTAGCTCCCACAAGCTCTCCCCTGGCATCTACGTGCACAGCGTGGCACAAGCTGCCCTCTGGCATCCACGTGCATAGCATGGCACACACACATGATCCTCATCTCACACAATAAGATGTAATTTATTTTTTTAAAGAGCACGTTTAGAAGCTTCTTATACAAAATATATTATCTCCTTTTACAAGAGAGCTTATGATTTATGAGATTATATAGTACTATTAACAAATATTAAACATTTAACTGTTAAAAAGTAACCCCTAAATAAGAAACTATCAGGGGAAGACAGAATATTTAACAATTGAAGAAGAAAGAGGAGGAGGAGAGAAGAAGAAGAAGAAGAAGAAGAAGAAGAAGAAGAAGAAGAAGAAGAAGAAGAAGAAGAAGGAGAGAGAGAGAGAGAGAGAGAGAGAGAGAGAGAGAGAGAGAGAGAGAACTACTGGAGCTGGAGAGATGGCTCAGCAGTTAAAAGCACCTGTTGCTCTTCCAGAAGCCCTGGATTTGATTCCTAGCACCCACATAGAGTCTTGAAACCATAGGTAACTCTAGCTCCAAAAGATCCTATGACCTCTTCTGACCTCCATGGGCTCCAGTCATGCACCATGCGTGTGATGCACAAATACACATGCAGGCAAAATACTCAATGTATGAAAACATTTCATTTAAAATATAAAAGGAAGGAGCTAGTTACTACTCAGTAAAAGATAGCATTCAAAAATGATAGCTGGCCAGTGAAGGAGTTGGGTTTTTTTGTTTTTGCTTTTGTTTTTGTTTTTTTAATCTCTAAAATAAAGAGCTAGTGTTTGAAACCCACAGGAAACTATGCCTGAGCAGAAAACATTCTTGAAGCACACACAGAGATGTGCCTGGGCAAGTCACACAGAGATAGGGCCCCTGTGGGGGACAGAAATACATGCTGCTTTCCTGAGGGAGACAGAGAACCAGGTGTGGGAGGGTGGTGTTCAAATCTCAGTGCCCTGGGGGTGGATGCACGCCACACAGTGTTTGGAGAGGGTATTGCATGCTGTACTTAAGTGGCTTCATATCCCAGCTCACTGCAACCTCCCAGAAGATTTGCCCAGGTTCTAGGACAACTTGCATCACAGTATCTACAACACACATGCATATGGACATGCACAAACATGCACGGGCACACACACATGTGCACACAGATGAATACACATATACATGTGCACACATGGACACACGTGCGCATACATACACACACACATGAATACACCAGCACATGTGCACATGCACACACATACAGACACATGCACACTCTCTCACATACACACACATCCTGGGGTCCCATGCAAAAACGGGTGAGCAGGTGGGGAATGCCCATGTGCCCACCAGCTTCTCACAGGCTATGTCTTAGGCAATGAGAATAAGAGGCCTGGCCCTGGTGTCATCAGCCCCCATCAGTGGTTCCACACACATCAACACATGCTGAATACCATGCACAGGTGCATACGGCCTACCCCACAGAGACACCCTTGCCATGGGATTTCCTCGGTGTCTCTAGAGAGAGACATAAATCCTCTCACTGAATTTGGCACCACCTCAACTCATATGCACAGGACCAGGAGCTGAGTGGGATGTGGGCAGAGTGGCCAGGAGGAACCTTAAGCTAGATGTCCTCTCTCTCTCTCTCTCTCTCTCTCTCTCTCTCTCTCTCTCTCTCTCTCTCTTTCTCTCTCTCTCTCTGTGTGTGTATGTGTATACCTGTGTTTAGAAATGTATGTACAGCATGAGGAGGCCAGAGAACCACCACTGCTGAAACTGAAGAAGAGCCATGACTGCGTGTCCTCAGGCACTATCTAACTTGATTTTTTGAGACAGTCTCTCTCACCAGTCTGGAACTCACCATGTAGGCTAAACTGGCTAGCCACAAGCCCCAGAGATCTGCCTGTCTCTGCCTTCCAGTGTCTGGGATTACAAGCACATGCTGCCACACCCGGTTCTCTCTCAGGTGCAATCTGCTGATGGGAACCATCATCATCTTGGCTTTGTGCTAGCAAGGCGAGCACTCAGGCATCACCTCAGGCATCACCTCAGCACCCAGATGCCATTTCAAATATAAGAAGCATGAAAAGGGTACAGGGAGATAAAGGCAACTCATTGTGTTTCAACCATCGTGACATAAGTGGCAAGGACTGCAGCTGGAACAGTGCACTGGAGGTGGGGCTCATGGGCCGCACACGCCTGGCACCTCGTTCCCATAATTCTGTGTTTTAACACTCTTGAAACTCCAGACCCTGAGGCAAACATGCAGTGTGACCTCAAAGCTCCAGCAGACACTGGACTCTCTCACATTCACGCATGTCCCTAAGAGTAAGCTTGCTCCCCTGGGGCCCAAGGCTTTCACCCCTCTCTAGTAGGAGGGCTTCAGTCATACTCCAGCCCCTCCTAGTGAATCCACTCCTCCCCCAACTACTCGGAGGGGATAGGGTGGCCCTCCCTCCATGCTAGGCTAACCTGAGCTTCTGCCTCTCCAAAGAACATGCTTTGTGGCTGAGGATTTGAGCTTAGCTTCTCAGTGGCCCCTGCCCAGGACTGGCTAAGCTCACCTGCTTCGGCCACCTTCGAGACTTCTTCCTGCCCAATCTCTGTAAGCAATAGCCATACATTGGGGTGTCTCAAATACATGAGTCATCTGTGATCCCCCAGGAGTTGAGGTTCTGTATGTTGCTATGTGTCGTAATGCTAAATTCTATACCCAATGGCCTAGACCTACAAGTGACTTATCACATTTACAAACTTCTGTTGTGCAAATCTTGTTCCTTGATTTGACACGATTGGTGAAATAAAATTGGCTACAGCCGATTACCAGAGGGATTAGAGGTGGGTGGGTTTGGAGAGACTTGGTCAGGGGAGAGAGACCAGGAGGAGGAGGAGGAGGAGGAAGGGGGGGGAGGAAGCCACCATGAGGGGAGATGACCATGAGCAAGTATCTGGGGTAGACTGCTGGGGAGGTAGCCAGGCCAGCAGTTAGAACAATAGATGAGGGGTAACGCCCCCCATAATTGTCAAAGGCAATAAAATAACCATGGTCTGAGTCTCATTTGTTTGTAAGCTAGTCAGAGATAAGCTTAAATTGGTGGAACCATACCCAGGTCCTGTGTTTGGCTGGGTCTGCTCTGCACATCTGGTTCTCCTCAGCTGTTCTTGTCCCCTCTGCTTGGCTGGATCACCCCTGTTCATTCAGTGGAGTCCCCTCTTCTCAACTGCAGAGCCTATCTTGGTTTATTTTGGGGGTGTCAGAAAGCCACGTGATGTAGGAGGCCCCTAGTCCCAACTGTGGAATCCTAGTAGGCTCAAGTGGTGCTCACAAGGACAAAGGACGCCAAGGACCGCAAGACATCTCCAGTTCCCCGTGACCTCTCTCCAAGAGGTGTGGTTGACCGATGTGACTATCTTGTGTTTTCTGTTTTAAGATGTTTTTGACGTGATAGAACTTGCTGCTGGGGAGAGACACCCCCACCCCGAATCAGTCAGTTCCAAGGAACAGCAGAACGGGGTTTGGCCGTCCCCCAAGACAGACCAACCCACCCACACCCTTCTCTGACTTCCAGATGCAAAACTATGCTTCCTACCCTCTGAACTGCCCGGAGCCAGAGCCGGCAAATCAGAGAGGACCCCAAAGACCAGACAGAGCGAGGAAATTGGAGATAACCCCCAAAGCCCAGAACCCAGAATCAGGGACACTTGTCAACAAAGAGAGGTCTGCTCTGCCTGTCCCCTACAGGAAGCGCGGCAGAGGCCTGGCTTGGCCCACTCTCACTCTGTCCTGGACACCCTGGCCCTCTATGCGTCCAGTGGCCTGGTGTGGCATACAGAGACCACTCCTTGGTTCCTGGCAGCCTCACGGATCTTACAGTACCACATATAGCCTTCATATAACCTCAGCCTCTCAGGTGACCAGGGCAGGGTTAGGCTGTGACCTGGCTGCCCGTGAGGACACGTGAAAACATGGAGGTCATGAACATCCTGAAGCTGACTTGGCATCCATGGCAGCTGGCTGCAGTCACAAAGCCCTAGGTCTCTCGAGACTCGTTAGGACCCAGTTATTACTGGGATGCACCATACCTGTTGTTCTGGGGGTGAGGAGGGGGTCAGAGGGAGAAGAAAACACAGCAGCGTTTCCGGAGCGCCGGCAGTTTCCGCATGGTTTATTTCGTCTTGGCACAGGTGACAAACATACAAGGCTTTACAGCATTTATGCCTAGGGTGAAACTCGAGTGTCAGCACACACCCAGCGACAGCTGGCCCGACTTCGCCTCACGCAGGCGAAGTTTAGTAAAGGGAGGCATATGGGTACTAGTTAGTAGTAGGTACTAGTCAGAGCTTTTCCAAGCATGAGGGGGTGGAGCAGTGCAACCTCACATTGGAATACAAGTAGACTTTTACTTCAACCCAAGCCTGGCCACACGGCTAGGTGAGGCTGCTGCCAGGGCCTATTTCCTGCCAGGTCCTTTAGCATCTCACGGTGCGGCCCTCTCCATGGATACAGGCTGAGCATCCATGACGTGTCTGCTTGGATAAACACAGATGCACCCAGAGTGCCAGCAGGGTTCTGTTTTCACCTGGAGGCGTTACCTTTTTGTAAATAATGTTACAGAAGAAATGGGGACATAAAAAAAAAAAAAAGTATGACATGAAAACTTTCTGTAAGCTAGGGAGGGCCCCTAAAGTGAAACACTACATACACCAAAGAGCTATTGGGCTCACATCTGCCAATGAGACATTCTGAACCATCATGTCCCAACTCTGCCTTGACTTCAGCAGAGAGCTGTGCGCCCTCACAGGCGCTCAGTTTCAACATTGGACAAAATTCGCTAACAGGTCCCACAGACAGACACCACCAGGACTAGAGGGACGCCTTTTTTTTTTTTGCTTTTTCCCCTGTGCAACAAAACTGATACAAGTAAGAAATTAGGCGGCCAAAAGGAACTCCTGCCATCATTTCCTCCAAAGCAGAATCACCACATTCACAGTCTACAGAGCTGCCAAGAGTCTGCACTAGAGGCGGGGCTTGTCCCATGCCAAAGAGCAAAACAGAAAGAAAGAACATCGGGAAACATCAGCTCGTTGCTAAGATTCCAAACAAACCTTGGCGATACAAATCTAATTACCCGTCAACCAAACAGAAGGTCAATCTTTCTGTGTCTGTCAATCATTTACTCCTTAAGACAGTGCTGTCATTTCAAACACTTGGAGTGGCTCTGTACAAGGCTTAGGGTCCCAAGAACTGAGAATGGGCATACCAAGCATGTTAGCCTTATTTGACTCTTAGCTAATAGATCTGTGCTCATGCCAACCAAACTCCTAGGTGGAGTTAAGAGGCAGAATTTGACCAGCAGGTGGGAAACACCTACCTGGTTCGCACATGGGAGACTCATCTTGGCAAAGCCCGTTCCCCTCACTACCAATACCTTAATGAGTTGACTCCTGCTTGTGGGGGCAAAGGTGCTAATAGAATCTAGAGTCACCTGGAAGGTGGGCCTCTGAGCATGCCTGTGGGGGAGGGTTTGCCTTAATTACATCAATTGGGATGGAAAGAGCGCTCACCATGGGTTGCAGCATTTCCTGACTGGGCCCTGGAACGCAGACATGAAGACAGGGAGCTGAGCTGAGCGGCAGTGTCTTAGAGTTTTGCTGCTGTGAACAGACACCATAGCCAAGGCAACTCTTAAAAGGACATCATTTAATTGGGGCTGGCTTACAGGTTCAGAGGTTCAGTGCATTCTCATCAAGGTGGGAGCATGGCAGCGTCCAGGCAGGCATGATGCAGGGGGAGCTGAGAGTTCTACATCTTCACCTGAAGGCTGCTAAGAGAAGACTGGCTTCCAAGCAGCTAGGATGAGGGTCTTAAGCCCACGCCCACAGTGACAAATCTACCCCAACAGGGCCACACGTTCTAATAGTGCCACTCCCTGGGCCAACCATATACAAACCACAAAATGAATGGTTGCCGAGACGTGCCAGGCCCTGAAGCATTTATTGTCAGTGGGGGCCACTGTTTACAAACAGGACACGAGATATTTTGTATGTTCTCAAAAAACAGGTCAGCCACACCTCTATTCGTGATCAACGAACTAAGGTTCATTCGCCATCCATAAATAGATACATTTATCCTTTTGACTCCCTTGGGTTTCCTTTGTGTTCTGCGGGACATGATGCTCACAGGAAGACCTTTGCGTCTGGTGTGCATCTGTCCTCTCCAGGGACATGTCACCCCGGAGGCCCAATTTCAAAAGTGAATGTCAGAGGAATGGCTTCTTAGGCAAGAGTCCCGCGATAGTCTCCTATACGCCTGGTACTTAGGAATGAAAGTGTGTCTCTGAGCAGTGTCTCTTGCTCATCTGCAAGCCCTTCTCCAGGATGCCCCTCACAAAGACCAATAAAACCAGGCAGTAGGGAGTCTGGCCTTCTTGAGATGATCAGCCACGTTGCCAAGACAGTCTCTTGGTTTATGAGTAACCACGGACAAGCAGAGAGAGACCAGAACACACAAACAGGAACTATAAACTCCATTCCCCTGGGTCATGCAGAAGATTCAAGCAGGCTGTTTCTAAACACTCTTCACTGTGACCTTTCAGAGCAGACGATAAAGCATAACCCAGTCCCCAGCTAACCGGTGATTTCTAGAGAGGGCAGGGTGAATGCAGAGCTTCCTCTATGTTCCGGAAACTCTGAACGCCTAGGAGCCCCACGGTCATAAAACAGTGGGCTAGGTATGGAATCTAAACCCGTTATCTGGGAGCATGTATTTTGTCCTTAAGTTCCTGTGAATTCTCAAATGCACAACATCCTAACACATGAGAGAAAATGAACAGACTTGGTTTTGGTCCTTGCAACCTTGTCTAAGTATGAGTCTCCTTCCAACTCTAGCAGGGTGTTTTGGAAGTTAAATGAATGTCACTTACTTGCTAAACTACTCTCAAAACACGGATGTTTCTCCTTTCCCTCCTCCATATCACCCCCCACACACCTTTGAGATGGTTGTAAATTAATCTCCCTCAGCAGAATCACAGAAGATATGTTCAAAACATAACCAAGCAAGCAGAGAGTTCAAAGCATGCAACTGTCAAAACAGGATTTTAACCTCCTTGTTCTAGGGAGGAAAAAAGATGCCCTAGTTCATTCTGAGACAGGAAAGTGGGAGAGCACACAGAGCTACCAGAGCCTCCTGCCTGACCTGAGGGTTTTTCACCCTTACTGGCTCTTCTTTCCCGTTCAGCATGCTGCTTGCTAACATTTTCATCAACAAAGGCAACTCTACTGGTCAACAAAGATTCGCCTTCAGTACTTGATAAATTACTTTTTGAAGTTGAGCCTACAAAAACTTGCGAACACTCAGTGAACTTTTTAGGTCGAGCGCAGATCTTATAAGTTATCATTTTTTTAAGACTCGGGGCAGGAGCAGGAACGGGGTTTGACCTTCTCTGCGGTTGCAATGATACCTAACCCCGTTCAGGTCTGAGAACCTTGGACTCACTGGTAATGGAAGGACTGGGCAGGCTTCCTATTACACCTGAGTCCGCACCTGCATCCCACTTTATCTGTGGCCTCTTGTAGCTTGTCTTCCCTTAGGCATGGGCTTCTCTGTATCTTCCCACACTTTCAGCTATGAACCCCCACTAACCAAGCGAAGCAAGAGCAGAATCCGGCACTGCAAAAGTGGGGCTTAAAGCAACATTGTGAAAATGTCATCAGAGCCAGCGAGGCTTCTTTTACTCTCAAAGCATTTGCATGATGCACTGTGGCCAGCAGCCTGGCCTGTCCGCTTCCTTCATTCCTGAGACATCTTTGCCCTTCCTCCCCCACTGGGGGGGGGACCTAGCCCACTCTTTTGAGCCCCCCCCCCCCAAATGCTGGACAGTGGAACTGCCCAGCTGATCCTATCCTAGGCTGCACCCTGCTCCCCGCGGTCCGGCTTCTCAGGCAGGTTGAGTACAAATGGAAAGAGCACGCCCCGGACATCCAGTGGGGACCCTAGGGGCTCGGGCTCAAAGCTGCCACCAGGTCCCATATCGCTGCCAACCTCGATGTCCTGAGAAGGCACGAAACGCCAGGTTCCGGCGCGGCTCACACAGTAGATGGTACCATCCAGGGCAACACAACGAAAGGGCTGGAGGCCTGCGGGTGCGCCGGGGGGCCTCAGGTGTGCAGCACACTGGCTCCACTGCTTGGCCAGGCAATGGTAGCGGAAAACGCTGACCCCGCCACCTGAACCGACGGCAGCCTGAGTGTCACCTCGGCTCCCACACAGGTCAAAGCGATAGAGGAAGCCGTCGAGGGCCACCATGTCGGCAGAGCGCTCTCGGCTGCTGCTGCACGGGCACTCCTGCCACTCGTCGCGCCGGGGGTCATACTTGAGCAGGCGGTAGAAGAGTGAGCCCCCGGACACATAGATCTCGCCGTTACAGGTGGCAGCCTCGTGGGCCACTGCGAAGGCGCCCCGGGGAAGCGGGGCCACCGCGGTCCAGCGGTCAGCTCTCGGGTCGTAGCGCTCCACGCTGAGCAGGCACTCGCCGCCCACGGCATACAGGTGGCCGTCCAGGGCCAGCAGCTGCACCTGCGAGCGCGCCTGGCGCAGCGGCCGCACAGTATTCCAGCAGTCGGTGACCGGGTTGTAACAATACACCTGGTCCGACGGGCGCGCGCGGCCATCGGGACCCGCGGGGGCCACACCGCCCGCCACGAAGAGGTAGTTGAAGAGCACGCAGAGGCCGCAGCCGCGCGCCGGCGCGCCCTCGGGCAGCCGTGTCAGCTCGCGCCACTCCCCGGCCTCCGCCTGGTAGCAATAAACGGCCGCGTCCCCGCGCGACTCTGCGTCTCCGGACGGGCTCTGCGGTCGACTGCCGGAGCGCTCCCCGGTGGTCCCCAGCGCCGCGGCCAGCAGACAGGCACGGCCGGTACCCAGGCGGCGCCGCAGCAATAGATCGCGCTCCGCGCCGGACAGGCGGCCGAAGACTGCGGGCTCGCGCAGCACCTCCAGGTAGTGGTCGCTCATGAAACGGTAGGCGGCGTCGCGCAGCTCGCTCAGCCGCTGCCGCTTGCCGGCGCTCAGCACCTCGTAGCAGTTGTCCAGGCTCAGCTGCGGCGCCATGGCCTCGGTGGCGCGCTGCGCAGCGCCGGGCAGCTGGAGGCGGCGCGCGCCGGCCACCACCTCGGCCACGTTGTCCGGCCGCACGCCCGCCATGCGCCCGCTGTACGCGTCGGCCAGCAGCAGCCGCAGGGCGGTGAAGCTCACGCCTTGCACCCGCAGCACGTCCCGGGACGCACGCGCGCGGAAGTAGTCGCTGCGCGCCGCCAGCACCGCCTTATGCGCCCGCAACCGACGACCGGCCACCTCGATGACCAGGTCGGGCTCTCCGTGCGCGGACTCGACCCCGGGAGGCACAGGCACCGGCTCCCCAAGCTCGTCTAAAGACTCGAGCTCCACGGGACGCGCGTGCTCGTGGCGGGAAGGGGGATCCTCGGGCGACGCGGGCTCTTCCGGGCGCGCGCACTCCTCCGGGGACTCTGGGGACGCGGCGCTGCTGACATCCCACTGCGTCTCCACCACACGCAGGTCGCTGCGGAGAGAAGGCGGAGAGGCTCCGGAGCCCTCCGCCGCAGAGGAGCGAGACTGCGGCGGGGAGTCGTCCCCGGAGCTGAAGCACAGTGAGGCGCTGAGACTGCAGGGTGTCTGCGCTGGGGACGCAGCGCCCTCTTCCTCGGCTGGCAGAGGCAGGCTGTCCTCTCCCGGAGTCCTGGGCTCAGTCCCCGGGTAGAGGACGAAAGGCGCCACCGAGTTCTCCATGAGCGGGTTGTGTTGTGTGCAGTCGGCCAGCTCAGGAGCTATTCATGCCTGGTGAAGGCTGAGCTTTGCCCTGGGGTCTCTGGCAGCACGTACCCTTTCCTTGGCACCGGATCAGATTTCATGTATGTCCACCCCCTGTACACGCCACTCCCACCTTGCCCTTCCCACTCTCCTCTCTTGTGAGGAGGACGCGCCCAACTCTCTCTGAACTTTCTAGAAAGGGAAACCTCAACTCAGGCTCTGTCGGTTGGAGAGGAGGTGTACCAGGCTGGTAGCAAGGAGGGTTTTGGATTTTGCTTTGTTTTGATGGATTTTGCAGTTTGCACATCCGACTCAGCCCTGAGCTGAGGCTCCCTTTTGTTGCTCCTTTGGAGAACTGAGATTAAGTGTGTCTGGTCCACAGCATGGCCTTCCTTGGACTCTGTGTGGACCCACTGAGTCACCTTGTATCACAGTACTGTAGACCCAGGACCAACAAATCCTCCAGGGACTGTGACCACATTTAAATCCTTAGCTTCAGCTCTGTTCTACAGACTCCAGCAGCGCAGCCCAGAATTGAGCTGAGGTGTGTGTCTGATCACCTAGGGAACCACTCCACCTATGGGTGAGTGTCTGGAAAGGCAGTTCCTGTGTGTACCCAGGTTTTCCTCAGTTGTCATGGCGCCTCTGCTGCTTCCTTCCACGGCAGATTCCCACATCACTCTCCACATTCTTGCTCCTGTTTGCAGAAGGAAAGAGGGAAGATTTGAGTTTCATTGTGGAGTGAAACGCTTTTACCCCAGGCCCTCCACCAGATGCAGTTAGCACTCTAGTCTGGTGGCCACGAGTCTGATCACCACTGGAGTTTGGTGGACAGGAAATACATAGTCACTCAGCCTTCCTCCAGGAGTAGGACTAAAAAGAACCCAGTTCAGGCAAAAGAGACTCTGGCCACAGTAAACCTGATGACGTGGCTAGTTCCACACGATGGAAAGTAGCCAGCTATCAGTGTCAAGTTTTAACCCAGTAGAATGATGTTCAGAACCAATACCTTGCGCTGAAGCAGCACAGTGTGGCTACAAAATCCTGCTAACTTTATTAATGTGTTGGCAGTTCCCTTGGCTTTTCTGGACAACAATTCATTCAATTACAAAAAAAAAAAAAATACGAATCAAATATTTGAAATCGTCCTCAGCCAAGGATACAATCCTGAGACTCCACCTGCCACCCCTGTGCCGTTACTGCAGTCAGGTCTCTTCCTCAGAGAGGCACCTCCAAATATTGTGAAGGCAACCAAGGAAGGTGTGGGCAGGTGTCGGGACTCCGCAGAATACTCGCCGAGGTCTCCTGCCCTGGCACACATTGCCTCTGCCTCCCTGCCTCCCTGGCACACACTGCCTCTGCCTCCCTGCCTCGCTGGCAATCTGAGGTGCAGGTTGTTGTGGTCCAGTTGTACTTTAGCCTTCTAAAGAGGGTGAATGAGAAGAGCAGAGCTGACTCAGGCCTGGCACTTAGGTAGAGAATCACTCGCCCCCCTAGGCAATGGGGAAGAAGTATGCAGGTTCTTTCCTTCCACATCTCATGACCTGCTCTACAAGCACACCAGTCCCGTGCTGATGCGGTTTGAGTGTGACCTGCCCCTCGCAGGCTTACGTTTGAACGCACGGCTCCCAGCTAGTGCTGCTGCTGGAGGTGGCTACAGATGTTTGAGGTAACAGGCACACCCAACCTTTGGACACACGACAGGATGTCACCATCTATGGCGTTCCTTGGGGAGACCCGCACAGTCGTGTTAACCCACCCCCTAATTTTTTTTTTAAACCCTCATGTTTTAAGTTATCGATTTGGTTTGGGCCACATTCATTGCCGTCCTGGATATACTCAGGTCTGTTTAGGAGCTGGGGCTATGGCTCTTTCCTACCTAGCTTTCCCTTTCTTCACCTGCCAGGACATGACAAACCCTGGGCAGGCTGTCACCACCAGAGATGAAGCCCCTGCTGTCACACCTAGCCCATGTAATGGACCACAACCCTTTGCAGCAAGCCCAAACAACACCCTTCCCTTGTTTCTCGCTATTTGTTAGAATGAAGAAGATAACATACAAGGATGTGGTGCACAGCTTGCCACCCACACCAGGCAACTCCAGCCACTCTGCCACTGATGTTTATTGTGGAACCTGGAGATGTTCAGTTTCCTCCATGCCAGATCTGTTTCACGTGGCATGCCCCCTCCCCAACCCCTGTGCACTGCAATAAGAGCCTCCAGAGATGTTAGGGGAGTTTGGGGACCTGAAACCTTGGGTCATGATGTTCTCTGGTTGATCTATGACCACCCCAGTGAGGCTCCCTCCCCACACATCCAGCTCTGCCGGTCTAGGGAACAAAGGACTTGCTGGCCCCGTAGCAGTGAGGATGTGAGGTTGACTGCAAACACAGAGAGGTGCACCAGCACCCCAGAGGTTGTCAAGCTTTTCCTCTGGGCTTAGCCACTGAAGGAAACTGAAGTCAGAAGCAGGGCATGCCATGTAGAAATGTCTGGAAACTCCACTGTATGAGACAGAAGCTGGCCCAGCTTCTCTGGCTCGCCCATTCTTCACACTGCCTCTAGGAAAGACAGCAGACCATCGACCTTAGAAAATCGTCTGACCTGGGAAGCGGTCTCAGATTGACCGGGCTCCCTGGCTTGACGGTCCCTGGCATGTGCAGATGATGAATGCATGGATGGTATCTTTATGTTCCTTCACAGCCTGGGAGGGGAGCCAAGCAACAAAAACTCTAAAAGGGAAGAGCTTGGGACTGGCCATTTAAAGGTCCTACAGAAAGTATAAAGCCTGAAGAAAAGGTTCAATAAGTGAGCAGAGTCTACATGCCAAAGCTATGCTAAGGCAATGTTATGGTCTGGCCCACACCTATGGGACCTCTCTCTATTCACTAGGCCTGGGAACGAACTGACTCTAGCTCCTCCTACTCATTCAGGGAAAAGAAACTCAGTTACCTTCAAAAGCATGCTTTCTGTGTTCTTAATGCCTGTGATGGTCTGTATATGCTTGGCCCAGGGAATGGCACTATTAGGAGGTGTGACCTTGTTGGAGTAGGTGTGTCACTGTGGGTGTGGGCTTTAAGATCCTCATCCTAGCTGCCTGGAGGCCAGTATTTTGCTAGCAGCCTTCAGATGAAGATGTAGAACTCTCAGCTCCTCCTGCACCATGCCTGCCTGGACGCTGCCATGCTCCTGCCTTGATGATAATGGGCTAAACCTCTGAACCTGTAAGCCAGCCCCAATTAAATATTGTCCCTATAAGAGTTGCCTTGGTGGTGGTGTCTGTTTACAGCAGTAAAACCCTCGCTAAGACAATGCCCTTAGTCCCAGCACACACACCAACCACCATCATGCCTGCGGAAGCACATTTCCAGAGTACGGCTTTAATAGTATCACACTGAATCCCTTGGTGTCCCATGCTGCCCTCAGCACAGACGTCAGGGTGGGTGGGCTGAGTCCTGTGGTCTGAGCATGACCCCGCTGTAAGCCTCACTCTGTTTCCTCCTCATGCAAGAGGAGCTTCCCTGTAACCCAGTGACAGCCAACAGCACACACCCTTACGAACGCAGCAAAACTTGTCAACCACACCTGTATGAAGCTGGCTCTGAACAAGCTCTGAGCAATCTGACAATCACGTGGTCCGGCCCCAGAGCTGGGGTCACACTTCAGAACTCTGGTTACCTCAGCTGGGAGCTCGGGTTGACTGCACATCTCCATCTCAGAGAAGAGTTGGGCGTATCGAACTTCCCCATAGGAGCAAGGCACCCATTACAGAGGCTTAACCTGGAAACAGCCCGTCCATTTTTACACAGAAGCCCCAGGTATGGCTTCCTGACAGCCTGTCTGTGGGAACGACGAGTGACTGAGCTTTCTGATGCTGGTGTGAGAGCCATGTTCAGGGAAGCGACGTTAGCTGTTTGTTTGGAATAGCCATGTTGATGTCAGAGTATTAACTGTACGCTACCCCAGCCTTAAGAAGTTACGAAAGTTTAAGCAAACAAAATACAGAAAAAGGCTCAGACAGCTGTAACTCTGCTAAGACCATTCCCATGAAATTCTAAACCAGATGGAGGTTTGGAAGTGGAAATTTCCCTGCTTTGTGGCTGGCTCTTGGCTGAGGAATTCTTTGGAGTCTCCTGCAGAGCTCCCTCACTATTATGGTGCAGTAATTGAAGCCCTGGAAGCCTGCTCTTGACCTTAGGACAGACTGACTCCCCTCCGTGAGGCAGCTTGTCCAGGAAGGAGCCTTGCAAAAGCAGGGAAGGGGGCAAGGGTGGTAAGAAAAACCCGCTTACCTAGTCAGGAAATCATGCACGATAGCAAGACTTAATTCTATATCATTTGCACAACATTGTCTCAGTGAAAATATGGCCTTCTAGACCTTAAAAGTATGTAAACAACTCTTAAGTTTCCATTTATTTACCGTTTATATACCAATCGAAAGCATAGGATTGTGCATGGCTTCCCAATGTGGACACTGGGCTATGTTTAATGTGGGCATCAGCTTATTCCAGATTAAGTGCCATACTTCACTAGAATGCCACTTGTTTAAAAAAAAAAATCCTTTCAGTTTATTACAGCCGACTCACTCTACGTTTGTCGATAGACTTACAAACCTGAGGCAAACTTCAATGACACGATGGACGTAAAGACAAGCCTCCCGTCTGTCTCTCCCACACCATGCCTGTGCCCCCCACACCTATAGGAGCACAGGCTCCCTGGGGAAAGTATCTTTCCTCCCCACACCTGGTGCTCCACAGTCAAGAGCCAATGAATGCAACCCGGTTCCTTGGGCCCGTAGATGAGATGCAGGACACTATCTTTCCACTTGCTACACATTTTTCTCCCCACCCACCAGCAACCACCAGAGCCTTCCCTGTTGCACCACCTCTTGAGATTGATAGTGTGCACCCACAAGCTCAAGATGGTGGCCATGCAAGGTTGTGAAGTGTGTACGTCAGGGCAGGCCGCTTTGTTTAGCAACCTCCATCCTCCTGTCAGCCAACATTCTTATCCCTTAAGCTCATGTTCCATGGTACCTGCGCCAAGCACAGCTGGCCTCTGGTACAACAGCCAGAGGATGCTGACATAGGGACCTCCATCCTCCTGTCAGCTAACATTCTTATCCCTTAAGCTCATGTTCCATGGTACCTGCGCCAAGCACAGCGGGCCTCTGGTACAACAGCCAGAGGATGCTGACATCGGATCATTCTACCCGAGTGTGGTACTGATGATGCGCATCTTCATCTCACTCAGGAAAACATGACATCCGGTAAGAGGAAGATCACCGGGATCGGTCCATCCCTGGCAAGGAGTTGAATGAATGTTAACTACTGTGTGTGGCTAGGGTTGCTGAGGTCATGTTCAGACCCAGCAGCCCACCCCCAGCAGCCCCCGCTCCCTCTCACAGTTCCTATAAAGAACTGACAGGCACCACGCTCTTGACTGACTTTCCAAAGGGAAGCTCACCAAGCGCCCTATCCCATCAGGGCCGCCCGTGGCTCATCCATATCCAATCAACATAGCAATCAAGAGTCAACTGGACCACGAGGGTGCGCTGTGGGCTGCTCATCAGGTACACGGACTAGGACCCTCGTGCACTCTGGAACCTCTGACAGGCCCTTTGTTAGACGCACAGGTCTGAACCTTTTATACACCCTGCCGTACTGTACGTCCACGACATTAATAGCTAATGAATCTCTGGTTTGAGAAGACAAGTCAGTTACTTCAGTGTGTCCCCCACCCCAGGACCCTGAAATCTGAGACCTTTCATTAACTAGGGAATAAAAAAAAAAAAAAAAGCCAGCCCATCAAGTACCCATATAAAAATGGCCCAAAGTATACAACACACAACACACCCTATGATGTATGTGAGAAATGACAGGCCTCTCACAGGGTCAGTGGCCATGCTGTGTGCTGGCCAGGCAGAGCTCAGCCTCTTGTGGATAACTGCGCTTTTTTTTTTCCTCCCCTGAGACAGGATTCCACTCTACAGCCCATGCTGAACTTCAGCCTACCACACAGCCTTATCTGGCCTCAAGCTAGAAATGGTCTTGCGTCCCCAGGGCTGGGATTTATGGGTGTGTGCCATCACACCCAATGTGTTTCCACAGTCAAAGAAGTAAACCTATTTGTTTTTTTGTAATCATACAATTTGCAGATTTTAGAGCATAAAAGCTATGTCTTAAGTTCTCAAATTTATAAAAGCTGGGACAGTAGTCTTGTTTGGTCTTTGTAAAGTTCTCCCATCAAAAAAAGCACCCGTGTTTAAATTCCCTTCCCAAATGCTCCTTGTGCTTGTCCCTCACTGTTCTGATGCCACCATCTGAGCTCCCATGGGTTTCTCAGCTACCCCTTTACCCCTCTACAACCCCAGCCTGGCCACAGTCCCTGTGTATGCAGGAACACTGCCAAGCACCCCAAACCCAAGAAGCAGGAATCTCAACTTCCACTGTACAAGCAAGGAGGCTGGAGACTCAGGTGGGAGCTCTTCGACAGCTTCATGATTTACTGGCCCAAGCCAAGATTGGAGGGATGTCAGCATTCTCTGAGAAAGTATGATGCTGACAGAATACTTTTCAGGTTTTTTTGTTTTGTTTTGTTTTTTGTTTTTGTTTTGTTTGTTTGTTTGTTTGTTTTTTTCTGAGACAGGGTTTCTCTGTGTAGCCCTGGCTGTCCTGGAACTCACTCTGTAGACCAGGATAGCCTCGAACTCAGAAATCTGCCTGCCTCTGCCTCCCAAGTGCTGGGATTATAGACGTGCGCCACCACCACCCGAGAATGCTTTTCAAAGGGAGACGGCTCACCCGAGAATGCTTTTCAAAGGGAGACGGCTTGAAAGCCATTCACCCCCAAAGTCAAATCACTGTGGACAGACTATCCAGGATCCACAGGTGCCTCTGTGCTCACGAGACAGAGCTGGCCTGGTGCTGCCTGAGTGTGTCTAAGGCGCTCCTGCTGCTCTTCTGCAAACCTTGCACGTCTGTTGCTTGTGAGCTGGGACTCCAGGGAGTTGGCATCCCTACTGGTTATCTCAGTTCTAGAATAGAAGCACTGAATCTAGTAGGTTCCACTCCCTTACTGCCCCTGTTTGGGAAGAATGTAACCCCTTGCAAACGTTCTCTTTGGCCCCAATGGAAGGTCAATCACAGAACTATGTTTGCCGCCATGTCATGGCAAGCTCAGTGCAGACCTTGAGGTCAGGCTTAGGGCGGCACCAAAGACAGCATTTGCAAAGTAGGCTTTAAGCTGGAACTAAGGGAAAGCTTGCCCTGGCAGGTGTGGGGTGTGTGTGTGTGTGTGGGGGGGTATAACAACATGTAAGTAAAAAGATCTAAGAAATGGAAAGTGAGAGAGAGAGAGAGAGAGAGAGAGAGAGAACACTAGACTGGGCCCCGCCCCAAACCTGCTTTATCTGGTTTGTAGGCATCTGAGGTCTGGGTGCTGCATACTACCAGCACCCATCAGAGTGGCCTTCCAGAGCTGTGGCCACCAACACAACCACGCAGGGGACTAGCAGAACAGCTTCCACAGTCTTTTTTATCTTTTTCTTTCTTCTGTCCTTCTTTCTTTCTTTCTATTATTATTATTATTATTATTATTACTATTATTATTTGGTTTTTTGAGACAGGGTTTCTCTGTGTAGCCCTGGCTGTCCTGGAACTCACTCTATAGACCAAGCTGGCCTTGAACTCAGAAATCCACCTGCCTCTGCCTCCCAAGTGCTGGGATTAAAGACATGTGCCACCACTGCCTGGCTAATACAGTCTTAAGAGACAAGAAATGTTCTGTGCTCAGAGATTTTAGGTGCATGGTCTCAGACGATATTCAAAGCCCAGCAGTGGCTCAGCAATTGTCCCTGCACAGTCCACAGGTGGCCTTGGAGAGGTCTGCTGAGGCAGTTGCCATTCCTAGTCCTCATTCACCACACCCAGGTGAGCCCAGGTGAGCTAACTCATGACACTGGTCATGGTGTTTATAGGTTTGCACTTGGTCACAGACTCTAGCCCTGCCCTGCTTTAGCTGGCATTTGCACTGTGATACACACTGGGTGATAGAGAGAAGGCACAATTTCTTCCCAGGACCCCTGATTATCACCAGATGAGAGCTATCTGGAGGGATCTGAAGTATCACTTAGAGAGATTACATCTTCACTAATCCCATTGGACATCAGTTCCTGAAATAATAGATGGAACAGTCTGTTACCTCCATCCGACTGTGGATGTTTTAATAGCCAACTCTTCTGAGATGTACACAGGGATTGGCTTCACAGCCTATGGGATCCATCTTTACTGTGATGAGATGGAGTACCACACATGGAAGCAGATGGAGGTAAGGACCAACACTCAAGGATGGGATCGTTCAAACCTGGTGTACAGAGCAACTGCATCCATGCCGTCTCTGGTACAAGGCAGACAAACCCACGGAATCAGCCTTGTATGACCAACAGAAAGAGGTTGGAATTAAACACTTGTTCACTCAAGGCATCGGCAGGCCAGAGTACTCGAGCTGTGCTCTGGCCGCATGAGAACACATGCCCAGACGAGAAAGGAATATCCTGAAATCCTAAGTGTTTGCCCCTCTTGGTGACTCGAGTGAAGCTGGAGAAATGCAGAGCACAAATACCCAGACTCACTAAGACCCGGGGAACAAGTATACAGACTGTAAGCCGGCCTCACACTTATAGCCGTGACATCCAATCCCTGGCAAGGCCTGGGCCAGCCCGAATGTCACCTCTTCTGTGAACCCCAAATCAAAACTGAATGTTTCGACAATGACAGGTCATAGTGTCATAAAGACCAGCTGGATTGATGAGCCTGCAGCTTTTCCAACCATCCACTCAGGCTCTGACTGACGCTTCAGCACTGGAAAACACTTACTGGTAGTGATTCACAGATGTGCCCAAGTACAAGCCATGTGCAGCGTACACAGGAACGAGCACCAGAATGGAGCAAGACATCAGCTAGTCCTCAGCCCCCAGCCCCGAGAACTATATCAGGAGGAGACTAACAGAGTCAGCGCATGTTCCAATAGAATCAGATGACACGATCAGCTAAGAGGGGACACAAGACCTAGGACGTCATGACAAAACCTGACTTCCAGGCCAGGTGATGCCCTCAGAGAATATGAAATTTCCTCTGGAGCCAGAGGGGGAAATTTCCTCGGGGGGCTGGGGAGGGGTAAGGCTTGTGGGAGTAAGTATGGCTCTCCAGGGGAGTGGCAAATGGAAATGTAAGGAACTTCGGGAGCTAGCTGGGCAGCAGGATCTTGAGTGGCCCCAGTTCTGCCACCTTGGTTGTATGCAGGACCATTGGTGGCTTTTTGTTTGTTTGTTTGTTTGTTTGTTTGTTTCGAGACAGGGTTTCTCTGTGTAGCTCTGGCTGTCCTGGAACTCACTCTGTAGACCAGGCTGGCCTCGAACTCAGAAATCCGCCTGCCTCTGCCTCCCAAGTGCTGGGATTAAAGGCATGCGCCACCACTGCCCGGCATCAGTGGCTCTTAAAGAAGGAAACCTGCCCATGCTGTGAAGGGGTGCCTGCTTAGTCCCTTCAGATATGGACAAAAGATAAACGATTTTGATTCTTATTTTGCAACACTGATAAGTTTGCCTTCAAATCCATCAACTAACTGTACAAGTCACGCAGTGTGAATCCCACAAACCAGCCCAACTTCTCTCAAAGGTTTCCAAGTGTTCCTCTATGATGCCATTTGCACACTTTATAAAATATAAAAGTGCTGCCTGCCATTTATAAGGTAGGAAACACAGGAAGGAGGGTGAGATGGGTCTTTTGAGCAGCATGCACTTGTGGGGTACAGGGGCGTTTGTTTCCTCAAGCTTTGTGCTGTGGGGTTTCTCAGAATGGGAACATCAAAGGCCTGACAGTAACATTCAATCCCAGAATATACTTGCTGTTTATTCAAAGCCTTTTAGTTTATAATTTATTACTCTGAATACTCCAGTGGGAGACTTTCCAGTGGAGTGAGCCAGCCTACACTAAACACAAGGTACAGAATCCCAGACAAAGTAAGATTGTCACCAGGCAACAGGACTCTATCGGAGTCTGTGTTCTTGAGCATGACAGGTGAGTGACTGATGCGGTTACTCATGTTCTAGGCAAACGAAATACAGGAAATTGAAATGAACACTCACAGGGTGTGATTTCTGAAGCCCTAAGCTCTCGGGTTTATAGGAGTGAAACGGTCACACAGTGGCAGCAGGATGAGGGCTGCCCAAGCCAAGGCAGGTCCCAAACTGTTTTCGAGTCAGTGGCAGAATACACAGCTGGAGCAAACTTAAACCAGCAGGAGCCCCCAACCAGCCTCCAGCATCATGTCTCTTCTCACCCACTGTGCCTACATCATGAGAACTGTCTGCTCAGTTCTCAAACATAGGATGTTATTGAGCCAGAGCTTCCTGTTCAGCCTGAACAGCAAGCGTTAACTGCTTCGGGTCCAGAGGGAAAACACGAATCTTTTCATCACGGTTGGTGTGCAAAACCACACTTCCTGTTTGGATGTCAGGAAGAGGAGGCCTAGAACCAATAAGATCAAATAGGAAGACGAAGGTGGGGCGCATGGCGTGGTCACCTGACAGTCTAGGTAACTTAAGTGACTGGATGTGAAGCAGAGCAAAGCTGAGCAGGGTTCTCGTCACTGACACAGCTTAACCATTGCTGTAGACAAGGACATCAGAACCTATGGTCTGATGGGTAAGATCGAGAAGGCCACTTCCTGTCCCAAGGACCTGAGAGGTGGAGACACCTGCAGATGCAAAATCTACCTATGATCAGGCTCTGAGATGAGCTTGAACCACAAATTCCAGATGCTTCTACCCTTGATGGCTTCTCAAGGGTGGCCAGCATTCATCTTTACTTCATTTTTCCTGATGTGCAGGTTTGAAGGCTGCCTCCCTAGCACATTCAGGAGCTCCCACTTGGGCTAGGACTTGGCAAAACCTCCTGGTCACCCTGGAATGGTGAGGCTGTACATCTGCTGTGACTGATGTGGCCTCGGAGAGCTGTGTCACGGGAGGCCTCTCCCCACACTCCAGCACTGATACCCTCTGGGAGCCGGAAACTTCCCTAGTGTACCAGACAAGGGTAAAGTGCGAGGTAAGGAGGGGCTGTTTTACAGCCTCGGCACAGGGTCCCAAGAGGACTATGCAGTTAGGATTACCTCCCACTAGGGCCGATGGCCACACGCATGGCAGCCCAATACCCTTCCAACTCCTGCTAGTAGCCTGCCTATAGACATCAACACCTTCTCTCTGAGAGGGCCTCGGGAGTATTGCAAAGGCACTTTTCCTTTAAGCAGGAACTTCCCCAGGCCTGAGAGCATATTCTGGGCACTCCTAAAAGCATCTGTCTTTATCAAATAGCAGCAGAGAAGGCAGCAAGATAGATACCGCGTGGAAAGGAACAGGCTGAGTCTTAAGGTAGAGTTCCAGGCATCCCTCTCCTTTGGGACAAGGAGGACACAGAAGTTAACCAGGGCAAGCAGTGGCCTCCAGCAGGTCCCTGCTAGCTCTGGGCACCTTGCTACAACAGCTGCCTGCTCTGTCAACCTTCCAAACAACACCTAGCTCCAAGAACAAGTGAGCTCGGCAACTTAACATGGCTTGTCTGATAAGCCGGTCTCTATATTATTATTGACGTTGCTATTTGTGCTGGCTGGTTTTAGGTCAATTTGACATACGCTACCGCCATCAGAGGAGGGAACTTCAACTGAGAACTTGACTCCATAAGATCGGGATGGAGGCAAGCCTGTAGAGCACTTTCTTCATTAATAATGGGTGGAAAGAACCTCGCCCGTTGTGGTAGTGCCAGCCTGAGCTGGTGGCCCTGGGTTCTATAAGCAGGCTGAGTGGCCCATGAGAAGCAAGCCAGTAAGCAGCCCTCCTCCATGGCTCATGCATGAGCTCCCGCCCCCAGATTCCTGTCTCTCGAACTCCTAACCTGACATCCTTCAATGATGAACAGTAAGTAATGTGGAAGTGTAAGTCAGAAGTCCCTTCCCTCTCCAAGTCCCTTTTGATCATGGTGTTTCACCAAGGCCACAGTCGCCCTGACTAAGACTCCTGTCCTAGTTACTGTCATTGCATATGCATGGCTGCACGGAGTGCCTCTGCCTGGCTGTAAAGGTCCAGAGATAGCGTGTTTCATTGGACACAAGCACAGTGACCCAGGGTCCTGTGGGTTCTTTCACATGGTAGAACTCTCTGCATGCATTGTCCTTAGAGGGAAGGCCTCTCCCTCACAGTCAGCATTAGTGGAATCTTATCTGGGAAATAGCTGACATTGCTTTTTTGGAGAATTTAACCAACGAGGTTTATGAACGAGGTGAGCGCTGGTGGGTAAGATTTCCTCTCGCCTTTTCCTTTGGTGTCTGGTGGTTTGAGGTCCTAGTCATCTTATCCTTCTCTTCGTGCCCTCCCTTAACCTCCAGTGTTTAGCAAGTCTCCTGTAGGTGTCTGCTCTGCGGTTACCATGACCCTACCTCACTGAGTTGGAAAACAGGGAAGAGAAGCGCAGGGCTCTGTGGCTCCTTTCCCTCAGGGCTCTGTGGCTCCTTTCCCGCAGGGCCCTGTGGCTCCTTTCTGGCAGAGCTGGCGCCCGTGGGAACTGCAAGGCCTGGATTGGCAGCAGTCTTGCAGAAGTCTCAGGAAAGGAAGCACTATGGACAGATGGGAGGTGCGGGTGAGGCTTTGTCCAGAGGCATGGATTCCCCAGAGGCCGCTGGAAACTCCAGGCATTTTAAGACAATTGGAAACGTATTGGGGTGGGATGTAGCCAGCTCCAGCTAAAGGAGAGAGATGCGAGATGAAACAGCGTGCTAGGCTCGGATGGTACTGTGGGGCAGGACAGACATCCTGCTAGCTTGTGCCTGGTTATCTCAGGGTGGCTGTGGGAAAGGAGCCTATCTGCCTTTCAGTGCCCTTCCCACCAAGAGATGGGAGCATGGTTCCTTTTATCACCCCTGTAGGTGTGCCGCACTATCTGGTTGCTTGGTCCAACACCAGTCTACTGTAACCTGGAGCATTTCTGAGACCAGACTAGCACAAAGTGAGTAGCCTGAGTGAATGGAGATGTCCTCTGTTCTCTGAGGTGTGCCTTACCTGGTCAATCCACAGCTTAGGAGAAGGAGATGGAGGAGTCTGAGGGAGTGAGAACCCAGCCTCCAGGCTCACACTGCACTGCCAGCTCTTTGTGGTGTGCTAACACACTTCCTGTGATTGTAACTAAACACCTGAGCTGGGGAGTTTATAAAACATAGAAAGTTATTTATCGGGCTGGAGAGATGGCTCAGCGGGCCTGACCAGAACGAGCAGAGGTCCTAAATTCAATTCCCAACAACCAGATGAAGGCTCACAACTATCTGTACAGCTACAGTGTGTACTCACATACATAAAATAAATAAAGAAATCTAAAAAAAAGAAAGCTATTCATCTCTGAGGATGGGGAAGAACATGGCCCTGGCCATGTGCATGGCTTCTGGCATAGATCTTGGTGCTGCTTCAAGGAATGGCCAAAGGCACAGGGCCACTGATGCCTACACAAGATGCAAATGTGAGTGGTGCACTCACGGCGAACCAAGTCCTACAGAGCTTGCACGGGAGCAGAACCAACCGCCAAGTGACCAAGTACGTGTCATCAGGAGCCAGGCCTCCAGGACAGCCTCTCAGGGAGACTTTATACCCAAACCGTGGCCGGGGACCAGGCCTCAATATGAGTATTAGAGAACAATCACATTCAAAGCTCAGACCTGGAGCCCCTGCCTGCCCTACTGCCCTACCAGTGTGGGCTTTGTCACGGGCCATCTTCCTTGTCAACCCAAGTGGATTTGGAAACATCTAGAAGAGGCACCTCTGAAGGGAAGAGCCACCCTGAATGTGGGAAGCACCATCTTTATGCTAAAATTGAAGAAACCATGCTGGGCAACAACATTCATCTTCTCACAGCTCCTGGACTGAGTCCGTCAGATCAAAAATTGAGCCAGAATAAATCCCTCTCCCCTTAGACTGCTTGGCAGGCATTTTGTTACAGCACCAGTCTCTGTCTGTCTGTCTGTCTGTCTCTTTCTTTCACACACACACACATATATACTTGTACTTGCACACACAAGCACATGCACACATACATACTCTAACACACACACTCACAAGCAAGCACATACACTCGAACGAGGACACTCATGCCCCATGGCTGTTTGAAGAATGCTGACAAGATCAACAATGACCCTATATTGTGCTCACTGTGGTACCTGTGTGTCAGGAAAACATCTTTCCTTTTTGATGGACAGGCTCTCAAATGGCTAGGAAGGGGTCCTGTTGAAGTCTCCGGCCCAAGGCAGCTCCTTCACCCAGTAACATGGACTTGAACTCTGACCCCCACAAGAGTGTGAGGTATCAAGATTTTCTACCCTTACCTCGGGGTGGTGTCAGGGATGGAGTTAGCAGCTGGAGGTCTGACTGTGACAGGTGATACTTTCCAAAGAGGCCTCTTAGATGTGACCCACTCAGTACTCTCCCTGGGGTATGAGATGAAAGAGCTCCTCTAGTGGTGAGCTCCCCATCTCCTCCTTCAACAGGCCTGGACTGTGGTGAAAATGTACTTCGACTTTAAAGGATCCTGGGGGGTAGAGGGGGGGAGCGGGGAGCGGGGGAGTGGCCTAGCTTCCGCAGGACTCTTTCTTAGGACATGCTCCTCACCGCCCACCACTCACCAGGGAAGAAGCTAACACACAGATATAACTAAGAGGCCTAGCTGCCTCTGTCCAGCCCTGCCAGAAGTGAAGAGCAGCCTTTCCTGACTCAAGCCCTGCCTTTAGGAGGCCACATCTGGCACTGATTGGCAGACAGGCCACCCCTGAGACTGAACGACCGAGAGCAAAATGAATGAGGGCTATTGTTCAAGGCTGAGTTTTCTCAGCTCTGAGGACCTGAACAGGAGTCTCCACGCTAGCATTGAGGACCGCATCCGATGGTGGTGGGAAGTAAATGAAGGCTCGGTCTCACTGGATGTGTGTTTTAAATGGTTACGCTGGCCTGTGCATCTCAAAGAAAATCTCCAAATCCTGCATAGAGACGACCACACCAGCAAAAACTGAATGTGAGCCGGGCAGTGGTGGCACGCGCCTTTAATCCTAGCACTGGGGAGGCAGAGGCAGGTGGATTTCTGAGTTCAAGGCCAGTCTGGTCTACAGAATGAGTTCCAGGATAGCCAGGGCTATACAGAGAAACCTTGTCTCAAAAATCCATAAATAAATAAATAAATAAATAAACAAATAAATAAATAAAAATAAAGGCTGAATGTGCTCAGAGGCCCCAGATGCAGTGAAGACCAATGTCCAAGCTGCATGGCTCTAAGCTTTCTTAGCTAAAATACAGACACCAAACATCCTGCAAGGCTTTTTATTTATGCAACATCTTACCCACACTGTCCAACTTCAGGATTTCCCTTTGAGGCAGGATCTCAGTTCTGCAAAACTGAGCCACATGCAGCTCCACCCAGCCTCCCCATGCCGAGCCTCATCAGTGTCTGTGAGCTGAAATGAAACCACAGACCCGAGGCAGGCTCTCGGAGGGCTCCCCTCTGGCCTAGCTACTTACCCATGTCATGCCACAGGGCCTTTGCCCATGAAGCCCCTGCCAATGCACCACAGCGATCTCCTTGCCACACAAGGAGCCTCTCTTATGTATACTTATGGGACGCACACGCTCCCTTCAGAGAGTACTCTCCACACATACTGGGAGGAGATGCTTCATAGCTTTCTCTGATTTGGGGTCTAAGATGCACAGGCAGGAGACCAGGTCTGTTACCCAGAACTCTGCACCTAGCACCAAAGACTACCACACTCTCAGCAGACTTCAACAAACATCGCTGAGAGGAAAGAGTGTTCAGCCATTCCAACAGCACTGCCAGGACTTGGGGTAGCTTCAGTTTCCAAGGCAATATTTAATTATGATACTATGTCTCCCAGGAGCCAGAAATGTTTCCAAAGAGTAAACTCCTAGAAGTTTGCATTTTATTATAAAAGTTGCTCACTGTAAGCGTTCTCCAAACATATGCCAGTACTAACACTCTCCGTGTATAACCACACTCATTTCAAGAGAAAAGCTAGAAACCAAGGCTGTTAGTGAGATAGTAGTCCCTGGCTTCCAGAACAGGGCAAACATCCCTGGATTACAGGGACTCATGGGAGACTGGGCTGGTTTCCACTGGTGGCAGCCTGCTCTGCTCCAGGCAGTCCCTGACGCCCCCTGACACAGTCTGTTCTGACCACGGCCTTGATGCAGGGCGGTCCAGAGAATCAGTGCAACTGCCTAAGTGGATCCAGATTTGTGCGGAGCTGTTATTACACAGTAATCTATGCTGTGGTGTTTAGGAAACCTCTGAAATATGAGTCTAGATGGAGCGCTGGCACAAGGGAGCCCAGGCATTGCAAGAAGAGAGACACAGTCAGGCTGGCAAGGAGAGAGACACAGTCACGCTGGGACCGAACTGAACATACCCCATCAGAGACCACCGTCCGCCGGGGAACAAAGTGGCGATGTGACCCAGCCTGTGACCCACAGATCTAGACACAGGGTATAATGACCCCCCCCAAATGGTGTTCCTGGGAAGAGCTTGTACAGAAAGATACATTTAATGCTCTCTCTCCTCCTAAACCAGAGATGACCTTACAGACGGTAAACAAAACATTTTAAGTATTTCTCCTCTGTATTTTTCTAATGAATCGATGAGCCATTTCTCGTAGTTGTTATGAAAAGCTCTGTAGACTTTTTAATCTCATCGGAACCTTAGAGGAGTTACACAGGAAGGGAGCCTTGGAACACTTAGTCAATCAGCGTGGGGACGCTGGGTTTTCCCAGCAACTCGGGTACCCGGGAAAGCTCCATTCTGCCTGGCAGGGTTTGGGGGTTGGAGGGGGGAGTGTGTCTAATAATAGGAACCGCTCAGGCTGAAAGGCTTAAGGGCACCATTGACAGTCGTGGGGGTTACTAACTAGAGACTGAGTAACTGTAATTCAGTGGGAAGGAGTGGGGTGCTGGGACCCACGGGGAACCAAGGACTCGTCACTCGGTGCTGAAAGGTGCTGGGAACTTTAAGAAAAGCTCCCGAGTGGGGTGAGTGGAAGGAAAAGAGCTCGTTTTTTCCTGTCCCTGGAATAGACATTCGGGGGGGGGGGGGAGTTGTTAAAAAGAAGTACTTCTTTAGGAAAGCTAACTAATGTTAGAGTGAAAGCTCTCCTGTCTAATGCTACAGGTGCAGCGGGCCAACCGAGAGGAACTCGGCAGGACCTGCCCCCACCGCCCTGAGGGGGTTGTCCCAGCGCACAGCGAGGCTGGCAAGGTTCCAGGAAGGCTTGGGCTCCACTCCCAGCCTCTTGCCGGGATGAAGGCGAGCCGCGCACTCGGCCCTAATTTAAATGCAGCGCGCTTTCCTCCTTCCACCACCCCCTCCCCACCGTGCTGTCAGGCACGTACCCGCGCAGGCCACCAGGCATCCCCGACCCGCCGTCTGGCTCTACGAGCCGAGGCTCCCCGAACGAACACTGTAGCTGTGCCATGACCCACGCGTCCCTCAGACTATCCGTGGCGTCAAGGGACAGCCTAGGGGTCCCCGCCCCGGTCCACCAGATCATGTCCACGTTTCTAGCTAGCTCCCAATCCCTGAGCCCCCCCCAATAAAGAACCCAGCGCCACAGGCAGCAGGAGGGGAGCGGCCGGATCCATGCCAGGGAGGGGCCCGCACAGGAGACTCACTGTCGCCCGTCGTCCTCCCACGCCCCGCCCTGTGCTTGTCTTGGAGCAACCCGGTCCCCCGAACCCCAAGCCAGTCCCCACTTCCCTCCAAGAGCAGCGTCCCAGCCTACCACCCTCAAGGTCTCTCCATCCTCCCGGAGTCCCGCAGGCCGCGCCCGGGCCCCTACCTCACCGCTCGCAGCTCGCCGCTCTCCCTCCACCCCTGCAAACCCACCCGAGCCCAGGACGCGCAGCCGGGCCGGGGGGCGTGCGGTGTGTGACGCGCGTGCGCACGCGACCGTTCGCTCGCGCGCACCTGTGCGAGCGCCCCCGGGGCGAGCGAACCCTCTCCACGCACCTGTGCGAGCGCAGCGAGTCCGTGCGCTTTCCCGACGGCGGGAGCGCGCCGGGCTCCTCCGCACGCGCGCCAACCACCGGGTTGGCAGCGGCGGATCACTCCCGCGTGTGCCCTGCTCTTGGAAGGAGCGCGAGCTGAGAGGCCGCCCACGGCCCCGGGCGCGCGTGCACCTCGCGGTCCCCGCCCGTCGCCTCGGGCTTGGGGGGTCCGCCGGCAGGGGCTGCGGCTGAGCCAGCCCTCCGCGGATCTAGTGCGCACTTTGCCTCGCGCCTGGCCGCAGCAGCTCCTGCGCCTCCGCACTTAACCCATTCTAGACCCAGTTGAGCAGAGGCTGGGAGCTCGCTCTTGCTAGCCTCCGGCCTTGACAGCAGCTCCTTGGCGCACAGGGCCCCTCCAGTAAAGACACCCCGCGGCATCCTGTGGGCATGACCTGTTGAGCCCTCCCCAAACCCCAAAAGCACGAGGAACAAGTGTCCGCCGCGAGCCTTGCCTCACCTAGGGCACTCTTGGCTGTTCAACCTCCAGCATTACATCCTGGTCCCGCTGAGCATCTGTAAGAAGCGATGCCACACGTAGTAATTAAAAACCTATTACCCACATCCCGATAGAGCCTAGAATCTTAAGAAAGTTCGGGATAGTGAAGCGGACCAACCGGTTGGTGGACATTTCTTGGTGTCTAAACAGGCCTTCCCCTCTTATGTGGGCAACCTGTAGTAACATAAGGGGTGCATGTCAAATCAGGGTTGGTCTCGGGGTAAATGCTTCTTTGAACAGATTTATGCAAATTACCGATGGCCAGGTTTCAGAGAACAGAGGACTTGAACATTTGCTCTCTTCTCTGCGTTGATACTCTTGGCCAGTCTATATCCCCAGCCTTTCTGAGTCAACACCGAAGCTGTAAAAACCCTTCCTTCTTGTTCAGTAGCCAGGTACCAACCCGGGCAGAAAGCTACAAACTGCTCGAATTAATCCTTCCGTTCCTGTTGGTTACAAGAGAAATAGGCCACCTTGAGGCAGAGATCATTTTCATTATGTTTTATTATTAATTTCAGTTTGTCTCATATACGGGACTCTTGAGGTCTCTTGGTGTGTGTGTCTCCATTTACACGTGGGTGGAGAAAAGGCAGAAAGATGACCAGGATAGGGCCTCGGCTTTCTCCACATGCCCGGCCTCCATCATCCTGGCTCTGGAGGCTGAGTGGATCCATTTTCTTTCTCCATCTTTTTAGGCTCCCACATTGGGCTGGGTACGATTTGTAGACCTACCCCACCCCCATTCAAACGGGGATTTTTACAAAGCTATACACTAACTAGACTGTTCGTGGACATTTTCTGAAAGGATGGGGAAAAAAAAAGTAAATTAAGTAACTCAAAATACCTTTCTGGCGTCTAGTAGAGGGGGTGTTTGGTGGTTACTGCCATGTGTTTCCTCACTTGCATGTTTATAGACTATTTCAGTGAAGTCAGTGAAATCTGCAGAGGTGTGGTAATTGGTTGGAAGTTCTTCATGTTTCACGAGGTCCTGAAACTGACCAGGACCTGACTGTAATGACAGAGGGGGTAACCATGTGCCATTAAATCCTCCTGCCTCAGAAAGAGCCCGACAGCTCAGCAGACATACCCTGGGAACTCTAAGCTCTCCCTGTCTGTGTCTTTGTGGTTGATCTTTCCTACACACAGCCTTGGAGGAAGTATGAAAGAAAGGTAGTCTACTCTCAAGTGCTTTGGTTGGCTCCTGTTGGGATCCTGGGTGTTGTTTGCTCACAGATGCCAGATCAGACAGTCCCCAGGATTGGTTTTTTTTTTTTTTAAACCCATAAGACTTCCTGTTCTGCCCTGCTACCCCCTCCCCCAAGCAATTAAATTCCAATGACTGTCAGGAATGGAGCCAGTTACTCTGAGTACTTCCAGCTTCTTGGCATTAAGAATAAATAATTAGATGTTTGTTGGTTCATTTCAAATGCAACCCATGCTGTGTAAGAGAGAAGTTGTCCCAGTGGGACAGCTTAAGCCAGCCCTGTCTGAACAGGCCACTCCTCGGAGTGCCGTGCCGCGATGAATCTGCACGAGGGTTCTTCCAGAAGCTTCTTAGATCTTGTGGCTGAGCTGCCTGGGCTCACCTTTCTCTTCACACATGGCAGACCGGTGCCTAAGAACCTGGTACTCAGAGGTCATACCCGGTGTTGCCTAGGATGTGTCCAAGGCAACAGTGACTGTAGAAATGGTGGACACTCGTGAGGTGATCCCACATCATTCATGTCCTTCTGGGCATTTTGAACTACAGTTGTGCCCCAGCCACACACACACACACACACACACACACACACACCACACACACACACACACACAAGCACACTGGCCTGAGATGGTACCTTATGCTGTACAGCTGAATACCACAAGAACGGACTCCTCAGCTCTATGTCTTCCTGTTTTGAAGACCATGATAATTGACCAGGAATGGCCACTTAGACCAGAAGTCTGCTGCCCCTTGTCTTTGATGCTGCTTTCTGTGGACTGGAGGTCTGGGTGGACTCTAGACTGTAGTTCCTTTCCTGAGAAGAAAGAATCCTTACCAAGTGAGGATTACACTCATCCGCTTACTAAGCCAGCAAGTTTGCATGTGTGAATCCTAGTAGACTTTTTTTTTAAAGAATAACTTTAAAAGGAAATAAAATTTTAACGGCTATATTGAGATATTGTGTAAAAATGTTAATAGCTGGGCAGTGGTGGCACATGCCTTTAATCCCAGCACTTGGGAGGCAGAGGCAGGCAGATTTCTGAGTTCAAGGCCAGCCTGGTCTACAGAGTGAGTTCCAGGGCAGCCAGGACTACACAGAGAAACCCTATCTCGAAAAACAAAAACAAAAAACAAAAAAACCAAAACACCTTTCTAAAAATGTTAATAAACTGTCAGCAGTTGAAAAGGACTTCACCTCCATAAGAATACAAATCACACTTGTACTGATGATGGACCACAGAGAAATTTATTCCAAACCAGCCATTTGGTATAAACAGGGTTTTACCATCTATTGAAGGTGAGAGGAGATTTGCATACTAATGAAAAGGATGTGATTGTTTATTTTTTAAAAAAGAACTAAATCTCTGCTGATTATTTGATCTTGCAGGACGCAAAGCATCCGTAAGATTTTATTTTTCTTTACAGTTACATGTTTGTGTGTTGGATGTGGAGGCCAGAGGTGTCAGACTCTGGAGCTAGGGATGCAGGCGGACTTGAGCTGTAATTCCACAGCATGACATCTATCCTGGGAGCTAAGCTGAGATGCTGGACGTGCACAGCACACACCCTTAACTGTCGAGCCTTCTCTGCAGCCCTGAGATGGTATTTTTATTTTATAATTGACAATGCTGAGAGCACTGTTACAGTTATGTAGTACGGAACGGCAGGTCATCTTATTAAGTTATTGGAAATTTTGTCCTAATCCTAAGACAAGATTCATTGAGCATTTTTATAACACTCAGGCGATTAACGATAGCAATTTTAAAACTGAAACATTCCCATGAAGTTCACTAAGTTTGACATATGCTGAGAAATGGCAATAGGGAACATTGAAAGTCTTTCTTTTCTGTGATTAAACACTGCGTCTGTGAGATCAGACTCAGTGCATACAGTAAAACCACTGCACTCCTAATGCTAGCATCAAACCTGAGCCAAGGTGTTTCAGGCGGCATCCATTGGCGATGCCCAGCGAGGTGCAGATGCTGCGTGTTCAGAAGTGTCTGTCGTGGTACTTGCGAGACTGTTGCAGGAAACAGCAGGATGTATTACATGTTTAGTTTCTAATAAACTTTTGTCTTTTGCACATCCTTCTACTATTGCCTAACTTTTTTTTGTGACCCCATATGGGGTTGAAAAAGCTGAGATTTATAGCTCTACCGTCTACCAGAAAGTCGACATGGCTCCTTGTTACAGCGATGGAGACTTGATGTTCAGCATGGCTCCTTGTTACAGCGATGGAGACTTGATGTTCAGCATGGCTCCTTGTTACAGCGATGGAGACTTGATGTTCAGGAGCTTGTTATGGACTTGTTCCTAGTCACACGTCTGACAGGGTAGAGCGGGGTCCCCCTCCTATCCTGCTCAAAGCCATTCTTTTGTGATGAAATGCCCCCTTTCCAAATGAACAGGGATCCTTGCTACAGAACACAAAGCAAGAAGGCAGCAAATACCACATCAAAGTCCCTTCCATCTTGACCATATTTTGTTTTAAGTTAAATATTTGTTAGTTTGGTTTTGGTGTTTTGACGGGGCCAAATGATGTGGCTCAGACAAGCCTTGAACTCGTGGCAGTCCTCCTGCCTCAGACTTTCAAGTGCTATGATTTCAGGCATGGACCACCATGCTCAGTAGAGCTTAAATGTGCCCATGATTTGAAGAGGTGCAAATGTGCACCTCCTAAAGTGGTTTGGCTCACTTCGAATGGCAGGAACCTTGTGCATATGGCCAGTGGCCAGGCAGCTCCAGATGGACATTCTGGAAGGAGTTGGGGGGGAGTTTGTACTGCAGAAGGCATAGCCCCAGGAGCCAGAATGTACAGGCTTCCGTCCTGTGCCAGCCCTGGCAGCCAAGGTACAAGTTGTCACACAAATCTGTTCTCTTTTGGTAACTGCAGTGTGGTGTAGAATGTGAGTGATAGCTTTGGACCCATGTATGGTTTAATAAAACAAAAAATTCAGATCCTAAAGTCACTACAAAAATTAATTTCCAAGTCACCTTTAATTCATAGAGCTTGAAGTAGTAAGTTCTCAAAGTGTAAATTAAATAATTCCCTTGGATAGTGTACCCTGGAAACCTCAAAAATTCCTAGGGGTTGAATTGTATACTATAATATAAAAAAAAAAAAAAAGATGTTGGCATCCCCTTCTCAGCTTGCTTGCAGAATGTTACTGTGTTGGGAAATGCGGGAATAACTTCTCAGAGGTTACTGTCAGGACAGGGAGAGGTCACTGGGCCAGGCCCCAGAGGTGCATGAATGACCGATGTCCCAAAGGCAGGAAAGACAGACATAAACAGGGATCACAGAGCAAAGTCATCAAGCAGAGAGAAGGCTGGGTGAAGAGACGCAGCAATTGGATGTTTTCATGGTGGGTGTCCATGCCACAGAACACTGGAAGGCAGCAGAGATGCAAGGACCCCCCTCCAAGAGCTGAGAGAGAGAGAGAGAGAGAGAGAGAGAGACAGACAGACAGACAGACAGACAGACAGACAGAGACAGAAACAGAGAGAGGGAGGGAGGGAGGGAGGGAAAGAGAGAAAGGGAGAGAGAGAGAGAGAGAGAGAGAGAGAGAGAGAGAGAGAGAGAGAGAGAGAGAGAGGAGAGCCCATCTAAACCTCAGCCACAGGCTTGTGCCTCTAGAACTGCAGTTTAAAGTCCCCAGCTTTGGAATTTTATGACTGCAACCCTGTGACTGCACTGAGTCATAACTCAGTGCCCTGGCTATAGAAATGGTGGTTTTTCAGTCTGCCTGGGAATGAACCAGCAGATCTTTTTTTTTTTTTTTTAAAGATTTGTTTATTTATTATATGTAAGTACACTGTAGTTGTCTTCAGACACCCCAGAAGAGAGCATGAACCAGCAGATCTTAAATGAAGCTTTCCTACCTCTCCAATCCATTACGGACCCCTTTTTTATAATTTACAGTAAATGTAACATTTAATAGACAACACAGAAGGGCCAGGGTGTTGCTCAGTGGAAGGCATATGTCAAGCGCCTGGGCTCCTAAACAAACAATAGCAACAACAGGAAAACAAAAGCAAAGAGACTAGGGCAGCCAAAGATGTAAATGAGCAAATACCAAGAGACTAAATGAAGAGCAGTTGCCACGGGACTAGATTAAACAGACCCGAGGCCCTAGCCAGCCTGGTGAACCATGCTTTCAGCCGTGGTGCACGCCATGCCGTGTGTCCTGCCACCAGGAGGGGCCCTCTGAGGTGACCCTGATAGGTTTCCCCAAGCCTTTCCAAGCACCTCAGCTGGCAGAAGTAGATAGAAAGTGGAATTCGTTTGCTCTGTCTTACCCAAAACTCACTTGGGCGGAAGCAGTTGTAATAGTTGTGAAAAGCGAGCTTGGTAGGCACCAGTGTTTGAAAATTGGCCTTAGACTATTTCCATAAATGTTAGTGGAAATCTGACCACTTGGTAAACATGGCAGACACACTGGATTGTGCTAGGTTGTGCCTTTAAGCCCTGCTGCCTTCTGGGATTGAAGGGGGATGGTTTGTGGGGCTCCAGGTGGCACTTTAAAAACACAGGGAGTCACCACGGCTGGCCTCTCTGAAACACCCTGATCTCTCGTAGGACTTGAGAAAAGTTAGAGCAGTGTGCTTATGATGATTCCACACTGGACAGAGCTTTTGCATTTTTCTTTCTGGCTCCTGCTTCTGTTCCCAGCATCCTGGGAAGTGGGTCAGCCGGGACAGGCCAGGCCAGCTGCCTCGCTGTGCCAGGGAAGCATGCCCTGCCCCCATTTCCTTCCCTGAAGCCAGAAGCTGTTTGATCTCCAGTGGGAGGAGCAGGAAATGAGAAAGGCAGCAGAGACTGGCTAGAAGGGCCTGAGGAGCAGTCCTCACTAGCCTGTGGGACCATAGCCTCTGGTCCCTGGGCGGGAGGGAGTCACAGAGCATCTCTTGTCTAGCTCCTGCCTGAATGAGCCACCAGCCTGCATCTGCTGGTCCCTGGAGGATGCCTGCATCAGTATCCCCTCATTTCCCCCAGCTTTACCACAGGACCGCAGCTCAGGGACTGAAGGAAGCTGTGGTGTCCTTTGCCTCGGCACAGGTTCCTTGGGTAGTCAATGAACCCTGCTCCATCCCCAACCAGACAAACATTCGCCCCCACACACACTCCTTTTAGATTCCTCTGCCTCCACATCACCCTGACTCCACTGCTACACCCCACTCCACCCCAAATCAGGGCTTCTTCTGGAAAAGTGAAAGGGTTTCAAAATGCAAATATAGTCTTTATGCCTCACGGGGCAGATGTGGGCAAGCTTCTCTTCCCCGGCTCTGAGAGTCAAATGGATGCAGACATCATCTCCAGGGGTGATTATTGTCATCTACGATGAGCCCACCTTCCAGCTTGGAATATAGGTCCTATGCACTAAAGCGGCAGTTATTTCTTTGCGAGAGGATAAGAACACATTTTCCTTCTGCTTCTCTTCCTGAATCCATCCCAGATATCTGTATTCTCCTTAGTCTGTCACTGCTTGAAGAGCTGGCTCTAAATATCTCCAGGTCCCTGGCCTTCCCTCCCTGGGTGTCCCCAGTGCTCATCCTGTGTCTGAGAGGCTTGTTCAAGATGCACAGGCTGGAGCTGAGCCAGCGTGGACAGCCTCTCCATCCAGCAGGCATCTGCAGGCTTCACTCGCTCTGTCCTCAGTTTCTGGATGGATTAAGGGATTCTAAGATGCTGTCCTTCTTGGGCTCTTATAGGGCCATGGCTGGCCTCCACTGTTCAGGCTCAGATGTCCCGTTTGAACCAGGGCCCCAGAATTCCTAGATCTTATACAAGGGGATCAGGATTAAAGGCCAGGTTTCCAGGCAGCGATCCAGAGCCTCATGACTGTGGCCACAGCAAGTTAAATGCGCCCGGATGACTAGGTGCTGCTGACTGTGTGGGTGGATGCGCTGGGCTTTGCTGCTCTGCTTTGTGCACCAAAACAGCAGCAGAAGCAGCATGGCTGGCTAAGTGCTGGCCTTGTCTCACCAGCTAAGAGCTGGTAAGATGGTGGCTACTTCGATTCCATTGCTGGCCAGCTCAGGCTCCTGACAGCCTTGACAGACAATGGCCATGGGACTGAGCCAGCCTGGGTCTACCAGGGCAGGAGAGTGCATTCCCAACTCCCTGAGCCATAACCTTGCCTCCCTGCCCCCCACCAACTCTGTCATCCACACAACACTACATTAGAACCATAATGAGCCCATCACGGGCACAGACATTCCCAGGAAGTAGAGTGCCGCAGACACCTGAGAAACACATACATGGCCGTAGTGACAGAAGTTCCCAGAGGCCAATGCTTTCCAACCCTGCTCGCCAAGAAGGGGTTAATTCTTTCCCAGAGTCAGTGGGAACACTGGCCCCATGCCCAGGGTGACCAACAGCTGCCTGAGTTTTCTTTTTCCACTACAGTAAACATTGCCCAACCAGCCCCTCCTGGAAAGCAGTAATTATTAGAGGAGAGAGTATGTATGTGTGGGGGGGAAAACCTGGGTATTACTGTGTATGCGTGCACACATGTGCAGACTTATGTGTGTATGTGTGTGTACTCACATGGGTGCAGACCTGTGTGTGTGTGTGTGTGTGAGTGTGTGTGTGTATGTGTGTGTGAGTGTGTATGTGTGTGTATGTATGTGTGTGTATGTATGTGTGCATGTGTGTATTGTGAGTGTATGTGTGTAAGTGTGTGTGTGTATGTACATGTGTGTGTATGTGTGTGACTATGTATGTGTGTGAATATATATATTGTGAGTGTGTGTGTACATGTGTGTGTATGTGTGCATGTGTGTGTGTATGTATATTGTGTGAGTGTGTGTGTGTACATGTGTGTGTATGTGTGTATGTGTGTGTATGTGAGTGTGAGTGTGTGTGTGTGTGTGTGTGTGTGTGTGTGTGCTTAGTATCTGGAAGGATAAGACCTGCTCTGGATCAGTGTGGATATTGCTTCTTCAGCGAGACTTTCTCTATCTCCACATAAATACTCTGCCTTGGGAAGCAGGCCCCATGTTCCAGGAGGGCCAAAGGCTGTAGAGGTGGAAAGCTCCAAGATAAAGATGTGAAGGACAGGAGCTATCCAGGCCTTCTCTCTCGGTCCCAAGCTGGGGTTGACAAGCCTTACCTAGAAGGGGGCATGTCCAGAGTGGCAGATAGGGCCACTCTCAGGTCTTCTTCTGGACTGGACTGTGACTTTAGTGGGCCACCTGCTTGAGGGGGAGCCAACAAATCCTGGTGTCACCAGCCCTGACGACTGTCTTCCACGAGGTGATATCATGGCATGAGGCGATGCAGAGTACAAACCACTTTGAGTGACACCCCTCAGCTGAAGGATGGAAGAGAACCCACATCCACACTTCCAATTACTACAAAACGCATTCCAGGCTCAGTGTCAATGGCTACACAGAAACTGGCTCATCTCCTAGAAATGATGGGATGACACTCAAGCCCGCCTCAGCAAGGCCACCCTTAGTGCCAGAGTGTGTCAAACTGGGCCTGAGGACTGCACATATCTCCAGTGTCACTGCTGTGTGCCCCCTCTGGCCAGAAGCCAGTAAATAGGTCATTCTGTACCCTGGTGGCCTCTGGCTTTCCCTGGGGTGTGTGGGGCTGTCAGGTTGGTGCCAGCATAGACCCAAACCAGCTTGCCCATGCTTCCCAGGAGCTGACTGCAGATGCCATTGCAGTACTCTGGGGGAGGCGATGCCTCTGTGGGAGGGCGCCCTTGGGGCTTCCTTGTGCTGATCTGTGCACACTCAGACCTCTTACCCCAGCCCACATCACCGGGACCTTGCTGAGCACTGGCTGGTTTGGGGGCCCGCCTGCGTGCTGAGTGACCTCCAGCACCGACCCGACTACCTGTTCGAGCATCATACTCTGATCCCTGGGTTCTGCTTCGTGTTGCTCTGATGAGCCCTCCATTTACCACTCCACACCTCAGACCCGAGGAGGACAGGCGACAGGTGCTGAATGCAGGGGATAGGCAGCTGTTAGACTGTGGGTTTACCTCTCCTCAAATTTTGTCAAAACCTTACAATTTTTACACATCCTTTGTATCTGGAGGGGTCCCAGTAGGCGGGATGCAGGGTGTTGGCATCTCATGATAGGGCTGCAGCTTTCCTGGGAGGAAACACGTTTCACACTTCCTCTCCTTTCCAGGAAGACGGAAACGAGCTTGGAGGGATAAGTGTTATTGAACAGGGACTCTTGGATGCTGCTCTCCGAGGCGACTCCACGTACATGACCCTCACCTGACACACATCTCTCACACTGGGGGCTTAGGTATTAAGCTGAGGCCGTAGGTCCTGGAGGAAGGAGCCAACATGATGGGGTCCGTATCCCATCTCCAGGCCTGTGAGAGTTTAACTTCATGACTGACACAATAAAGGGCTTGGGAGCCAGCTACCCATTGAGCGTGTTGGCTTTAGTGTGTTGCTTTGTTCAGCAGGCGCTGACGCACCTGTGTCTCTCAAGTCCAGGACTCGCCAGACACAGGCCAGGCCACGATAGCAGGGCTTGCCATCCTATGAGCTCCCACCTCGGCTCTGCGCTGCGGGATGCTCATCACCCAGCCTGCTTCTCACTGGCGATGAGCTGCAGTGGAGCCTGCTCTGTGCACATCTTGTATCTGCAGTGTGGAGATGGCTGTGGCACTTGCCTTCCAGGACCACAGGCTTGCTCTGTGCATCTCTTCTGTCTGTCCTCAAGGAGTCCACCTTGAAAATATCTTGAAAAATATCAGTAAGACAGACAATTGTGACCTTGCAAGGTAATAATACATCGTGAGAATTGGCAAGGGCAGGGGGTCTTGGAGGGTCCCAGCCTGCCTGTGAGCCATCTTTTACACTTGGCAAGGGCAGGTCTTGGTGGGTCCCAGCCTGCCTGTGAGCCATCTTTTACACTTGGCAAGGGCAGGGGGTCTTGGAGGGTCCCAGCCTGCCTGTGAGCCATCTTTTACACTTAGCACAGAGGCTCTGCAGCTGGCCACTTCGATGCCGGAACTGAAGGAAGAGGGCTGCTTCCTCCCTTTCATATTTTACAGGGAAAAAGGCAACTTGTAATACTGTATTCTAAAATAGAAAGTCTTTTATTTTATCAAATAAGATAGCAGCTAACAGTTTAAGAAAGCTTGAGTATGTGTGCAATTTAGAAAATATTTGGCTAAGTTAAAAGTTAGCATTTTAGTCCTTTGTAAAGTGCTGAGAGGTTGTTCCTGGTGAATAATATCTGCATTAGATTTAAAAGAATTTTTTTTTAATCCATTCAGTAAGTGAAACACTGATGTATAAATAAAGGCGGAGCAAACAGAGTCTATGGCTTACTCATGCCCCTTGACATTCGCAGCTGCTTCTCAAGTGTCCCACATGACCCTGTGTGTTCCTTGGGAAGGGGGTGTGGCACAGGGATGGCAGGGGGTGGGACAGCAGGTGACTGACAGCACCATGGACCACTCGTAATGAGTGGGTGGCTCTGACAGCAGGTGCATGGAAGACCAGAGATGCATCTAGCACCATTCCTGCACGATTGGGCTTGCACGTGTCCCATGCAGATATTAATGTCATTTAGTGTGAGAAGGCAAGTATGATTTGGCGTGGGAGCTGGAGCTCAAATGTTGATAGGTACTAAACATTTTGGCTTAAAGGAAAGATTATGTGTGAAACACTACAGATAGTACATTGACTAAAATGTTAACTGTTGATTTTTAATAGAAAAGTTGCAATATAAAAACACTATTTGTTAAAGGGCACATACGTAACAGTCTACTTTGGAAAGACTTGGTTGTCACTCCCACTCCTTCCCCCAAAACCAAGCTGACTGGACTGCGGTGTGTTACCTGGCTTCTTAAATTGTTACAATTTGTATTCTGGGACTTAAAAAATATATAGGATATAAATAACAGCAGTAAGTCTGAGTCAAGTAGAATGATTTTAAGGATTGTTAATGACCTCCTATGCTACCAAATGCTACGTCTCCCTGTCAGTTCTCTGAGATGGGACTGGAACCCATGCAGCCAGCTCATTTGCATCTCAGGCGAATGATGGGGCAGACTGAAGCATTATCCTGGACCGTTGCTCGGTGACCTGAAAGCCAGGATGCTCCTCTGCTTCCCTGGCACAGCTGGGCTCAGTTGTGCGATGGGAGGAAGGCGGGAAAGCTGTGTGACCACAGCATATTTCTTTTCCAAACTCTGCTTCCAGTTGGTCCCAGTGGTATGGATGCAGCCTCCGTCGGTCCGTCGGCCTGCATCCGGCTGAGGGTCGTCCTTGCTTGCCACCTGATGCCAGGCAGCAGCATCTGGCCTACATGCTCAGCAGTGGGATCTGCCACACCATCACTGAAGAAACCAGGTCCTCCTGAGAAGGCTGCCTGGCCTTCCTGTGCACCCGCCGGTGGCCCTGGCCCCCACACACCACCAGCGCTGAACTGGCTCGGGCTCGTCTAGAGCTCTGTGCCCTGCTCCTTAGGGAGACACTGGGGTCCCTCAGCAGGTCACACAGGCTGCTGTCCACAGATCTGTGCTCCAGGGAGCTGGAGCCATGGGACAGGCTCAGTGACCCCGAGGATGAAGACAGGTCATTCCTCTGAGCTGTCAATCCTAGGGAGTCTCCCAACCAAACAGCTGTGTAGGTGTCAGTCTGGCCCGGGCAAGAAGAACCCTCCTCACTGCAGAGCAAGTCCTTGGGGTCTTCATCCTGAAGCTCAGAACCGGAACGTGGGCTGTCCCTGGCTCTGTCCTTGTTCTGAAACGCTGTAGCCGAGACGATGAACTTAACGGGTCCATTATGCGCATGATAGGAGACCATGCCTCGCCCTGGGGGACAATTCAGCAAAGATCTTTAATAACAGGCATGCAGCATAAGGTATCAAAGTGCAGGATCTAACCCCATGGCTCCTACTCAGAAAGAACTTTGGCAAGCGACACTAACACAGGGCAACTAAAGCAGAAACGCCCTAGGTCACATCCCTGTGGACTAGTCACCTAAAGCCTTAAACTGATGGCTCCGTGGATAAGGAAGCTTAGTATTCTCGAAGAGGACAGGGGTGCAGCTCCCAGCACCCACACGGGGCGGCCCACAACTGCCTGAAGCTACAAACCCAGGGGATCTAAGGCTCTCATCTGGACTCCGTGTGTGCTGCTCTCATATGTCATACATAAACACACGTGCACATATACATACATACATACATACATACATACATACATACATACAAGTTACTTTCCAAAGTTCAGATGGCATTTTCTTATAGTTGCACCCCTGAAATAACATCATAAAAAGTTTTTAGCTTTGGGCATGAAATGCTCCCTCACTTGCTCTGTGCAAATGCATCTTATTTCCCTAAGTCTTAAGAAGTCAAACACTGAAGTGGTCCAGTGTTAGGAACTCAGTGCCTACACTACCAGAAGCTCCTGGCAATTTCTATTTCGAAAGTTTCCAGAGTGTGAAAAAAACCCAACTCCATAGTTGCCTATTAAAATCAGGACCTCAGTATCCCTGTGATGGGATCCAGCTGTCAGAAATACCTGGTGGGCTCCTGACCACTGACTGGAGGGCTGCCTCCCTATGGCACTGATCTCCGCCATGTTTTGGGGGTGCAGCGTAATGTGAGGTTCAACCTGGAGAATACAACTGAAGAAAGGATCGGCGGAGGGAGAAGTGAATTGAGAAGGCAAGCTGGGGTCTTGGCCATATGAACGATGCCCAGGTTTCTCTGCTGGTTAGTATATACTCCACAATTAAAAAACTTTACCTCCTAAGGAAATTGAAACTTAAAATGAGTGAGCATGTGCTGGGGCCATAGGTGGGTGCCAGGTGTGAACGCCTATCACATGAGGCCCCAGATTTATCCCTCAGCAGTGAAGATGAAAGAAGGAGTGAGGGAGGAAGGGAGGGGCTGCAACAGCTCTCAGCCACATTCTCTTCCACTAAGGCAACCACTTCCTAAACATCTCCCCACCTCTCATTTGAACATGCAGACTGTCTCTTCCATGCTACTGAATTCTTCCCAACATGCTTTGTCCCTGGCCGGGCTTGCCTGAGTAGCGTCCTGAAGTAGAAACCCCATGAAGTTGGGCTGCTTTCCAAACCTGCCGCCCAGTGTGAACTGGGATAGCCAGAAGCAAACCTCAGGGGAGGAGGTGCATGCCCAGCCTCCTTCTCTACACCCGGGATGAAGAGATCCACTTCCACTAAGCAAACGCTACGCTCTGAAGGGGACTAAGGGGTAGGAGAGTGTTCAGGATCACTTCTCCCTGGACTACCCACGGCAAGGAGAAAAGCAGAAGCATAAAGAGAACATGCTAACGGAGCAAGTCAAGCACCTCTATTAAGTATCCTACACGTCTCTAAAGATGACAGACAGGACAGCCAGATGCCGAGCTGCTCTGAGGAGAGGCAGGTCCGCCGCTGTGTCCACTTACCTGTCACTTTGGGGATACCCTGAAGCCGAGGGACTGGCAGGGCCACCACGACACCCAGGCTGGTACCAACCATGAGCAAGCCGTGGCAGACCAGCAGGCTGGTCACAGACAGACGCTGGTGCCCTGGGTGAGAGGGAGAGAGAGAGAGAGGTGTCCGATGCCCTGCTCCTTGCTCAGGCAGCAGTGCTGGGTGGGAAGCAGGGGACCGGTGTGAAGTGGGGAGTGTTCTGGACATCAAGGCCAGTCTCTCTAGTCTCCTAAGCAGGATGCTCACGCCCATGCCCGGAGCCTTCCTCCACCAGAGGAGAAAGACAAGGCCTTGAAGGGGCCATCAGTACATCTCAACTGGATAGCAGCGAGCACAAAGGGCAGGTCTCCAGTCCGTTTTCAGACCAGCCTTGCCGGGGGTGAGCCAACCCAGAGCTACTGAAATCATCTGCTTCCACACAGTTGCACAGCGTCTCCTCCCCTCCCCCACTTTTGTGTGTGTCACACACACACACACACACACACACACACACACACTGGCTGCACAGTGCAATCAAGAGGCACTGTCTGCATGGCTTCCGGACTTCCAGTTCAAGAGTACCCTGCAATCATGTTGCTAGTGATGGTAAGAGCAGCGTGGGGTCTGAGAAGTCTCTGGGACACCTGGGCTGCACTGGCAGCCTGCTCTGTAGCCAGGAAACTGACCAGCCGGCAGGGGAGCATGGGAGGAGTGGGTGTCACTGCCCTTTGGGGGTGGGGAGGTGGTAATGTTCTGTCTCTCAGACTCCAGAGTACCAGGAAGCCTGCGAGGGACTCTGCGTCCGTGGAAAGTGACACTGGGTTCAGAGAGTCTTAAGATTGGTCCTGGCGTTCGGCCCAAGGCCGACCAGCATGGAGGGAGGCATGGAGTTTGCTCACGGAGCGCCCTTTGACTCTTGTTTTCTGTAGAACAAAGGTTATTTTTGCTATATCTGCTTCTGACACAAAGTTCACGCTAAGGACAAGCAAACACTGGGGCCAATGTGGACTGTGTGTCTTCAGAGGCCACTTTTATAAAATGCTTGGATTTCAAAGCAGATGTTTTAAAAATAAAAGGCATATTTTTAAGCTTCTGAACATTGATCTGTACAATTTTTCAGGAGCTCGCGGTATTTAACCCCTGCGATTCTAGATGTCTGTCTATCTGTCATGGCGCGAACCTTAGCGATGCGCTGTAGTTGACCCCCCACAGTGGCCGCGAACTGCGGCTGCTTTGGCTTTCAAGAGCGGTTGAGAAATGCTGAGACGTTCCAGAGGCAATCTGTGCCATTATTGCTGACTGCTGTCTGGGTCAACCCAACATGCAGGAGCCACTTCCTCCACCTGTCGCCCCGTGTTGAGACAGGAAAACAGATGGGAGGATGGAAAGTTCCAATGAGTCTGAGGGAACTCCTTTTTAAAACACACAGAAATGGGAAGCTCGGCGGATACATCCGCACCCCAAGGCCTCGGCTTTGCTCTGCGCAGGTGCCTGAGGACCAGCCACGCCCACGGACCCAGGCTGCCAATCAACAGCAGGCGAAGCTCCACAAATCACAGCCTGCCTTGGGTGCTCTTATCTGAATCCTCAAGGCTTTGCATTGGGAGACAGACTTTCCCTTCCTTTTTCTACAAAGAAGAATTTTTGAATTCATAATTTTTAGAGTGTTAATCTTGGCTTTTAAAGATGCCTGTAAAATACTTTTACTGTAAATGATCTCACTTCAAAGACAATTAACAGGCAAACGGGGCTTCTCCTGTGTAATGTCATCTCATTTGGTGGCTTCTAAAAATGATTTACCATCAAAGCACGAAGGATGAAAGAGTCGCTAAATATTTCCATTCATCCAGAAATATATCGTGTATCCTTCTCTGTTCGATTCTCCCACATATAAACAGTGCCCGTGTGTGTGTGTGTGTACGTGTGTGTGTACATATGTATAGCTGTGTGTATGTGTGTGTACCTGTGTGTGTATTTTTTTTTCAGAGAAATTTCACTTTTACACCTACAAGAGCTGTCCCTTCTGTCAGAAGACCTAGAGGAGGACAGGAAGCTGGGAGACAGGAACCCTGCATGGATGCGGAGATAAAGGTGCCTAGGTTCGAGGCAGGAGGGCCTCACACAGGAGCCCCAAACACTGACCCTATGTCATTACAAAAAGAAATGGCCTTAATTAATAATAATAATAATAATAATAATAATGATGATGATGATAAAGATAACAAAAAGGAAGAAAGCAAGTGAGCCCCGGATGCTGCTATTTCCCATTTTTTTTATTTAGGAACTAAATGCAAACTTGTTCCAGGAACTGGCCGGTGACTGTTTTCAAATGCTCCTCTCACCCGCTGCCCGGGTCACCCCCAGCAGTCAGGAGAGATGATGCCCAAGTGGCAGCTGTGTGTGCCTGCATCCAGTTCCCCATTCACACGTAACCACAGGCTGACTCACAACCCCCTTACGGCAAGGTCTGTGGGCCTTGGAAGACTGATTTTCTTCTTTAAATAGGAAACTTGGCCCCTTTACTGGGATGTATCACTTCTGGAAGCTGTACCCGCTCCAGGGGGACACAGGAGGATACGTGTGGTCCAGCACCTCTGTCACCCCTCTCTGCCTGCTCTGAGTCCTGAGGACAGGACAGGAAACACCTGTGGGGTGACGCCCAGCTGCCTAGGGCCTTCCCACGCTGCAGCCACACCTTCTGTTCCTCTGTTCCTGTGCCTGCCCAAGCTAAGGTCTCCTGCTGAGCAGCAGCGCACATGGCATGGTTTACGTTAGAACCGTGGGCTAAACGGCCTCAGAACTGAATTCTACGAGGAAGGGGAAGGTGACCTCCTGGGAACCGATTCGTATGTTCCACAGGCGGTTCAGGACCTCTCAGAGGAGAGTACTCTGATCAAGTTCTGACGACTGCTGTACCTTTTTTTTTTTTCTCGAAATCTTGTTCTTTTTTGGCTCACTGTGTCTCTATCTGCAGGACCTAGTTGGGCTTTTACAACTACATGAAAGGACACTTGCCTGGGCTGCTTCCACACATGCCTGCATGTGTACTTACGGCAGGCAGTACATCATCAGTGGCTCAAACACTCAGGCCGAAGTGCTGCAGTGCACACTGCTCTGAAACACTGCCTTTATTCTATCTAAACCACAGCGTGTGTGTGTGTGTGTGTGTGTGTGTGTGTGTGTGTGTGTGTGTGCGTGCGCGCGCGCTGGAGATAACATGGAGACAAAACCCAGTTCCTGCACTGGCAGAGCTCAGTTGAGTTAGCCTTCCCTAGTGACCAGGCAGGGGATAGCTCCACAAGACCACTGGAAGAACACTGCAGGGTGCGAGCCTGACAAGGCCTCCCAAAGCTGGAGTGGAAGCGACTTAACACCTGGCACACGATGCCGCTGCAGAGTGCCATTCAGCTCCAGGCTTCCCAGTCCACTCTGGTCTGACACGCCTGTCTGTCCCACCCATACACGAATAAGAAGCACAACAATGAGCTACACGGAAGCAGATCAAGATCCGTGACAGAGGGTCCCCAGAGCCCCCCCTCCCCCACGGCTGTATCCAACATGACTTGTATCAGTCCACCGTCCACGGCTATGACCAAATATCTGACATTAGCAATTTAAAAGGACAAATGACTCTCGCCCATGCTTTCAGTAGCTCCATGGCTTCTCTGCCAGTGGCAAGCCAGCATATGACAGAAGGGTGTGTGGAGGAAAGCTGCTCAGCTCATGATAGCTGGGAAAGGTTAGGAGCTGTGTGGAGGAGTGGGGGGGCATCTGTCCAAGGCATTCCTCCAGCAACACGCCTCCTCTAACGACACCCCATTTCCTAGTTTCCTCTACCTCTCAACACCGACAAAGTATGAAGCACCGTTGTTGGATTAGGCCCGAGCCCTCATGGTCCAACTATTCCTAACCTTAAACCCACGGGCTGTCAAGGGGCAGTGTTACAGCCAAACCATAACACTTTCGAGAGACTCTGACAGGCCCTCTGGTTGGTGAGGTGGGCAGGCCTCTGGAAAAGGGCCCACACCTCACAGTCCCATGAATCTGGTGGTGCTGAGGAGTGCCAGGCTTTGTAGGGAAGGTTGGGACAAGTCAATGTTTAGCCAACTGGAAACAGAGCAGGAGGCTGAAGAGGGGCAGTCCTGGCTACAGGGCGAACGGAAAGAAACACAAATGTGCCCTGCTGTGCGCCTCAGGGCCGGCAGGCAGAACACTGCACACCCAAGCTGGGTAGTCAGTGTTTCCCAGTCAGCACTGGCCTCCTGCCAGGGAGGGAGGAGCCCACACCCGCACAGGGTCAGTGCAGTAGGGGAGAGGAAGTGGGCAAGCAAGTGTGAGCTTGCACATTCGCACGCACCCTGCTGGCCTGCGTCTGTAGCAAAGATTACCAGTGGATCTGCTCGGAAGCCGGACAGAGGAGAGCAATGCACAGGTCATTTTCAAAATTAGGCAGACATAGAGGTCATGGGAAACACCAGATAACAGAGGGTCAGCCCATCCCCCACTCCAATGCTCACTCACCCACCCATCCCCCTACCCCTGCCCTCACCCACCCACCCCCCTACCCTTGCCCTTGGATGCAGGCACTGTGGCCTGGACACATTCCTGCGGTTGGTTCTCAGGATTCTAGGAACCATGGCAACCACAGCTGCTTGCCTGGAGGCCACGGGACCCCTAGTCAGGATCTGGGCCCCAGAGCTTTTATCGCAGAACAATCTAACTCCTGTCCCTTTCCATGTCAATAGAGAGTGCAGGGCATTCTCTGGCCAGATGCAAGCGTGTGCTGGCGGCTGATGGTTCTGACATGGTTTCTGTCTAAGGGAGAGGATAGATGCCAACAGCAAACACCTGTCCAGATGGTCCGAAGAAGCATGCTTCGGGGGCCAGCCTTGATGCCGAATCACTTTTGTTTTCTAAAAATAGTATGTATTACAAAAACCTCCATTTTCCTAAGGAAATAAAATAGCCTACAATGTCTAAAAATGGTCAGCGGCCAATCCCACAGGAGAATGCTGGTCAGCAGCCCTAGATGCAGTGTGTCCTCTGGTCTCAGTGGCACCCTTCAGTTGGCACCTTTCTTGCCTCTCTGCCTCCCCATTACTTCTCATGCCACCTAGGTACCTTTCCTGCATCATGACCCCTAAGTTGTTATTGTGCTTTTCCAAAGCGCCGTGGGCTGGCTTACCTGTGACCCACATGTAAACGCTATCCAACACAGCACACCATCAGTTGACAGGTGGCCAGCTCCCCTCACCCCCATTGCTCACTTTCTAACTCAGCCCATTCCTGTCCTCGGCATCCCCATCTTCCTCCCACATTCTCCCTGCAGCCTCTTAGGTAGGACCCTGTGGACAAAGGGCAGGCAAGACCCACTTGAGCATCTCTTTACATGATCATCCTCCTCAAACCCACCCTGGCATGGCCTCTCCCTTCTCCCTGTTCAATGTTTTCAGTGATTCCATTGGCCGCAGGTACATTCAGGACGATTCATTTCACCTGGTCTTGCCTCTGGCATCCCCATGTGGTCCACTGTGGCCATTAACACAGTCTTCATTATATTTGTAGACAGGATGCATAACTGTCTATTACAGGCTACGCGTTCATACACACAGCTCACACGCTAAGCCATGCCAGGTACTACACACAGTGGCTGTGCACCTACACACACAGGGCACATGTGAACACCCAGGGGCCACTGTCCGCATTGGCTGTACGCGCATTGGCAGCTGCTGTCCCTGCTGCTCCTTCAACATCCCCCTCAGAAGGAAGTCCCCTTCCTTCTGAGGGACCTGCCTGCAAGCTGTATTGGGGCAGTGACATTGGAACCCCCCTTCCTAGGGGAAGTACCTGGCAACATGCTATGCACAGGGGCATCAATGTTGACATCCTGCAGGTGCTTCAGCGTCTCTGTATGGAAGAGGCGGAGGGTGGACCCCGAGGTGAAGGCAATCCAAATGCCAACACCAGACACGGCCATGTGGGAGATGACCATCCCTTCATCGTGGTGGGCCTCCAGTTGATTCTGGGAGAATAGAGGAAGTAAGGTCACGCAGGGTATCGAGGGGTACAGCCAGACTCTACAACAGTGCTGTGGGCGAAGATGCCACACAGTGGGACTAAACTGAGTCACTCCTGGGGATCGTGGGGTCCGGACGGAGATCAAATCCATGACTGTAAGAACACTGGCCTCCGTCCACAGCCACAGAATAGCACCCGTGGGCACAACGCTCTTGCGGCTTCCCCGAGCAGGCAAGTCATTCACAGAACCCAACGCTACTTGCCTTTTATGATGGTGCCTTCACAAGCTGAGAGAACAACTTCAGCACAACATGAAAGGGACCATGGGAGGGATGGCTGCTGTGTCCTAAGGAGACACAGCCTACTGAGCAGCCCAGCCATGAGCAGCACCTGGACACCTGGGAGGAGGCTGGTCCTTATCTCAAACCCAGGCAAAGACTGTCACCCTCCGGCAGATGTAACAGTCCTAGAGTCGCTTCCCCGGAGGTCTGCCTGAAGCAAGCAGCCCTGTGGGGTCTCATTCCCCAATGGGCACCCTCACAGCACCATTACCACACGAGGCCTTGCTGGCAAACCCCAGCTACATGGTCATCTGGAGACCAGAGGTGGTGTAGAAGCCAAAGCCAAGCCAAGGTACAGTGTAGCAGCGCCCCGGAAAGTCAAGTAATTCACAGTCGGTATCAATCTTGGCTCTCTAAATCTGAACAACTTAAAATGCTAGGGGGTAGATGGGGACAGACATAGCTCTGTGTCCTCAGAGAACAAGGGGGCAGAGCACATGACCCACCAATCACAGAGACCACAGGCTTGCCAAGGTCATGGTACCCCACACCCACACAGATGCTCCCAGAAGAGCAGGGCTGAGCTAAGGTACAGCCCGCACTAACTCTACCTTGTTTCAGTGGAAGATCTCAGGGTAGGAGCAGCTGTGCTTGCCCATGGGTGGCAGGACCAAGGTTGGGAGCTGTATGGGGATGTCTCCTGACCTCGTCTCCTCGGCCCATTTTTCAGGCTGCTTGATGCTGGCACACATAAACTAGACTGATTTTTGGATATTGATCTTGTAACCTCCAACCTTGCTGAATTTTGTTTTTGTTGTTGTTGTTCTTTTTTTTTAATCTGCCAGTGTTGTTCCAGATTCCTTACAGATTCTGTATTCAAGATTATAGCTTCGCAAATTCTCCTCCTCCTACTCCTCTCAACCCGACACCCATTCAGCACAAGCCCAGCATCTCAGGTTATAACAGCAATATGGGCAGATGAGGAGGTGGGCCCCTGAGTCCTCTGTGTGTGTTCACTTACACTGTTGCCATGCCAATGACACACAGCTTCCTCTATGGTGCCCTGAGACACTAGCACTGGCATGGCCCCTAGACTCCTCTCTGCGGGTTCATGCTGTGCACAGTCTAATCTGATGCTCACTGGACGGCCCCAGCATGGCCCCTGGACTCCTCTCTGTGGGTTAATGCTGTGCACAGTCTAATCTGATGCTCACTGGACGACCCCGGGGACAGTTCCTCCTAGATGCTTTCACATGGAGAATGGACTATGTGGCTGGCAATGCCACCCCCACAGGGGCTGTCTGCTTCATTCTGGAGCTCTGGCTGCATACAGGGACACTCCTGGGATGCTGAAGGAAGCTGGCGCCATGAGTCCCAGTGCTCTGAGATGCCCACTTGCCCACCCCCACACACCCTGCACAGTCAGGCATCATTGGAGGAGGACGTCAGGATCGGCAGATCCCTCTGCTTTCTGCGTAATTCTGGCCATAGCACACATGGGTAGATCACTGTGATTTAACTCAGATCACAAAGGAGCAGGGACCTTCCGTGTGGAGCTTGTAATCCAGACACAAGGAATAAACGCCACCAGCCCAGGACCCTGCAACTGCTCTGCACTTGAGACAGCTAAGGTGCCCTGGGTGTGATCCAGTGCTGAGGACTGGAGAAAGAGGTGCCTCTGAGTCTCATGCCTGGCTCAAGCAAGGACATGGGGTCAGCAGAGGGTCAGATTGCTCTGTGTACTGTTCTCACGGGACAGCTAAGGTCATACTTGTCCAGCTTTCCTGGTCCCTGGACATTAGCACCAACCTCACAGCGGTTGTTCTGCCAAGCCTCAGGTGGAGGTCAAGGCAGGACATGTTGCATTACTTTGTCTCTGTAAGTGCTGAAGGTGCCATCCCTTCCCGCCCACCGCCCTGTGCTCATGTTGGGTGCAGAAGTATCTGCAGGGATAACTGGCCCTCTGCGCATTTGACGGCAACAAATCTTGATCTGCCCCTCAAGGCGGAACAGTAACAAGAACCTATGGAAGCTGAGTCACAGGACTTCCCAGGAGGCTTGAAGAAGCAGAAAAAGAAACCACAGCATGTGCTGAGGCACCGCTGGATGATTAACCAGCAAGTCCCTCCTTCCTCTCCATGTCACGTGTCTGCCCAGCCCTCCCTGGAAGCACTAGTGGCAGTGGCTGGTGGCTGCTCTAGGATCTCCAATGCCCAGCAACCTTCTCAATTTCACTTCCAGTCTGCAGTCTGCAGCACTCGATGGGCTGGCAGCGTTATCTTCCAGGAAAACATATTTCATAATGCCTGGTCTGTATGTACAGTCTCTGGGTGCTCGATGTCACATGGCAAGTGTGCTCTTCAGAAGGGACACGCAGTCTGCACCGGGGCTTAAGGACCAAGGTGCTAGCTCCAGCAGACCCATCTCTGCCTGCCAGACCCGCTACGCCCTCTTCCCCCTCACCCACTTGGCCCACACTTCAGCCTGAGGACCACAGTTCCTCCTGGAGCTGCATCTCTCTCTGACACGCTCTGTGGTATCCCTTGCCCTGCCTTCCTTGGGAACTCTGCTTATCTTGATGGAGGTGCTGATGAGGCCCTATGGTTTGATCGCTGTAGCGATGTACACAGTCTCAGGGCAGACACAGTGCTTGAACATTACAAAGCCAGTTCTGACTGGACATGGCTTTACCGTGCCTGCTGAGGACCAGGCATAAAGGAGTCACCACAGCTCGGCAGCACCTGGCACTGTCCTGTGGCTGGACACAATGCCAGGGTCTGCTCTATGGTACCTGGCACTTGGCAGGTACAGAACAGTATCTACTGGATGCTGAATGAAAGACCCCATGGCATTGATTCAGTTCTGTGATCCTGGGCATGAATCCCCTAAGTCTGATGTTCTGTTTGAAAAGAGGAATGCAGGCCCAGGGCCTGTCCCTTCCCTCCCTGCAAAACTTTCTGAGCATGCCCTGGAGGTCACAGGGATGCCAGGATGGAGGTGTGGAGTCCTGGTCTGTGCTGCTCTGTTGACTGTCATAAGGAAGAGCTTGGCTGAAGACCATTGTGGTGTTGCTGTATTCCTGTTCTGGCTGTTCATCCTTTCTGTCCCTTTATCCCTTTTCTTCTACCCATCTGAGTCTAGTGAAAAGCACCATATATGGTGGGAACTCAAGAGCAAGAAAAGCAGCCGTCAGAGTTAAGCTTCTCCAGGAAAGAAGCCATGACTGTGCCCCGTGGCTCTAGGAAAACAGCTGGGAAGTTAGCATCGATCAGGGCCCCTCAAGCCGCAGCCTGTTCATAAACATGGATTGCTTTAGACCGGTGTTAGTTTCTTGAGACTAGATTTTTAAACACACACACACACACTCAAAGGCAAAAAGGAGAGCTACATGCATCTGGGAAAGAGAGAAAATGGCAAGGGGATGGAGAGACCCTCTCTCAGGGATTAAGATCTCATATCACTCTTGCAGAGGACCAAAGTTCACCTCCCAAGCTCCTATGTTAGGGAGCTCACAGGGGCCCATAACTTCAGCTGCAGAGGGCCTGATGCCCTTTCTGGCCTTTGTGAGCACCTGCGCGAGTGCACACACACATACACACA
>NW_022196905.1:158282424-158316433 GCF_008632895.1 Mastomys coucha | reverse complement strand
ACACACACACACACACACACACACACACACACACACACACACACACACACACACGCACATGCACACATGCGCACATGCGCACAAATGTACATACATGTACATACACGTGTACATAAACACAGAAATAACATGTAGAGAACACAGTTCCTCCCTCCATGACAATCGGCATGGGAACGGCCCTCATGCTTGGCAGGAGGCAGCCGTGTCGTTCTGACCCAGGACAGGACACCCTGGCCTACGAGCCTTCCCATTCCGTCCCGCAATCCCCACAGCAGCTGTGATGACACCTGGCCCTCACAGCCTCCTCCCGAATGGCTCCCGGTGCTCTCCACCCTGCCCGACCCAGGCTTAGCCACAGGCTCACAGTCTGTGCAGGAAGGCGGCTCCCTCCAGCAGCAGCACCCCCACCCCAGCTGGGTGAGCACAGGTTGAGATCCCGGGCTGCACCCACATCTCAGCTGTGGCTGCCCACAAAACAGGAACAGCGTGAATCTCATTTTCCCAGAAAAGCAGGTTTTGCTTCTCTATAAATGTGTCTAGTTATTTTTGGGCTAAACATTGCGCAGAGGGGACTGGGTACATGGATGTGGGTGCTCTACTGGCTGAGCCTTGGAAATCTCCAGCACTGAGCCTCTCTCTAGAGCATGTGGCATAATAAAGCAGACAGGGAACACTACCTTATCTTGGTCGCCTTCTGGGGAAGGCTGCAGAGAGCACTTTTGTTTTTTACTATAGTTTACTATAGTAATACTACTAACAGAGATGATGAGGATGAGGATGAGGATGATGATATGATTTGCCATTGGGGAAAAACATCTTAAGATAGTGTTATTATGTCTCAGTATAAAAATGACCACTAACAAAACACTATTCTTGTTCTTGTACGTTTCTTTTAGATTTAATCCTTATTTAAAAAAAAAAAATGGCAGCTCCAGCTCCAGTGTGCTGTGCTGGATGCGGGCACTTCTCTTCACCAACAAAGCAGTCCCTGACTTAGAGGCCAGGACGGGCGTCCTGTGACACGCAGCTGGGCTATTTTAGACACAGAACCAGCAAGGCGGCAACTGCTACTTGTCAAATCTGTCCTGTGGAGCATGTCTACGCAGGTTCTTGGAACTTTCTAGGAACTTGATTTCTAAGACAACGTCACTGGTACTGACAAGGGCTGCAACAAAATCCCAGGAAGTTGCATGGTACCTGTGCCTTGGTCGGGCGCAGGGCGCGCTCTGGGTTTGAAAGGAAGGTTCTTACAACAGTGACTCCCAGGTGGATGGGAAAGTAGCCGGAGCTCCCAGGAAACTACGGGAGGAAACGCTTGTCCGGGTGTCCCTCTGCCTGTCCCGTGGCTAGCTGGCAGGCTCGGCCTTGGGAACACAGAGAAGCCACTTCATACAAGAATCAGAAAAACAGACGCTGGTATAGCCCAGCAGTTGGGCTGAGGCAGTGGGGTCTTCAGCGGAGGCTCAGACTGGGCATGAATGAAGCCATCTCACTGCTGTCCTGGGGAGGAAGTTTTGAGCCCGGGCCTGCCCAGGCAACATGGCGCCATCTGCACCTCTGCCCAGGTGGAAACTTCCTGCTACTGGCCGAGCCTCAGCTCTGCGGGCCCGAGGCAACGAAGAGCTCCGTGTCACTCACACACACACTACAGTTTGCAGCTTGCAGCGGGAATGTGGTAAGACAGTGGGGTGCTGAACATGCATGGGGCCCTGGATTCTACTCCCAGCAGGAAAACCACCCCGGGTTCTCTATGTCACATCACTCTCTACCCTAGAGGGCAGCACACGGCAGCAAGGCATGACCTGAAATAGATGTTTGAACAAGGTCTAAAAGTGTGAACCCCTAGCAGAATGGCCTGAAGCCTTGCTCTGTTGAGCTGGTAAACCTCACTAAAGAGGATCTACAAATGTTCTCTGAGGCCAGTGGTGATGGCAGTGTGACACTGAAGTAGTGGAGAGTGCCGAACAGTCAGGTTAAACTACCCTACCCCCAAAGAAAAACAAAAACAAACCAGTGTGACCTGATCTTACATAGGGACGGCTGGTGAGAGATGGTTTAAGACAGATGGGTTAACTGGGTGTGAGCAATTGGTATTAGTATAAGATGTGGCTAGAAAATACCAATGGCGCAATGACAGATATACGGTCTGTGAACTGCAAACACACAGACTGGCACATGGGACGGGAGACCTGACCTTAGGCAGTGGAGCAGCGCTATGCTGCAAGGGTGTTGTGTGGACTCCCTTTCTCCAATGAACGACAGGCCTGTGCGCGGCCTGCGCTTAACTAGCTCCACCCCTGCCCCTGCGCTTAACTAGCTCCACCCCTGCCCCTGCGCTTAACTAGCTCCACCCCTGCCCGTTCACCCCGCCCCCAATCCTACCCACGCTGGAGGTTTGTTTTAGGAGCTTCCAATTACCTTTGCCTTGACATTCTGAAACACAGAGCCTAAAAGGTCTGAGGTTACCCACACTGGGGAAGAGGAACAAGCCAGTGACAGGTTTTAGAGAAGGGATGGCTGCTGCTGCTGCTGCAGTGGGCACCAGTCAACGATGGTGTCTGAACCACCTTGTGAGTGGAGACCAGTGTATACTGTGGACTGAACAGCAAGGACACGTCAATTCTGGTCCTCTGATGGAAACGCCCATGACATGGGGAGGGGTGGGAAAAGGGCATGCATGGGGGTAGAGAACATGCTGCAATCTCTCAACTTTTGGCTCAGTTTTGCCAAGAACCTAACGTGGCTCTAAAAATCAAGTTTATCAGCTGGGCGGTGGTGGCACACGCCTTTAATCCCAGCACTTGGGAGGCAGAGGCAGGTGGATTTCTGAGTTCGAGGCCAGCCTGGTCTACAGAGTGAGTTCCAAGACAGCCAGGGCTATACAGAGAAATCCTGTCTCGAAAAAAAAAAAAAAAAATCAAGTTTATCCTTCTCCAGCACCATGTCTGCCTGTGTGCCGTCATGCTTCCTGCCATGACGATAGTGGACTAAACTTCTGCAACTGTAAGCCAGCCTCCATCCGATGCTTTCCTTTGTTTATGCATATTCTCGTGGTGTCTCTTTGCAGCAATGGAACGCTGACTCAGATAGCAGGTAAACACAGAGCGACTATGCCCCACAGATGCAGTCAGGAAACGGTGAGTTGAATTTTCTAGGTAACCATATCTTTCTAAGCACAGCCGTAAGTGTCTTCGTTTCACACACCGCCCCAGAATGCTCCACTGTTCCTGCCACTCGCACTGGGGAAAGCCTAGCTGCTTCTGGAATGCATCCCGTCCACAGCAGGCAGCAGCACGGTATGCTTGACAACACTCACCTCTATAGTGTGAGTCTCCACGCTGGCCATGAACACCTGCCCTCCTGAGGCTGCCCACAGTGCCCCCTCCACCAGGAGAAGGCTTCTGACTGGCAGGACACCCAACTTGATCACTTGCTGGGGTTCGGGGTTCCAGGATCCATCTTAAAAGAAAATAATTTTAGTTTTTCTTGAGTTCAGACAATTGTGCATAAGGATAGAGAAACGGGCACACATCACTGCAAAACACAACTCAAGTACCAACTCTGAAAGCAATGCTCATCTGACAAGGAAGGGGTGTCCAGGGCCCTGGAGTCAGCCCTGGAGCACGTGGAAGATGGCAGGCAGGATGGGCCAGCTTCCTGTGGGTCCCCGCAAAGGGCACCATTACCTAGCATGCCTCTAGACACATCTTGTTCCCTGTAAGTTAAGCACTAGTTTCTTGATCTATGAGAAGGGGGCAGTACTGTCACAGCCTCAAAACTTGTTTCAGGAACTAAAAGTGAAGTGCATAAGTAAAAAGCTCCGCACAAGACCAGTCACATGGTTCCATAGATGCCACTGTGCCCCGTGGTAACACGTGAACTGATTTGGTTGTGCCAGAAGGACTATATTCAAAATCACTGATATTTTCAAAGCCAAACAGTGACTCGCACAGCATCTCAAGGGGACACGCCTTTACTGGAGGTGGCGCACAGCATCTCAAGGGGACACGTCTTTACTGGAGATGAAGATAACAAACCTAAGCTAAAGGCCCTGCTCTTCAAATGCCTCCCTCCCTCCCCTGACCCCCCGGAAGACAAAACGCAGTTTGGTTTGAAAAAGCTACAGAGATTAGTGAGTTAGTTCTACCACAACTCAAATAAGAACGAATCGACAGCACAGTGATTGTACAGAGGGAAATGCAAAATTTAAAGCAACAGGCGGGGCTGTATTCTAAGTATTGAACTCCTCAGTCTTCACCCTGGCCATCATTCAAGCCCCAGGAGTCTGATGGCAATTAGATCATCAGTGTGGCTTCCCTGCCATGAGTGTGTGTGTGTGTGTGTGTGTGTGTGTGTGTGTGTGTGTGTGTGTGTGTGTGTGCGTGTGTTCTCTTAGTGCAGAAGAAGCAAGGCCTCTGTCAGACCAGAACCCCTGAACCTCCGAGTGTTAAAGCCTCTGAGCAGAGGAGCTGTGCTGGGCTGTTAGACAGAGGCGGGTGACTGAGCGGTCCCTGACTGCTGTGCTGTGCTTACTGATACAAGGCACCTTAGATGGGAGTTCTGCTCAGGCCGAACAATGGTGCAGGATGGTTTTGAACCCCAGTGTCCCAGCCTACCTTTCATGCAGCAGGTGTACTGGGTACACATATGGTTAGATACATGTGTGCACACATACACGCATGCATGAACACAGAAATGCAGGTGTGCACACAGCCACATGCACATACATGCACACACGCACACGCATACACACACGCACCCCTTCCCCTTCCCTCACCTGTCCTAACATTCACACAAGCAACCACCCCATGTGGTACTCACAGCCCTTCACCGCACCACAGCCTGTACCTGTGATGGGCTATGCTCCCGAGGGCGAGCGTGGCATGAGAATGCAGACCAGACAGAGCCCTGCCCACAGGCTGCCAGAAGAGCGCAGTGCCATAGATCGATGGTATGGTCCCTTTGAAACGGGAGCTCCGAGATCAAAGGTGGGATAACCCACTTTAGAGATTTCACTTTGGTTAAGACTGGACTCCTCAACAATTGGTCTCTGTTTTCTGGCCAGTTTCTGGCTAGGCAAGTTCTCTTTTCCTTAGATACTGTGTTCTTGTTTCCCTGGGAGGGCCACGTGCAACCTGAAAGTGTGTGACTCTGGGCCAACAGGCCTGTCTGTCAGGACGATTTCTTCCTGGTTTGCGTTGAGGCCAGAGCGGCCAGGCAGGTCACCTGCACCATAGCCAGACTCCATACACAAGCTAACAATAGTGATAGTCCCATGCCTCACAACATGAAAGTCTCCCATCAAGTCCCAGGTTTCCAAGCCCCACTTCAAAGCAACTGCCCACTTTGTCTAGGAAGGCCGAAGTCTCTGACCAATCACATCCTCTGCCACCAAGAACAGAGACAACAGATGCTCCACCCACCTTATACTCTGCCACCGGGGCCTACCCACATTGCTCAGGGAGCTTAAGACACACCAGGAAGGCTGCAAAGATAGTGAGGCTACAAAGGCACCATGCACTATGACACAGTCTGTATAACACAGCACAGGGCTGGGCTGGTCAAAGTGTACAGAGGTGGGGATCAATCCTTTAAGAGATTGGCATACAGGAATGAAGAAAACCAGACGGCCAAGGGAAAGGATCACTGATAACCGACTGGAAACCTGAAAGAAAGGTCACCATAGATGGGGGAGGCCAAACCAGTGTGATGGCAGTCGGAAAGTCAGACAAAAACCAAAACAAACAAAAACACCAACCAAGATTACACGAAACTCCCTACGCATGCCCTTCTCTAAGGACAAGCAAAGAAAACAAACTGGGGTGAAACCAAAATACCACCTGGCGGTGTTTGAATGGAAGAAAGAAGGGCTGGGCACATGGCTCTGGGGCCAAGCTTTTGCTCTATGTGCAAGCACGAGGCTCAGTTCAATCTCTAATATTTTCATGATAATGAAGTAAGAGAAAGTAAAATGGAATTACGTTCTAAGTCACTATGTGTTTATAGTATACTTTTAATCTAACTTAGGCAAACTGCACCAAGAACTATTTAAAAGCTTACGTACACTCATAGTAATGGAAAACTGGACGTCGCCTTCAGAAATCAACTTTGAAGGCTTGTGACATCCCCCTGGAATCACCTCCCTTCCAACTTTCAAATAATCAACACTCCCATGAAATGTGGAAGCAAAGAGAGGCCTGGAGAACACAAGGCGCGGAGTCAGACGGCAAGGCCCAACAACAGCGGACAGAAGCCCGGGATCCCCAGACGGTGTTTGTCCTTGACAGTGCTCTGCCGGGTGGTGAGGAAATCACCGGCCATGGTGAAATACTAACAAATATTCAGAAAGCACAGGGCTGGGAAACCCCACATCCTATTTTGGAGGCAGTGGCAATGAGACTCCCTCCTTAGGACAAGCAGGGGGTCAGCGGGATGGCTTTGGAGGTGTACACAGAGGGCCTGAGACCAGTCCCTGGGGAACTGTGGGGACAGGTATGCAAGGCTATGGGGTCAGCCTGGGCCTCTGGTGAGCATGCCTGTCATGCTGTGCAGCAACGGGGACCGTCCCTGGAAAAGCATTTCTAGAGGCAGCAGGTGAAGCCTGTGACAAGAGCGAATGAGATCACAGGACCCCATCCACAACAAGACGGGTTCCCAAAGTCCAAAGTACAGTGTGGGGCCGCCTTACCCTCTCATTTGCGGGGAGGACTACAGAGGGACCAGACAGCCAGAGAGGCAGGAGGGAGCTCTGGAAGAGAGATGTGACCTGGGCAGCCCTCTTTCTCTCTCCACCAGAGCCCGTCTGGATGGCTAGTTAAGTACCGCCACACTGTAGGACCGGAGGGTGGGGGACACACATGGCAGCTGAGAGCTTCTGAGGTGGTAAGGACTGTGGGGGCAGATGAGGCCAGGTACCACAGCGCCATGTGAAAAGATCATGGATGGAGAAGCCATCCCTGGGGGGGCTGTCATACCCCTGCGTAAAAGTGGGCTTGGGCGATGGAGGAAGACTCGGGAGAGCGTGGGAGAATTTAGGGTACCCAGCAGCACTGAGGTGGGTCTCCAAGGCTGGTCTGGGTTAATCTGAGTCACTGTGGAACAGGAAGAAGCCCCTGGAAACCAACTTTAGAAAAACTTCCCACGTATCCATCAGTGCCTGTTCGGAAAGGAGCAAGTTACACAGGTTTGGAAACAGGAGTGACAAGACACATGATGAGACCAACTTGTAGCCCAGGGTCAGCCGAGTGTGGGTACTTACCTGGAGCCTTGGTGTAGCTGGCTACAGACCCATTGACCAGGCCTGCATACAGGCCTTGTGGGGAGCAAGCCAAGCTCATGACTGTGGACTTGTCCGGTGTGTAGAAATGCTGAAGCCTCACCTTCTTGCAGCCCTGACTGCTTTTGTAAATGGAAATGCTGCAAACAAAAGAGCGCATGTTGACAGGTCTGCGAGTGCCCGAGAGGACCGGGTGCCAGTCAGCATCAGCAAATGGCACATATCCTCTTCCCCTCCCTCCTCCCTCCCCCCATGTTGACACACATTTAGAAAACACCCAGGACCACTATGATTACACTCTTAGAGCTTGAAGAGAAAGTCTGGGTCATAATTCATTTTCTTCCTATAAATTTTAGAATGTTACTTTAATTTTCCATGAAATGGTATTAAAGTTCCACATGATTATAAGATATTGTTGCTTTACTCCAAAATGGAATAAGTGGCATGTTCTTTAAGAATTAACAGAAACTGGGGGCAAGCAGTACGGAGCTTTCCCCTTGAAGAAACTATCAGATCTCTTATCAGATTGATTACCATTAGCAGGCAATGACCGGAAGCCTCTCCCTTGCCTCTGATACTAGGCTCGCACTCCCCGACGTGGGAGGCGACATGGCTCACACTGCGGACAATGCCTAAAACAGTGTGTGTTCTCTACCTTCCCTCTTCTGTGCCCAGGCAGATGGTAGGCACATGGGGTGCTCTCGAGGCTGTGGCCTCTGGATCCTTGGCTTCGGCAGGCTCTGGGGACTTTGGCTCCTTGGCCTCGGTGGGCTCTGGGGGCTTCGGCTCCTCTGCAGGAATGTACACCATGCACAGGATGCGTGACTCCACATTGAAGCACTCGATGACTTTGGGGTTGGGACTTTGGAAGGAGACAATGGCGACCTGACCCATCTGATTGCTACAGCTCCCGATCTAAGAGAGAGGAGGCGAGGGAGACATCAGACATGCTTCTGGAACTGCTACAGCTTCTGACTGGGCATGGTCCTGGGTCCGGAGAAGCCTGACCCAGGCAGGTACTGATTTCCATGTGTGAGTCACAGTCAGAAGAAGCAAACGAGGTGGAAGGATCCCCAAGAGAGCCCATTTTCCTTTTCCACATGTTAAATTTGGCTTTTTAAGTTTTCAGTAACATAGATACAACTTTATTTTCAAAGCGGCAAACACCCACATCCAAGAGCAGACACTCCTTCCGCGCACTAGGCGAGGGCCTAGTCACACAGTTACTTTAGAAGGTGCTGAAGAGCAAGTTAGTGCTGGTGTTAAGTGAGCTGGCATCAAGATGCCAGAGCATGCATCCTTAGTGAAGACACAAGCCTTTCAAGAGGCAAAACTGAGGTCATTCCAGGAGCACACTGTGTGCGGACAGGGAGCACTCTGCGCTCCTCCCTCCAACCTGGAGCACGCCGTGGAGCCTTCCTCCCTTTCCTGCATGGATTCCCCTATGAGCAATAAGTCCCTGGACCCTGTTGGAAGGAGGGGCAGCCAGTGCATTTTCGCTGTCCAATCACATTAGGGCAGTGACAGGCCTGTGATTGGACAGGAATAGAGAGGTGGCGCTAGAAGTTTAGGAGTGAGAGAGGTCAGAGAGCAGGGGAGGGGCAGAGAAATCATCATGGAGGCGGGTGAAGAGGACGATCCAGATCCCGCGTGGTTTTAAACAGCCACAGGTAGCTAAGATTTTTACAAGGTTAGAATAATTGGGTTAAAACATTATCTCTATCATTTGGCTCTGAAATTATTGTACTGGCATCTTGTAAATTGTGATCTTATTGATATATAAACCTGACTGAATAACTAAGCCTTAAGAGCCACGTTTCTACCAGGTAACTAGGTGCTAGATGACTGATTGTGGGGTGTGTGGAGTGTTACATATAAGGGAGATGATCTTGCTAGCTGGGAGAAAATAGCAGGAGCCTGCTGGGACATAGTGATGTGGCCGGCCGGTACCGGCACTAGAACGTGGTCCTGCGGGAAGGAGCATTTGCGGGTGATCTTTTTTAATATTCCCGCAACAGGCAGCAGTCAGGTCCCTGGTCATGGGTGAGTGTGTGCCTCGCCATGTGTCTGTATGTACACCAAGCTCTAGCAGCCACAGATCTTCTCGGAAGGAGCCTGCTACCCAGAAGGAGTGCAGTGCTTCCACTGGTCCCTATGTAGACGCACTGAAACAGCAGCTGACCACGCTGCTCCATTCTGAACACTGCTAGCAACAGCTCTGAGCAGTAGCTCTGCCTGGACCGGGATGTCAGCTTTGAGCGATGTGTACTGAGAGGGGAAGTGGGAGGGGCCAGGGGCCAGAGACCCAGGCCCAGGGATGTCCTTCCAGTGTGCAGGAACCAGAAAGCGGTACTGCAAGTGAGCACTGCTGCCCGGAGCCTGGACTTGGTGTAGGACAGAGTCACCTAGCCGTGACACCAGAGTAAAAAGCCAGCAATGTTTGGGAAGGGGGCCGGGGCCTTGCCCAAACCACTGTCACAGCATTTAAGTTGGTCACCTTGGGTCTTTAGTCCACTCTGAAAGCCTTAGATGAAAATGAACAGAAGCCAACATTTTAATCCCCAAGTCCAAACCTCACAGGGAGTGCTCTGTTTGGAAACCTAACCTGGTTGTCTCTGCTCAGCCACCTGCCAGTTCTTGGTCACATCAATTGGTCAATCGGCCCTAGCGACAAGCAAAGGTGCTTACCCACAGGAAGCCACGGGCTGTGGAGGGTGAAGCTGGTTGACTTTCATTGCTTAAGTAAGGCTCGGGGTTATAAGCGGCACACTCAATCTGAAATGGAATACAATATTGTAGATTCAAAAGGTTTTCCATCCTCGGTTGGCTGAGCCATGGGCTGAAGCCCAGGGATCCAAACAGCCAACTGTGTACGTCTTCTTACAAGTTAGTTTTACAGACAAGAATTCCCACGGTCTTTTGTGGTTTTGTCTTAGAACCCCATCCGCCATGTCAAAAGCCAGTTGGGCCTGCCCAGTCAGCCAGGAGGACCCAGTGAGGAGCAGGAAAGCCAATGGTATCTGCTGGCCTTCCCGACACGTGAGCTGTGTGGGTTCGCAGGGCAAGAGTTCTGAGGCTTCCAAAGGCTTGCTCCCTTGAGCCAGGGACAAGATAGTCCCCAGGAAGTTGATTAGGGGCCAGGAATGAAGGAAAGAGACAAAACTATGTCAAGTTATTTCTTAAAGAAAGAGATGGTACCTCATTGGACCTTGGTGCCTGGCACTTCAACAGAGAAGGAGCACAATGCATCAAGCAGATAAAGGCGTTAGAGACCTGACCTCCACAGAGGGACTGTTGATGGAGCTGGGGCATCACAGAGGAGGGAGATGCTGGAGCACCACGGGCATGGGACGTCCAATAACCTTAGCCAGGAGCACGCCACACAGACAGAGGCTGAGCCTCACTGGTGGGCTCCCAGCAGTCATCTCCAAGACTACCAAAACCATGTCCTCTCAACTGGTAGTAACGGGGTCCAACACTAGCGTTCCCCCAAGTAAGTCCTCTGCAAAAGCAGGCACCGCCCACCCGGAGTCCTCACCTTGAACTCTGGCTGCTTGGTCACCATCACAGGCATGTGTCCCACCAGGAGAGGGTGTGTCTCCTTCTTGGCTAGGTTGCCATCGTCATCCACACAGAACCATCCCATGTGATTCTCCTCCTCTGTGGGCACATTCAGAGAGAGAGAGAGAGAGAGAGAGAGAGAGAGAGAGAGAGAGAGAGCCGAGCTGAGCTGCTGTGGTGAATGGGAACACCCCTCATGTCCCAGCAGCTGTATCCAGCCCTCCACAGCGTGTGAGTAGGAATGAGTCTATCTTGGGACACAACGCTGGCCTTCCTCTCCCTAGCTCAAGGTGGGCGGAGGGGACCCCTCAGGACCCCTCGCTGCTGCAGCCTAGCAGCATGTGTCACGGGGCCTCATGCACCCCCTGTCTGCTCCTAAACTAAATGTGCCAGCAAAATGGGCTGGGTCCACCCAGATTCATGGAAGTGCTCATAAACATGAAGGCATACTTTGCTCCTAAAGAAGATGGTCACCTTAGCCCTGAGCGAACATGGGAGAGAGCTTACCCCCACTTCATTTCACAAGGTGAAAGGTGTCCTCCCTTTGCTTATAGAGGCACAAGCTCAGAGGCATCGTCCAGGAGGGGACAAAGAGCTATGTCAGGCCAGGGGACTCCCTTTCACAGCAAGAGTCTTTTCCCTGGGGGACCAGCAGCAGCCGACTTCTGTTTTACTCTCTGGTGACTTTTCAGACAGTCTGCTCTCAGGAGAGGCTTTCACAGATGGGTGTACACACCTACCCACATGCAGGTAATCAATCGCAGGCACAGCACCCACACCTGCACACACACACCAGCATTCACTCACAGGCCACATGTATGCACACACACGCCACTGCAGTGCACGCTGAGTAAAAGAGATCTGTGTGTATATGGATTCTATATAAGTTCTATAGAGAAGGATTTCTATGTGGATCTTCCCGCCTGCCTGCTTTTCCTACCTGTCTATCATCCTTCAGTCTATATACCTATCTGACTACCTAATTACCTATCACCTGACAATCTATCTACCTACTATATATCAACTACCTACCACCCTTTTGTCTATCAGTAGGTCATTATAGATTATCTATCAATTTGCCAACTTACCTATCATTTCCCGTCTACCTGTCATTCATCTCTATCTCTATTTATTCATCTGTCTATCCATCCATCCATCATCCATCCATCCATCCATCCATCCATCCATCCATCCATCTATCCACTCACCTAACTACACAGGCTAAAAGGATAGATGGACCAGCGAACAGTTCTAAAGCAACATTAAGCCAAAGGGAAACCACAGGGCTGATGCTTCAAGCTGGGAGTCCTGAGTGACAAGGCACGACACACTGCACCGCCTGTCACAGCAGGATGTTAGCACAGAGGCTGAGGTGCTGTGTCCATTCCACTCCTTGAAAACTTCCCCATGCTGGGGTTTCAGGCTCTGGACCAGAGCTGCAGCCTCAAGGGCCCACCCTTGTACTTATAGTCACAGTATACAAGAATGTCATACCACAACAGAAGCCACTGGTGCATTCTGCAGGCCTTGAGTTATAATACAACCTTGTAACTTTTCCACTTAAAGCTATGCTCCCAGGTCACAGGAAGTTTTCTCTCTGCCCTGGTTTTACCCTCTCAGGTGTATGCATAATCACACAAACTCTCTCATGACCCTGGAACATCCCTTTCTTAATGGAGCATGCCCAGTCAGCTTAAACCCTGTGTCTTACCAAGGGCCAGCTTGGCCATCTGCAGGCTGCTGACCCAGGACTCCTTGATGGCTGGTGTAAACGTATTGAACACAGCAGTGAAGAACGTGGGCCGCCCTGACCTGCCAGAGAAGAGAGCCATTCCCTTACAGACAGCAAGGGACACAGACAGTCTGCACAGTCCACCATGTAATGAGCCACCGAGCCAGAAAACACATCTGACAAAGAGCCACTCCATCCTTGCTTTAAAATTACTGACTTGTCCTGCTTTCCCGGGAGCTGTAACTGGACCCTGCAGCGGTCGGCAGCTCTGATGGCGTCCTCTTTCCTCAGGATCAGCCGCTGTAAGCCCGACGTCCAGTCATGGGCTACCGACTGGTTTAAGTTCTGCAGAGGAATACCACGTCTATTAGCTTTTGTTACTTTTGCTTTGTTTTGTGACAAAGTCTCACTCTAGCCTAGGTTGGCCTGGAATGATGCAGCCCAGGCAATCCATCCTCCTGCCTCATGCTACTGAGGCATGAGCCAATACACTTTATTTAGAAGAAGACAATAAGGAGAGCTCTGGCATGGAAACCCCAGGGAGACCCCATTGTGTTCATGTCCAGTTACAAACTCCCTCGGGGTTGATCACACATGCAGAGGCAGAACCGAGGCTCAAGTACCGCAGCGGGGAGCAAAGTCATGCTGGCCCAAACAACAGAAGAGCCGAGCTGGGCTTGCTCCTCAGAGAGGAGTGCTCCATTCTGGAGAACTCGAAGACAAAGCTGTGCTCACAGATCTGGAAGCCACCGCAGCGTCCCGTCCAGGAGGCCCCGTTACCTGATAGCTCCCTCGGAGGCTTCCTATCAACTGCGAGATCTGGCCAACGACATTCAGGTCGTGCAGTAGGTTCTGCAGATCCTGGTACAGCTGCCCTGGCCCCATGTAAACTTTGTCTGAAAACAAGAAGGAAGGAGGAGCACCGCTTACTCCCTGCTTGCTTTTTTTTTTTTTTAATAAGTTGGGGAGGATCTAGAATGAAAAAAAGTAACTTCAGGTATTTGGGAGTTGTTCTTTTGCCAATTGCTATTCTGAAATAATTTTACATGTATAGAATGACGCCCTCCACCTGCCTAACAAGAGGTTGGCATCTTGTCTCACAGAACTGTATACTGTGATGTTCAGGAATGACACAGAACTCACTGTCCTGTCATATTCAAATGCCATCTGTTTCTGCTCACTGTTCTTGTCCTGGTCCAGGCCATGTCCCTGCACTCCAGGAGTGTCCTAGCCTCCACCTACACCCAGACCAGAACAGCTTCACAGTCCATCTTTGATGAATTTGACTCTTTTCAAAGACACTGCTGAATTATCTTATAGATTGTCTCACAACTTGACTGCTGTTTTCTAACCAAGAGGGAGGGAGAAAGGGAGGGAGGGAAGAAGGGAGGGAAGAGAAGAGAGAGGGAGGGAAGAAAAGAGGGAGGGAGAGAGGGAGGGAGAGAGGAGCAGAGGGAGGGAGGGAGAGAAGGAGGGAAGAGGATTTCAGTCTGTCCCCAGAGTCCTAAGTAGTTGAGGATGACCTTCAGCTCACAACCCCCTTGCCTCTACCTTGGGAGGGCTAAGATCATAAGTGTGTATCACCTTGCTGTGTTACGCAGCTCTGGGAATGAGACTCGGGGCTTGATGCATACTAGGAAAGCACTTTGTCAACTGAGCTGCATCCCAAGCCCCCTAGTTTTAAACATAATCATTATTGGTAAAAATTACCAGATATGAAATTTAACCTCAATCAAATTTCTAATCCCTGGGGGATCACCAACACCACAGAGTTCTCTAGGGACTTCCCCAAAGTCAAAACATTTAGAAAGGACTGGAAATGGCAAACTTGGGCCAGGAGATGACAAGCAGCCTGCTGTCTGTGTCCACAGTCAGTTCTTACCAGCCAACCCCAACAGCCAGGCCAGCACCAGGACTTGTGGAAGGCTTGAGGGGCTGGGGGTGGGGGTGACTGCGCGTACCGTCCCTCCAGACCCCACAGGTACACGAGTGCTGAGAACAGCCCCTCGGGCTCCAAGCTGACTTGGAAACAACATCATGCAGAGGCAGGAGGGATGTGAGCTCAGGACTATACTCAAAGCCTAGGCTGCAAACCAGCACTCTGCTCATCCTGGCCTTTCCCCACTTTCATATGCATAAATCACAATGGGATTTCCCAGGCAGGAAAAGAGCTGGGCATCAGAGTCAGTAGCAGAGATTCATTTGAGCTGAACAGGGCAGTGAGGCCTTGGTGTCTGGGTCCCAGTGGGATGGCTGCCTGGCCACAGCTCTGCCTCCAGGTGAAGCAGTGCCCGGCTGGGGTCCAGACTCTGCTGCTAACCTCTTCAGCCTCGTGATAATCCTGACCAAGAGGTCTGCAAGCTCACTTTGCACTCTGTCCTGAGAGCCACACAGCTTGTCCCAGCCTTCACTCTGCCCAGTATGTCACTGTACCAAAGCCGAGACACAGCTATATACTCCCATGATAAAGACTTCATAAGTGCATATGCATCTCAAATGTGCGCTATCTCACTGAGGATGACGCACTCTGTGTAAAGACAGCATTCAAAACCACCGTCATGCACACCTGAGCCAAGTGGCCCTCAGTGTCACCACACAGGACTAAATTGTGCCGATGCGTTGTTATGACAATATCCCAGTGTTCTGAGACTGGAACTTCCCTGGACCTCACAGCTTAGTTAATAATACATCGTGAGGTCACTTAAGACTCAAGATGGACGTGTTCTGTTGTCTTAGTCAGGGTTTCTAGTCCTGCACAAAACATCATGACCAAGAAGCAAGTTGGGCAGGAAAGGGTTTACTCAGCTTACACTTCTACACTGTTGTTCATCACCAAAGGAAGTCAGGACTGGAACTCAAGCAGGTCAGGAAGCAGGAGCTGATGCAGAGGCCATGGAGGGATGTTACTTACTGGCTTGCTTCCCTTGGCTTGTTCAGCTTGCTTTCTTATAGAACCCATGACTACCAGCCCCGGGATGGCACCTCCCATGAGGGGCCTTCCCTCCTTGATCACCAATTGAGAAAATACCTTACAGCTGGATCTCATGGAGGCATTTCCTCAAGGGAGGCTCCATCTCTGTGATAACTCCAGTGTGTGTTGACACAGGAAACCAGCCAGTGCATCTGTGTACTCAGACTGTCTAACTGCTTTTAAGGGAACTACATAACAATCAGCCTTACTTGCTTGCAGTTCCCATGTAACCAATGTTTACAACTCAAGCTAATACACAGCTTTAACCTTACGGTATGTACCCTTCCATACCTGTCCCAGAAGGCAATGCACACGGGCACATGTATGTTGTGGTAATAAACGCTGGAAACAGCCAATAGTTGAAAGGAACATCAAGCAATCAGTACCACCCAGACGCCGAGAGCAGCACACAGGTATTGCTTGGCAACCTCTGCTTGACGTTGGCTGCCTCAGTTAACAGGGTTTGTGTGCACCAGGCAAAGTTTCATCCCTTTAGGACTTCTGTAGGGCATCCCTCATTCTTTCCCCATGTGATGCTTTCTGTGCTGTTCAATAAAAGACAGCAAAGGATCTTTGTGATGGACAGAGAGACAGGGATGGGGACAGACCAAGATAAGACAGCATTGAGGCAGGCACAGTCTCAGATTCTTACAACAGATGAATGTAGGCAGACCAGGGACCATTAGCGACAGAGAGACAGAAGACACAGGGAGAGAAGCCGGAAGCTCTGACGAGGGCTCACGCTTGGTTAAACTCGAGTGGCAAGGGCTTTCTTTCATTTCTTTCCTTTGTGTAATGCTGATGAACACTGGCGACTCTGAACCCATCACTAATGCCTTTAACTGATGCAGTAAATGTCTTAAGTGTATTTAAATGCATACTGACTATATTTTTCTTTATGTTTACAAACCCAAATATTTTTATCTGGCAACTCCTCTATTGTTTTCCCTTTGTAAACTTTTGAGAACAAATTGTGCACACAGACTTGCAGTGATGTTATAAATGCTGCATGTACACTAGCTTTACAACTATTAATAAACTTTGATTTCTCCAGTTAGTTCATTGCCCAGGAATAGCTCCAGAGCTCACGACTCCCATCATGAAACCCCTTACATCCCATCCTTGGCTCTTTTGCTCTGTTCTCCACCACTGTACTTTTGCCTTACCATAACCCTTTACCCAGTTTTAGCCCCCAAGTAGTATAGCTTTATTTGTACTGGTGTTCAGTTGGAGAACCCTTTGAGGGTGAGCGTCCCTGCTGGTCACAGCTGGTCACACCTTAGGCCACTGTGCATGACAAATGTCACACAACAGAAGCCTGCACCACGAGGGCAGGCCTGTGCCAGGTGGCCTGGGGATTCAGCTCCAGCTTCCTCACTTCCCATCTGGGAACCAGAAGGGACATCAACTTCCTGGCAAGTGTTCCTAAACCGAGCATGTTGCAAATATCCCATTGGTGTCTGGATTTGGAAAGAAAGCATTTCTCCCTCCCACTCCCCTTGCGAGAGAGCCACATGTTTAAGCAGAGAAAATGATTCTACTTAAATCAGCCTTCCTGGGACCCCTTCAAGCTCGGAGCCATATCTGGGCTCTTCCGAGGGTGTCCTTTCCCCTCCAAGGAGAACAAGTAGTGGGTGGCCCAGGCAGGGCCCTGAGCAGAGACCGCTGGAGGGGGAAGAGGTGACCCGGGACAGGAGGATCCAAGGTAAGGCTGCTTACTTCACCTCACGCTCCTGGAGACCTTCCTCAGAAGGGAAGAAATATGGGGACACAGCCCAGAGCCAACCTCATCCTGGCCTGGCCACTGAGGGAAGAGACAACGGGCTGCATCATGGCTCCACCTTACACATCAAGCACATTCACCATCTCCTCAGCTCAAAAAGTATTTAAAAAGGAAAGAGAAACTATGTGTGTGCAAACTCCCCTCCCCCCCACACACATACACCATCGCCGATGTGAACGTGTGCCCACACACACCCACATACACCATCGCTGATGTGAACCTAGGGCAGGGAGAAAGGCATACACCATCGCCAATGTGAAGGTGTGCGCACACACACACCCACATACACCATCGCCGATGTGAACCTAGGGCAGGGAGAAAGGCTACTTTCTTTTCAGTAAACTAAAGACCTTTAGAAGGAGACCACAAGGGGTGTGCCCACCTCTGTCCAGCACAGGAAAATGTACCAAGTGCCACCTGAGCCTTAGCAGCAGAAGCTGGGGACACAGAAGAGTAGGAAGCCATCATGAAAGATCCCACGCCTAGCACCTCCGCTCAAGGTGAAAACTAAAATCCGCAGATCTCAGAGCAGAATGCTCTCAAATGCTACTCTGTGCAGAGGAGAACCGTTCTTGCTTTCTAGCCTAAACTTCGTCAAGTCAAAATACACAGTCAGAAATTTTGTTAGAGCTGTTTTCCAGCTACCTGGTGACAAATTCCAAGAATTTTAGATGTGTGAGTGAGCCTCTCTATTGCCAGCTGGCACACAATTACTCCATGTCTTTCCTGGGCTTTCTCACGGACACGGCCTTCTGCACTGCCCCCACCCCCACCCTCACCGTTTCTATGGAAATCCCTAGAACTAGTCAGAAAATGCAGGGTGTAAGCTGAATGGAATCTAAAGTGACAAACAAGGAAGGGGTTGTGTGGCTATGTCAACAGCCAGGACATCTCCAATACCCTGGGGGAGTGTGGCAGACTCCGACATGACCCCTCCCCTAGTCTGGAAGCTGAACTGCTGGCTGGGGTATGTCAGGGGCAGAGGGTTTCCTTCTACAGGGCATGGGTTGTAAAGCGAGCTAAGCACGCAAGGGAAGCAGTCAGAGCACATCAGGACAGGCTCCCAGATGTTGCCCCCTGCAGCGGTCAGTCACCAACCTCATCTCCTGGCAAACATTTCTCCCCAGCGTTCCCTCTGAGTTTCCCCATCTCCTGAGAGCCAGCAGGAACTGGGAGGAATTTCGACCCTCTGATAGAGCAACCAGCTCCAGGCTGTGCCCCCATCCTCACCCCCGCAAAGGCCCCCTTTCCTGAGTTAAGGTTTCTGACACCTGGCTGCCTGCTGAGAGCAAAGGCCAGGGTTCCCATTCAGCTTGTGTGGGGTGAGAGGAGTCAGCCCTCCTGCGTGTGAATAGCTAGCTTTTCTGGCACCAACAGGCAAAGAGCTTTTATACAAGACCCCAAAAGCACAGGTTGACAAAGTCAAGGACAGAAGAATGGACCTGTTTCCTTGGTCTGTTACTGGTGTGCACAGGGGCAGGTTACCATGCAGAAACCCAACAGATGGCTCACCATCTTTCTCTTCCCAACCATGAGCCACAGTCTGAAAAGTCAGTGGAACCTTTTAAACTGCCCCCAAGAAAGTACACACTTTCCAAAGTCATTTCAGGAGATCTGAACACTTAACCTAACAGTAGGTCCCCAGAGGAGCCCAGGCCACTGGTTCCCAGGCTCTCTATATGCAAAGTCAATCTCGGAAACTCAATGGCACTAACACTCGGGCCCTGCCTCCACCTGAAGCCTGCTTCCTGGGTGCTTGGAGCTATGTAGGGGCAGCTCCTGGCTGCTTCTGCTGGCACAGCCTCACCCTTTCCCAGCACTGGTTGCTAGGCAGTGACACCCACATTCTGCCTCCAACACAAAGCAACAGCCCAAGCTTCCAAAGCTAAATGTTACAGTCATCCAAACGGCACAAAAGTCGTATGATCTCAATGAGAACAAGAACTTCTACCCAGCTTCCCAAACTGTCCTGAGATAACAAGCCCCAGGGAAGGGGAAAGAGCACACAGAGGCCAAACTCTAAAGGAAGCACGAGGGAGACTTGGGGACCTCTGCATCGCGAATGAGCTGACTTCCAGTTCAGCCCGCTGCTGGTGTGACTGACTGGAGGGCGGCTCATTTGATCCTAGAGACAGGCTGCCCCTGCTATGAGGTGAATCTGGACACACCCAGCCCAGCCCTTTCCCAGTATCTAGTGTTAGACAGACTGGCAAGCCTGCTGTCTGCAGCAGCAGTAGCAAACCTCTCAGATGCAGGAAGACACCCATTACTGAGGTGTGCAAGCACACAAGACAACTTGAAGGTATGAATCCTCTCATCTAGCATGTAAGCAGCTGAGAGCAAACGCAGGCCAGTCAGGCTTGGTGAGGAGTGCCTGCCGAGCCAGCTCACCGCGATACATCCGAAATGCTTAGCCATCAAGGGGAAGGGAGGTAAAGCTGTCCCTATCTGTGATGGTGACTGCCTAAGTGACTTGTGTGTTTCGCTTTACACACACACATCAAAGCATCACATCGGACATTTTAGTTACAGCTGGCATTCAGTTAAACCCCAGCAAGGAGCAAATCCAGTGGGAGTCACACCACTCATACAGCCCTTCAGCCACTCATACAGCCCTTCAAGATTTAGTAATCACTGTTATGTGTGCCTCTCAGATAGAGACTCTCTGTGTCTCAGGCAGCAAGAGGATAACGTGGGCCTTCTCCAGCTCTGTGTTCCTGAGGAAGAAGGGGCATCCCAGGGGTAGTCTCCCATGGACCCCAGGGCTGGCTGGGTGGACTTCTGCAGTCACTCCAGAACCACAGCTCCTTCAGGAGCACCCAGGCCGGTACGGCTGCAAGATGGGGGTCACCTGCTGAGTGCACACAAGTAAGGGTGAGTCAGGGTGTTCACCTCAATCTGCAGAACCCTCTGCCTTTCCAGCAGCTAGTTTTTAAAAGGCACTGTTTCTGAGAACACAGTCTCCCTTTCATCTGCCAAAGCTTTTATTCCTGACTCTATTATGGGATGGATGTGCCACACAGTGCACACTGTCTGTGTGTCAGAAAGTCTGCTCCTAGAATTCTCTTCAGGATAGCTTGATCTATGCTACATTCGCTTGCAGCTCACAGGACCCAGCACGTGGTTCATCATAGGCTCGTAATAAATAAACATGAACAACAATACCTCATCATTAAACTGCAATGCCCACTGGGAACTGCAGGGCTCTTAATTCGTCCTGCGGATCCTGTCTACACGGCATGCTGTAAAGCTGGGGGATAAGAAATGGCAAATCAAGGGAGATGGAGTCATATGCCCACTAAACTACCATCTCAAAGGGCATGGCACTCCACCAATATCAGCAGCAAGATGATGATACGCGCCATGCCAAGGCATGGGTGCACCCACAGTGAGAGGCAGAGCAAACAGAACAACTGTCTCGCTGCTGAAGAGTATAAAATCTGCTGCCAGAAACTGCCGTTCCCTGAGGTTATCTCCAAGCTTGCTTAATGACAGAAAATCAACACTGGCCTGCAAAGTGTGGCCTGTGGGTCTCCAAGGACTCCCCACATTCTTCAACTTTACTTTAAGACTACAGCAATGCTCCTGAGCTTAGCTTGAGGGCAGCACCCCTCTCCTGGGGAGTAGCTGCCCTGAGCTGCTTGCTCTACACTCAGCATCGTACCCTACACCTCACCCTCAGACAGTGGGCGAGCCCAGCTCTGCTCGGCTGGCTCCTCTTTTCCCCAGGTTTCCGTGGTTAGCGCCTGCTGTGGCCTTCACAGTGCGATGGGAGAGTAGATGTTCAGAACAACTCAGCTACACCGGGCGGTGATGGCACACGCCTTTAATCCCAGTACTTGGGAGGCAGAGGCAGGCGGATTTCTGAGTTTGAGGCCAGCCTGGTCTACAGAGTGAGTTCCAGGACAGTCAGGGGTACACAGAGAAACCCTGTCTCAAAACAAACAAACAAACAAAAAACCCAGAACAACTCAGCTTCGCACACTTGTTGGGATGCAAACGTCGTGGCAACACAGAGGCCTCTACGAAAACAAAACCTTTCCCGGTTTTTCCTTCCACAGGAGCTGAGCGAGCCACCCTGCTTTGTACTTTCTCTCATTGTTTCTTACTGACACATTCTACATTTGCCTAGTACAAGCCACCAACAGAAAGATGTTTTTTAAAATGTAAGTCTGTGCACCACCCTGAATCAGTGTCATCAGTGGCTGTCTGAACACCAAGGGGCAATCTTAGCTACTTAGCTACAAACACACTTTAGGACTGACCACGGTATAGAGCAGTCATTGTTGTTCACAGAAGCATAACACAACCTCTGATCAATACTCGGAAGTAACTGAAAGGGAACTCTAAAGGAGGCGTAGAAAGATATTCAGTTTCCCCTTGGATAAACTGAACGAATTGTGACAATTTGGAAAGGCATTCCCTTCCTGCATCCTGTCCCCACACTCTTCTCTCCCTCCTCCCACTGTTCATCTATCTCCCTGTAATCCACTAGGATGCTCTAGGCTACTCTGTGGTATTTCAGTTCTAGCTGAGAGTCTAGATAAAGGTGCACCTTGCTCTAAGTGGGGGCGCATTCAAGAGTCTTATAGCTGACACAGTGTTCAAAGAACCAGCCTACTAGGTGATGACCAAACTGAATGACCTACTGTTCTGGGAATTAGAGAGGCAGAAGGGATTTCCCCTGAATGCTCATGTCCAACCAAAAGGCTGGGCAAGTTTCAGTGTCTGCTTTCATGCTTCTGAATGTATCAGAAACAAATTAATCTGAAGGTTAACACTTGTTAAGGTTTATGGAGAGTTCCCATTCATTGGTTTAATCGGTCCAGAAGCAGAGGTCACTGTGAGAATTAAACATAGCTAGTCTTCCTTTTGGTTTAAAAGGCAGAGGAGGGGATGGCAATGGCTCCTGCTCTCAGACCAAAATCTCCAGGCCAAACCATGACTGGTGATAGGGACTCCCACCAAGGTGGAGTGCTGAGTCACCCACAGCACTGCCATGCCCCCCCACTGTGCAGTGCTGAGTCACCCACAGCACTGCCATGCCCCCCCACTGTGCAGTGCTGAGTCACCCACAGCACTGCCATGCCCCTCCACTGTGCAGTGCTAAGTCACCCACAGCACTGCACAGGGCTCCATCACATCAGACAGACAGACTGACAGACTCAGCTGTCCCAACATATGCACCGCCCCAGCTCCCGTGGGGAATAAGGGCCAGGCTCGTGCTGCCCACAGGAACTCGGGAAGGGCTCACTTACATGGCTTTGCATTGGCCACCACCGCCAGGCTCTCGGGTGAGTGGGTAGTGTGGTGCCGACTGTGTTCCCCGGCGCCAGAACTGCCATTGTACTCGATCACATCCACGTGTCCTAGAGGGACACTCCACTTGAGCAGGTACCTCTGGCTCATCACAGCTTGGCTTTCATGTGAGTTCCTAGAACAAACAGAAGGATTACCCCAGGACTAAGCTCCCGTGCCTCTGGTCCCTCTCACAGCCCCGAGCAGCAGTCTAACTGTCATGGCTCTCAGAATCCTCATGCATACAGCAGTCACTGGCTCTAGCTAAGACCTCCAGCAGGAAGGGGAAGGGAAATCCTCTGTACAATCCCGCCAGGATCCGAGAACTCACGGCCACAGTGTCCGAGGATTCGGGAGAAACTATCCCAAGTGCGCAGAGATGTTCTCTGATCTGACTCCAGCTTCCCCCCTTATTTCTATGCAGTTACTTTACAACCACATCAATAAAATTAAGTCACAGCCCACACTCCACGACTCAAGCACTGGCTGAGTGTACAGAGGTGAAACTAAAACCTAAGTCTTCTCTTCTTACTCTATAACGTGGAACACAGACACAGAGAAACACAGCCGCCCGCGAGCGACCAGAGCAGAGGCTGAGCCTACAGCTCATGTAATTATGCACATACACAGTGGCAGCCATGCACACAGCCTCTGCATGGCCACCCTGACTGACCCTTGTGGTCACCGCCCTTCATTTGCTGACAAGGAGTCAGACTCCTGGCTCTCAAGCGTCACCCCACACATCCTCTGCACAAATCCTGTGGTAGTGGGAGGAGGAGCCATGGTGGCAATAGTGCCAGGTGATGGTGGTGGGTGGCTGCCTGGTTCCCAGCCTGCTCTCCAGGAGGGATAACCGCGATGCCATGGTACACACCTCCACGGCGGGCGCAGGCACTCTTGCTAGTCCATTGTGTGCCACCAGAGGTTTGCCAACCGCAAGCCAGCAGAAGCTTCTCGCCAGCTAAGGGTGCTGGTTCCACATCAAACCGTGGCTATCCGAGGAAGTACCGAGAGTGCCTCCTTTAACACACGACCTGTCCTAGGGGATCCTGCCCGCCCAGATTTCCTCAGCTTAGCTCAGTGGCTATGTGCTGAGGAACCATTCTCATGCTAAGGTGACAGACAGAACTAAAGCGAGTAAGTGTGGACAGAACAAAGGTAAGCATAGTGGAAAAATACCTATCAGAGGTGCATTTACAGAGTCAGCTGTGGGACAACAAAGGGCCCCCAGGGGACGCGGAGTGAGAGGACTCTGTTCGGGGCCACTCTAGCACCAGTCTTTCTGAGTTCACCTGTATGGCACCTGATTTCCACCGGCAGACCCACCAACCCACAGAATCTAAAAGCTGCAGAGCTGGGGCTGCAGCTCAGTCCCAGAGTTTGTCTGTCATGAATAGTGCTCTGGGTTTTGCCCCTAGCACTGCAAAATAAATGAATAGACAGAAAAATAAATAAATACTAACATTGATGATAATTACAAAACCTTGCAAAGAGTTTCCTTTTATTAAGGCTCTGAGTTCAGGTGAGAGCATGGATGCAGTCCCCCTCCCCTTCTCTGATGTACACAGCGTGTTGCTGTGAGGCTGCCATGTGACGTGGTCTCATCCTTACCTTGCGCTGGCGGTGGCACACATCAGCACATCATTCAGCATGAAGATCCGGCGCTGTTTGGTCTTGACAATTTCTCCCCTGTCATTGTAAACTGTCTCGATGACGTCATCAGATCGGACGAGGTACCGGTTTCCACTACTCAGGAGCTAGAGGTTCGAAAGGACACCAGAGACGTCACCCACCTGGCTTCATGCAAAGGAGAAGGGCACTCCTGAGTACGCAAGCTTCTATGGCTTATTCTCTGTCAGAAGGCCGACAGCTCCTGCTCACTCCTCACAGAGAAGCTGCTGGGCTCACTGAGTGACTTTGAACTACACATCTTATAGCTATCAGCTCTGGGGGATGGGGGGTCGGGGTCACTTACCAGCTGACTCTGAAGCAAAGATAAATCTCTATCTAGACCTGATTTACCATGGTCGATTTGCCGCTCACGGTGACTGAGCCCAGGGCTTCGTGTGTACCTACCTATCAGGAGCTCTACCACTGAGCTCTACCACCAGAGGCTGTATCTGGACTTCTTATTGTCTGCCACACTCTATGTCCCTGAACCAAGGAGAAGTCCATCAACTCCTGGAAAGATGCTCTACCCTGATCAGTACCATGGAATATCACTTCATGTTCCTAACAGGAAACACAGCGCCCTTGCCCCAGATGGTTTGTGCCCCCTTCTGAGCCTCGCCTGGCTGTCTAGCTCCCTCCCAGCCACTGGCTATTACAAGCCAACTTCATAACTCGGCCTTTTATGGCCTGTGTGCAGGATCAAAGTCAGGTGTACAAGTTAAGTGCCACCAGACTGAGGTCAGCACATCTTCTTTCCTGGGGTGCTCTCACGCCAAGCACCACGGGGATGCTCAACTTTAAATGACACAAATTATATCCAGAGCATGGCTAAATGCAATTCTCTACTCATAAACTTTCTGTCACTGAGGATCAGAGAGACGCCATTCAACCACTGATGTCATCAGCAAGCAGGACACTCCCCCACCGAGCAGAAAAAGCTGCACTAGCAACGATGACTAACGTGTACACGTCAGCATGGCTCCTACATGTAGGCTGACTCCTCCCCATAGACGGGGCCTTAGACAAACATGGCAGGTCTGTGGTATGCTGCAAGAAATCCTTCTGTAGAAAGAAAGTCAGGCAGCCTGGCCAAGGAGAGCTCTTTGTTTTGCGGTGTGCTTCTGTGGTGCACAGAGCTCAGCACAGACGGATACAGACAAACAGCTATCTAAAACAAAATGTGAGAGTTTTGAAACTAAAGTTGAGTTGCCTTTAATCTCCTTGGGGTCCATGGATTCAAATGAGGAGCTACCAACTCACTTAGGACTTAGGAGTCCCTTTCCTAAGGAAACAAGTGGGCAGAGGCCAAGGCATTACATGCATTCCCAGGCAGTCCCGACCCCAGCCACCCCAGTTAGTGGAGCACAGGGAGAGTTATCCTAGTGACTAATACACTGTAAGCCTGGCTTATCAGCACAACACAAAGATGCTTGGGCAAAAGGGTGAGAAAAATCTCTCTGGACCTTGTTCAGGTATCTTTCGTTTATGGCTTTTGCTATTTGTTTGATTTCACATCGCTGGTCAGCATCTCTTTTTCTCTCATTTAGCTTCTCCGCCAGGGTCTCCAGCTCTGTCAGCGCCATCTGAAGGGGCAGCCTGTCGGGATGTCCTTTGGCTGTGTTCTTCAGCATGTCCTGTGAGCAGGAGGCAGAGTGTGGGTGGTCAGAAAGGATGCTTCCGACCCCAACCGTTGCAGACCATGCTGTCTGGCAGCTAGAGTGGCATGGGATCCCAGCTAGAGTGACATGGGATGCCAGCTAGAGTGACATGGGATGCCTGCCATCCCACCTCTGGAGGAGAGTCGGGGCTGGGAGAGGAATAAGAATCATCACAACACTTAGCTGAACATCCAGCCAGCTCTTTGTGTAAAAACAACACTAGCTTAATACCTTACACTTCTGATGAAAAAAAAAAAAATATATATATATATAGTGAGGGTCCCTGGCCTGGAGCATGCGACCACCTCAGAAAGCCAACAGTGGCCAGGACGGAGCAGGCAAGCTGCATCTTCGACTGGCGTCAGGCAAAGCCACCTGCTCACAGAAGTTCCCCAGCAGTGCTAAACATGCTACTGTGGCCACCACTATACGGGTGGTTCTCAACCTGTGGGTCGTGACCCTCTTGGGGGTTGTACATCAGGTATTTACATTATGGTTCCTAACAGTAGAAAAACCACAGTTATGAAGTAGCAAGGAAATCGTTTTATGGTTGGGGTCACCACAACATGAGGAACTGCATTAAAGGGTCACAGCATTGGGAAGGGTGAGAACCTGTATGCCCCGAGGTCGAGTCACCCAGCAGGGTCTGTGTGCTATCTCTCCACTGCCCGCAGAGGTCCTGAGCTGGAGGAAGAGGTCTCGGTGCCTGGTACCACACAGCCATGCCCACACTCTACTCTGCTGCCCAGCCACATGCCTTTAGCAGGTTGTGGCTGCGGCTGCGCCGTATCCACCAGATCCACAGAGAGTTTTCCCAACAGCATGTACTCACAGAGTCTCCATGTCCCATTTGATAATTCTCACAATATTTCAAGCTTTTGCATTACCCCCCTGTTATGAACATCTCTGATGCCACTGTCACCAATTATTCTGGGGTACTGTCACCCACGTCACCCACAGGCTGTGGACACTGATAAATGTGTGTGTTCTACTGTCCTACTGACAGGCCGTGCCCTGAACCGTCCTTTTTTCCCTTGGGCCTCCTGACACCTTAGACACAACAACAATACTGAAAAGGCCAATCAATAACCCCACAGTGGCCTCGGGAGAGTCCCAGACTTTCCACTCTAAAGCAAAAGCTAGAAATGGCGCTAGCTGTGGTGACACATGCCATCCCAGCCAGAAGCCTAGGTAGGGGGATCAGGAGTTAGAGGATGTGGTGAAGTGGGTTCAAGACCAGCCTGCGTGTTCTGACCTGCCGCATAGCCTCTTGAGGGGAATTAAATGTTCTCCTTCAGTGGTGAGAAAGAGAAACAATTTTGTTGCTGTTAAAGGACGGGGGATCAAACAGGCCGGCTATAGCATTTCCTCAAGTCGGCTGAGTGAAGGGAGGCCAGCTGTCTGCTCACAAGAGAAGCATGAGGTTGGCAAAGGCTGGATCCTGAGGCTCAAGTGCAGAAGACCTCGGTAACTTGACAGGAAGGTAAGGATGCAGATGCGGGTGCAGATGCAGGTGCAGAAGACACAGCAAGTGCACCAGGAGACGCAGCTCAGACAACTCCCTGGAAGGCATGGACTTCCAGCAAAGCCCAAGCCTTTGACTTGAGGAGGATTCACTGCACTAGAGAGTGGCAGCCAGTGCCTGGCTTGCAGCTACAAAGCCAGGCTGACTCTGTCGGAGAGGGGACGAAGCAGCGAACTAAGACTGAGGATGAAGCTCACTCGCCTCCTGAAGGCCCAGAGCCTTCTCATCTCACCAAGTCTCCTCTGCTTGTGCTCTGCAAATGGACAACAGACCCTACCGACAGCCTGCTTTATAGGGTCCCTCGCACTGTGCTCTAAGCTCACCACAGAGACAACTACGCGGAGGAGAGGGTTTCTTCTGAAATAGTACAGATGCTTGACAAAGCATGGTGCTGCAAATGTCAGGAAATCGCTGGGGATGAGGGGAAACACTGAACTAGCGAGGAGGAGCCTGAGCAATGGGCTAGGTCACTGAAACCTTACAAAGGCCAGAGAGCTAGTTTCCAGAGAAGGAAGCTCCTGGTAAGCGCTGTGGGCAGCACAGACTGATGGCAAAGATGTGGACACGGCGCATGCGCATGCGGTCAGGAAGAGCAGTGCGGCAGCGCGTGACAGGGCCGACTCCTATTTATGCGTGTAGAGATGCTCCGTGGTTAAACGGACCCTGTTTGCTTCCCAGAACCCACAGGCAGCCCACAGCCCTCCTTCAGTCCCCTTCCACACTTCTTTGGCCTTCATAGGCAGCCATCTTTGTGGCTGCTGGTGATTGTGCCCTGCTGTCCCCTGTTAGGAGGGGAGGGGGCAATGAAGGAGAGGAGAGACCCTTCAGTGCCCATCTAGAGTGACAAGCACACGCCCTCTGTAGCCCCAGCATACCTGCAGTAGGAGGATGAACTGTGGGAACCTCTGGATGGGCCGCATCATAAGGCTGTGGAGTGTGACTCGGTCTGGACTGGAATCCTGGCTCAGCTGCAGGGGAGAAGGACCAGCTCAGGGCCTGCGGTGGCTCGGCCTGGCTGTGTCTTTTTGGGACACAGTCAGGATGGTGGACAGGCTGCTCAACACCCCTGCTTTACCTTTTTTAGCTCTACCAGGAAGAAACTTTCCAAACATGGGGGAAATACTTTCTACCCGGCCCTGGGGAGGACTCACTGCTGCTGCTGGCCCTGAGAAGGGGCCTTACCTGGATAACTCAGGCCCTGCTATGTATCCCAGCATTCTTAGGGTTCCAGGCTGGTCAGTCTGCTCCTGGGGAGGTTGTAGCCCCTTATGCTGCTTCAGAGAGAAAGTTCCTCCCAGCACTTGTCAGTTACCTTGGCCAGCATCTCTGAGCATGCAGGGAGATGTCAATACCAGACCACCTGAGGCCACCTGAGGCCCTGACTCTGGGGCTATATATCTGGGCTATCTCTGTATAGTAACCCTGCACGGTGAAGGTCATTGCATACTGCACAGTAAGACTTGGCTAGGCCTAGACTCAAGGTCACCTGCCCCGGGGAGGCCAGCAGGAACCGTGGCCACTGCAATGCCACAGTTTATATCATCATCGAGTTCCTGACAAAACCCTCAGAGGAAATCAATTTTTAACTCGGTAATGTCTCCGTTTCCCTCAAGGAAAGGAATGACGTCACAGCTCAAGGGCACAGCTTAGCTTCTGCAAAGCCTGAGGATATTTAATCTCTGAATAGCCGTCCTTGGCCATGGAACAGTGGGGACCTGAGCTGTGTGCCGGAGAAAGGAAGGAGCGGAGTTAGCCCAGCTTAAATACAACATCAGTGCTGTCAAGGACACTTGCCCCGAGTCAGCTCACCCTGGGTAGCAGAAAGTCCCAGAAACACAGTTCCAAGAACTGTGCTCCAAGGCTTTCTCATTCAAATGAGCCTGAGCAGACAAGCCTGGGGGCCTTAAATATGGTTCAGAGGGCAACAACCTCAGGCCCCTGAAGCGGACTTTAATATGGTTCACTGAGCAACTACCTCAGGTCCTTGAATAGGACTTTAATATGGTTCAGTGGCAACAACCTCAGCCAAGCTCTCCCTTTCCAGGCCCCCGAGTCCTGCCTGAAGACCAAGTCCTGCCTGCAGACCGGCAGTCACCACGGGACCCCCTCAGTGATGGGATGGAAGAAGGAAGTAGAGGCTTGAGGCTCTCAGCCCCACATCAGGAGGCAGGAGCTCCATATTCCCCTTAGGAGGCAGGTTTTCCACATCCCCCTCAGGAGGCAGAAGCTCCACATCCCCATCTCACACGGTCAACCTTTCCAGGCCTTGTCTACCTGCTCTGTCCCAGGAAAGAGCATCACTTCCAACCAACCCGGAACCCAGACTGGGCTGATAGTAGGCTACCGTTACTCCCTACACCATGCTGAGATGGGAGGCTCAGGCACCTGTGGGGTCTGATTGAGCATCCTTTAACGTCTGTATCCATATAAATACACATTTAAAGAGGCAAACAAAAGTTCCTTCAAAAATGTATGATCCAGCCTGGAGTCCCCAAACCTCCACTCATCTACACAGACGCCCTGGGACCTGACGGAGCTGACTCTACCACAAGCAACAGCATGCACTCAAGGCAGGGTTCCCTTCAGGTTCATTCCAAGGTTCTTTGACACGAGACATGCTGTGAGGCAGGGTTAAAACCCAAAGCAGGGAGGGAGAGCGTGCTTACCTTTAAGAACTCAAGGAAGGCAGGCTTTGTCGCGCAGGTCTTCTTGAGGACAGCCACAGCCGTGCTGAAGTTGTTCACGTACTCGCTGTAAGCGTCCAGCACCATGGACTTGGAGAACTGGAACGCAGAGATTGGAAAACTCACGGCTTGGAACCCACCCCTCGAATGCTCTCACACAACCGACGGCTATAACTGCACGGGCTCTTTCTCCCTACATCTTCACAGGGCACTTGATGCTGCCTGGCTGGAAATCATGGGCTGACCCCAGCGTGCCTGTCCCTGCACTTGGAGTTTGGGTGGTAAATACTCCCGGCTGCATGGCACAGCAGACAGCCATCTCTTAGGTTCCTTGACAGACAAAACTTCCAAGAGACTAGAGGTCATTACCCAGTGGCCCCAGCAGCTTCGCTTGGGGTGCAAACTACCTTTGGAAAGACAGGGTATGGCTGTCCCCCTGTCCAGGTAGAGAACTGACACTGGACACCAATATATTAGCGCTCCCTATTTTCCTGTAAATGAAAAGGCTTCACGATGCAGAACCGGCAGGACAGGACTAAGGCCCCGGCAGCAACCTCCAGAGATCAATGACTTGCTGTTCTTTCACAAAGGCAACTGTGCCATCAAGGACAGCCAGGTGACAGACAGGAGCCTGCTTGCAGTTAAACTTTTTCTTTGGAGAGGAGGGGATATGTGTGTGTATGTGTGTGCATGTGTGTGTGTGACGTGCATGTGTGCACATGTGTGCATGTGTACTGACGTTGAAACTCATATGGCTGGTTTTGCCCACTTCATCAAGTATCCGCACAAACTCCATGGAAAAAGGAGCTCGGTAGCATCACGCTTAGGAGGCTGAGGCAGGATGCCTAGAGTTCAAAGGCATCCTGGGATACAAAGCAAGATTCCATCACAAAAAATATAGCATTGCTAGTGTGATGACTCGGGTAGAGGTGCTAACCTGATCAGTTGACTTCAGTCCCACATGGTCCCGAGTTCAGGACCCACATGCTACTGTGTGGAAGAGAGCTGGCTACAGAAACTTGTCCTCTGACCTCCACATATGTGCCACTCAGCACATACAGTAAATAAATAAAATGTAATTTCAAGACAAACAAATAAAAGTAACTTTCATAAGTTTGCTACGTTACTAACGCAGCATCATTTAAGTACGCAAGTACTTTCCCTCAGACCTTCATGCTTCCATCCCACTGACAGCATTACCTCACATAACCACAGAGCTAATCTGCTTCATCCACAGCCTTCTGCATCTAGACTGAAAGGCGAACAAGGCACACTGTGCATAACCCGAGTGAAAAGCAAAGATAAAACTACCCCAAATGGGTGACACGGTAATGCTGTGCCCTCGGCCTCCGGGCAGTTGCTTCTGTCTCAGCATCATAGTCCCATGTCCCATACAGGACAAATTCTATATCCACATAACAAAACATCCAAGGAAAAGACTAAAAGTTTGAGGAAAACATCCAGGTATTTTTCCTCCTCGTGTTTTATGTGGTCACCAGGCGTACTGTGTAGAGGAGAGTGTGTGCTACGTCAGCAAGGCACTCAGAGATGCTACAACTCAACAGGCAGGGATCTCGCTCAGCGCAAAAGCACTGCTTGGTTTAACAATGGTACAACCCAATGTATGACTCAGTTAAATGATTGTGCAACCAAAAGCTGATACCACCCATACACTTAACCCATCTGGACCTGTCTTTTGTCCTGAACCTCTGCTTGGTACTCCTTGTCTCCGAGAAGGGCCCCCTGCTCCTTCCCTGAAGGTACAAACTGGATCAGGATATACCAATGTATCAGCATGCACCCTTATGGGCCGTGGAGTTCTGGGAAGCGATACCACCCTGAAAGGGGCACGTGGCCTTGTGTTCGGAACCCACAGGGCATTAGGTGGGGTGGGGGAAATGGGGTCTGCTAGATTACCGAGGCCACGAAAACGTCGCCAATTGTTTCCACAGCATCCCACTCAGACACGCGGCTGGCCAGTGCAATCTGGAACATGGAATGACACTGCAGGATCTCTTTGACGCGGTAGAATACCATCCTGAGCTTCCTGTCACTCAGGAGCCGGGGCTCCATCTCAGACAGCGGCTTCTCATATTGCTGCACCAGAAACAAGCGTCAACGGTTCAGGCACCCAAGGTGGCAGAAGAGTCAATCTTGCTTCTAAACAAATCACATGACTTTCACCGCCAGCACAATCACAACATTTACACTCTAGGGAGGATTTCTCAGACTTGTATGCTTTGGGTCACAAATGCCTATGAAACATACACAACTAAATTATGTACAATGGATAAGAAAAGGTGTAAGATGTATGCTGCACCACGCTCACACACCTCCAAAATCCTCCGGAGAGCATCTACGTAGTTCTTTTCGCTCTCAACAATGGAGCCCAGAATGAATCTTCTTACAACCTGTCGGAAATTTGAAAGTAAGAAAACTGTCTCCGAATACACACAGATAAACTTTACTTCTGTGCTAAAGTTTGTTGATTAAAACAAATACATTTTTAGTCAAATGTGGTTGTGTGTGTCTTTAGTCAGCACTGGAGAGGATGAGGTGGGTGGATCTCTGTGAGTTCAAGGACAACCTTATTTATATACAGAGTTTCCTGACAGTCAGGGCTACACAATGAGACCCTGTCTCAAAAACAAAACAAAACAAAACAAAACAAAAAATTTAAAAAATAGAATTGAGAATTAAAGGAGACCTCTGAGGAAATGTTTTAAGTGATGTGTTAATAATCAAACACACCTCTCTGTTGATACAACTGTCACCTTTTAAACCTCAAATTATAAACTATACAGGCTGAAGGCATGGCTCAGAGAGGTCAAGAGCACTGGCTGCTCTTCCAGAGGTCCTGAGTTCAATTCCTAGCACCCCACATGGTAGCTTATAACCATCTATAAAGAGATTTGGTGCCCTCTTCTGGCCTGCAGGTAGGCATACATACATACATACACACATATATACATCTTTAAAAATATACATATAAACTATAACTATGGCAGGGCAAATAAAACTGTAGCAAGAGAAACAAGCTCACTGGTTTATGCAACATGAATGGTCTGAATTAGCCAATCAAGTTTTGTATCTCAATACTAAGAGATGTGATATTTCATAGATAAATTGAGGGCAAAAAGAGCTTGAGCCTCAACCAGATGACTCTACTATGAGAAAGCCACTGTTCTTCAGTCAGAGCCAAGCACAATGCCCACGGGAGGCCAAAGAATGGACTGTTCTACTGAGCCCCACCTAGGCATCGGGATAACTCTCTCCTGCCACTGAGAGGGTTGAAAGCCTACCTATGAGACGCCTGCATTGGACACACAGAAGTTTTGGAAACGTATGAGCATACAACAGCATATGAGCATGTGGTTGTAATCTGTCTGCAAAATGCCAGAAACAACATTTGCTACTGTCATTACCCCAAGTGCACCCCTACCAAATAGCAACTGCCAATAAATAGAACATACTGCACTATACCACAGCAAAGTTGCCCTTAAACCAAAGCTCACAAACATATACACATGTTCAACACATGCACTTCTGCATACATGATCATCATCACAAATGATGTGGACACGCGGACACATACCACATACACACAGGCGAAGTGACATTATTTGAGAATGCAGCAGTGCCACCTAGTGGGCTGGGAAATCATTTTCATGCAGAAGATTCCTGTGGGTCAGATTTTGACCATGATTTATTGAACATTAACAAGACAGCCAAAAACACCCAGAGGAATCTCCACTCCCAGGCGCTCTGACACACCCAGGATTGGAGGTGAGCAGGAACCAACATCTGTCCCAACACTGGGAGTAATTGGGTCCAGCGGGACCAGGCACAC
>NW_022196905.1:158246916-158280283 GCF_008632895.1 Mastomys coucha | reverse complement strand
TTAACAAATTCAGATAAATTGAAATCATGTAACTTTTCTCATCATAATGCAATAAAAGTTTTTTTAAAGAAAATAAAATAAAAAAATAAAATAAAATAAAATAAAATAAAATAAAATAAAAAACAAGACAGTCATTGCTCTGTTAGGAAAAGGACTACTTATTCAACCCACAGAACTAAGTCTATAATAAGCTTTCCTAGGATATATAAAGAGGTGTGTGTGTGGGTGTGGGTGTGGGTGTGTGAGTGTATGAGACCTTGCTCATGGACCACGTCTCTTTATTCCCTGCCACTTTTTCTTTGGTTCTGTTTTCATTCTAAGAGAGGTTAAGGTCACGGGGCCTGACCACTGTGACCACTGTGTCTTACTCTACAAAAGCATCATATCAGATAGAACAAATGACGCGTGACAAGGAAGTCACATATTCATCACACCTACAGTATTGATGATATTTATGGCATATAAGGGTCTGGACCCGATCTTTTCGTTGCTGTGTTAGGAGCAAACTGTGGAAGCCCCAGTCTATGGTAGTAGTGGCAGCTCCTCCACGCGAGCAGCGGTGGCTCGCTTACCTGCTGCTGAGACAAGCCCTCGGGCATTGGGGTGAGGACAGCCTCCGGGTGCTTGCAGTCAACATCAATGAATAAATTCTGCTCTTCTTCAAAATAATACCTGTGATCTGAGAGAGAAAGAGAGAGACACAGAGAGAGAGATACACAGAGAGAGAGCGTGCATGGGTTTCACGTTAAAATTCTATGTTTATGGCATTATAGCACAGTAAAATAAGCTATATTTTTAAAATAAAATAAATCTTTTGTGCAAGCATTTCAAGCCCAAATGCTTACTTCCCATCTGGCTATTATTAAATTGAAATTTTATCAGACTCAATAGGAAATTCTTCCACAAGGGTAAAAAGAAGTGCCAGTATTTGAGATTTTTGAAGTTTAGCTTCAATCAGAGATACCAGGTAGCCAGGCAGAAGAGTAGAAATAGGTATTTTAGTTTTTAAACATTACGTGGCACCACACAGAAACAGGCAAGCAGCAGGGTGGTACCTACTCACTAACTTCCTGTCTCTCTCCCACTACGGTCTAAGAAAGCACAGAAGCTTTAAACTAAAGCACAGCTCAGTGGCGACTGCTGGTCGACATGTTCGAGGCCCCGAGTTCCATTCCCAGCACAAGGAAGAAAAGTTTACACCCAAACTTAATCCACATCTAAAACCCAGACAGAGCTACGTGCACTGTGTCTGAAGCAATGGGCACAGGAGTGTCTAGGTAAGAGAAACCCCGAGTGGCTGATTGGATGGCTGGAACCTGTGCATGTGGTGTTTTCAAAGAACTTTCCTGGTAACTCAGGGGCATCTGGGGAAGTGGGGACAGGTGGCCTGTTTAGGGACACACCTTTGAGCCTCTGAACCCCTTTCCTACCCAAAACCCAAGACAATCATCCCATCCTGAGCCACAGCTTCGCCATCCATCCCTGGAGGCCTCACCAGCTTTCAGATCCTAGCTGGGATATTGATTCCCAGGAGCGGTGGTACCTGGCCTGCCTCTGACTCAAAGGATCTCACGCCTGCAGCTCAGCGAGAGCATTCAGTGTCACACAGGTGACAATGTTCAGTGAGATTTAGGGAATCTCTTCCCTCACCAACAAGGATTCTATAACCCTTGGGCAGATAGCTCCCTCCTGTCATGAACTCTAGTCCATGCAGAGCGGCAAAGCTGGGAGAGCCGATCCGTTATCAGTGTCGTGCACTGGTGTGATTTGGGATGGGTGAAGTAAGAATCCACAGAGAGGGTCCCAGCACCTGAGGGCTATAGGGAAGGGCCACGGCGGAGCCGTTGGGGGCATGAACTAGCCTCTGTGGCAGCGAGTTCTCAATCTGAGGGTCACAACCCCACTGGGGGAATCAAACGACCCTTCCACAGGGGTCACCAAAGAGCATCAGAAAACACAGATGTGTACATTACAATTCATAACAGAAGCAAAATTACAGTTTCAAAAGAGCATCAAAAATAACATTTGGTTGGAGTTCACCACAAAATGCAGAAGTGTAGTAAAGCTTTGGGAAGGCTGAGGAGCACAGCTCTTGTGAGGAGGCAGCTGGAGAGTCAGCTAATTACAGCCACGCCCTCAATTCTCCGATTTTGTTGTGTGCAGCCCTTTATGTATTTTGCCAGGGAGTCTCCATACTCGGAGGCTATGTGGGGCCCTTTAAGAGCAAACCATCCTTCATTTTGGAGGGGCAGGCCCAGGTCAGCTGGGTGGAGCGGGAGTCCCCCCTACTGAGGGGATGGGTCCTGGAACTTTCCACGCTGCCTCCTCACAAGAGTCCTGCCATAAGGGAAAGGGAGCCCTTTCGTGCTTCATGCAAGGATTGGCCCAGACCTTGAGCGACCAAGGACCTGGTCCTGATGAAGGAGCGGCCTCTCTTCACAGCGGCCTTGGTCTTCTCCAGCCCGTCTTTGGTGCCCTCCTTGGCTGCCTTCATAAACTTCTGCATCTGTAAGACAGAGGCAAACGAGTCAGTCGCTGCGATCGCCCACACAATGCTACCTCATGCTACTTTAAAAGAATACTGTCAAGTAGTCTCGGTCTAAATGTTACCTGGAATGAGCTTTTCAATTTGGGGGAGGTGTCTTGGTTATATTCAGCGTATATGTGTTTGTGGTTCTGGGATATTTTTGATTTTGATTTTTTTTTCTTTCTGTCTGCTTTTTTGTTGTTAAAGACAATCCCTTCCTTGGCAGGGTTCAAAAACCTTCTGCTACATCAAAGACCTTCCCCCACCCCCAATCTTTCCCTAACACAGGGAGCTTTGAAGAGTGGCAGATAGTCGTGTGCCCCTAATCCAAGGACAGAAACATTAACTGCATGCTCGGGGCTTCAAACAAGCTTCTGGTGGTTCCCCACGCTGGGTCCTTCCTGCCGTGTCCCAGGTCAAGACTGCACCCAGTTGCTCAGAAGGGCAAGATAGAGTCCGGGCTAGACAGTGGGCTGAGGCTGGCCCAGGGGGTAGGAAGGAAGGCAGCCAATTCCTCTGTGGGGACATAAATCAGAAAGACAACCCATGCAGGGTGAGTTCACTGGCCCTGGTTTCCTCCAGCCAGGGCTGGGATTGAATGGTCAAATGTAAGCCACAGGTGTCCAGGAGTGGCTTGGCACAGTTGCCATCTCAGTTCTTACTTTTTTTTTTTTTTTTTTTTAACAGCTGGTACTGAAGGTGTTGGCAGCGGACACTGGATGTCCTTTCAGAGAAAGCCCAAGAGGCTGATGAACAAACAAACCAGCATCTCTCACACCAACCTTTCAGCAAGCCACTTCAACCCTCAGCAGGCTGCCATGGCAGCTAAGCCTGCAGCTCATGCCCTCTGCTACCTGCTCTGGACCACTTCCTCCAGGAGACCAGAGAGTCTTGACTGGTTGTGATTGGAGGGGTCTACCCTGAAGGCCCTTATGTCCCAATGCAGGTATGGCTTTCCACACAATGACCATTCATCACAGATATAATTAACCCCTGGCCTACACTTTCAACCCAGTGCCCCAACTCAGATTTCTATCTCTTTTCTAACCGTTGTTTCCTGTGATGGGACTTTAAAGTGACTTTTGTTCCGCATTCTAACTCCTGCACCCCAGAGCCCCACACATGGTCTTAACCTATTGGGATGTCAATGGCTAGCTCTTTGAGCTCACTGAAGGTCCTGTTTCCACCCAACCATGGGCAGCTGCTCCTCGGTCCCATTTGACCACATCAGAATAATCAGAGGAACGCAGACTGGGGGCAGGTGGGGCCCTCTAGACCCCAAAGCTGGCCTCCAATGTTAGGCAGAAAAGACTGAACTCCAGGAGCTAGCTGAGGAGGCGCACTCAAGGCTCAACCTGAATGCTGGGCTCTTACTGTTGCTCACCTCTTTGGACTTGCCAATCACAATCATCCATACATTCCTAGGTTAGACCATGCGGACCTGTGCAGCATGTTACCCCACCTAGCAGAGAGCCCACGGCTCCCAGGAAAATCCCAGAGCCAGCAGACTGTCTCCTGGATCTGCGTCTGTCTTCTTACTGCCCTGCGGGGAACCAACCAGATGCTGGCCAAACTGTGGCGTGCCTCATGGGAAGGTAGCTCTTCAGAAAGCCTAGTGTATAGATGCTGAAGAGTGGAGCCATTGCCTGCCTGGGGCTGGCTCCAAGGATGTCTCTCTTTGGTGAAATCCCATCTAACACATGAGTAAATCTCACATTACCAAAGGATGGAGAGTCAGCGAAAGTTACTTGACAGTGCCCTTTTAAAAACACATCTCAGAGGACTAAGATATGCAAACCCAGTAGTTCTCAAAAGTTTGGCCTAAGAGCCCCTTAAACTTCGGTCATGCTCAGTGGCGATTTGGAGCTGGAAATGGAGCCCAGGGCCTTGAGCTTGCGAGGCACTGGCTTTACTCCACTGGGCTCTTAAAGACCACTGAACACCCTCATAGCTTTTGCTTATATTTTATTCATCTATTGCAACCATATTCGAGTTAAAATTGATAATCAATCTGTTGCATTTTACATTAAATAACACAATTATAAGAAGTGATTCTATTTTCCAAAACAAAAATCAATATTTATTTCCAGTGTTTGGGAATCTCCCAGACACTGATGACTCCACACCTGTGGTGACGTCACACATTGCAAGCGCCTAGAAGCCCCCTCTCTGCCCTTGTGAGAGAACAAGTTCAGAGATCGCTAACGACGGCCCAGGAAATGCTCAAGTGGCCTGGAAGCTCTGGGCCAGGCTTTGAGAACCACTGTTCTGGCTGAGTTGCACAGGGCGTCTGTCCTGTGCACTCCCTGGTCTGCTCTGGACCACGTGCTCATTGCAGAGGGTAAGGAGGAGCCACACTACCTTCCGCTCCTGCCTCTGCTTTGCCTGCTGCACTTCCATGGCTCCCACCGTACTGGCCACCAAGCCTCTCATCTTTTCCTCACAGTGCGCCTTAAAGCGGGTTAGGTCATGAGAGAGCTGTAGCACAAAGAGATACGCTTTTCAGAACAGGCTCTGTGGGTCCCCAGAGGCTATCCTGCATGAAAGATGTGGCACCTTCTGGTTGGAGGCAACCACCAGCTCCACTGACCCGTGGTAAAACATATGTGAGTAAGACATACAAGAAGGATGTGCACTCCTTCCACCAGCAGGCTGCCTGTGCTCCAGAGAAGAGCAAAGCCAGTAAATGTACAGAAAGATCTATGTACGATCATTCAGTTATATCTCTGGGAGACAAGAGCTGGCACATGCAAAATGCACTTAAGGCTTAAGGCTCTTCTGCATCAGCATCCGAGGGGAGGAACCTGGCTTTCAGGACCCTGCTGGAGTACAGTTGCTCTAGGGAAGACAGTCTTCATGCTAATTGATGTCCTGACTGAGGAGTTGGCTGGAGTGTGCCCAGCCACACTTCCTACTGTTATCACCATCTGAAAGACACAGAGCCTGCCGCCTCTCCCCTGGGAGTAATGTCTCATGTTAACCAGGACAAGGACACTTTAAATCATTTTTAATAGAAAGTTGATACCCACTTTAACAACTCAAGTTTTAAAAACAATGCACATTCATCTGGAAAGCCTGTTCTCCATGTACTTCTGGACAGGCCTACCGCACAAGGACCCCTATTCACAGCCCCATCCTCCAAGCAAGAGATGTGGGCTCTGTACCCTCTATACACACCACTCCACACTCGTAGGCTGCTTCCCAGTGGCATCTCTAGCACTTCGAGCAACAAAAGGCTGCTGAGCCATCTGCTGTCCTCAATGGCTTTTCTGGAGGCTTGACAGTAACCATGAGTCCACCTTGAGGGCGAACAGAGCAGCCCCACTGGCACTGTCAGACTGGGTGCCCTCTGCCCAAGTCAGTCAAGCAAACAGGCCTCAAGTGTTTGCTGCGACACAGGGTCCTAGGCACCCTGGATGCTCCTCCAGCCGGGCTACTCTTTAATGACCTTGTTTTAGGTCAGGAGTATCTAATATGACTTTATGCAAACAAATATTACCTCATTCTAAGCTCCCTTGGCTATAACTGCAGGTCCATCCCTGGACAGATCTCAGCTGCACTCCTGATCATAAAAAACCAAACAAAACCAAAAAACAACAACCAAAAAAAAAAAAAAAAACCACCTATGTTCCTGGAGAAAGCCTGACTGAAGGTCCATCATCCTCCTGTCCTTGGGTCTGAAATAAGTCGGAGGAAATGAGCGCTCTCAGGTGACAACTTGCAGGGGAAGGCAGGCAGGTGAGGGAGGTGATGGGTAACCGTTACAAGGGCAGAACCCTAGGGCTTAGCCGAGGACCCCAGATGGGCTGCCTGCCAGGCTCACAGGAAGGGCTCAAACACCACCGTGACTGTACGAACCCTTACGCCCTGCCACAAACAGGAGTACACTCAGTACCGATAGATCCTTCTACACCTAGCCAAAGGGGACCCCAGCAACCAGATTATGTGACCCTGCCAGCCACAGAGAACCCCACTACAGAGCTCACCTCAGGCTGTTGTCAGGGCCAGGAGCACCCTCAGTCGAACTCTGAGGGCTTCTGAGTTCCTCCCTGGACTGTAACCTAAAACGCTTTATGCCCCTAAGCTAAACGTTCTCTCTAGGGAACAATGATCAGGGAGGCTGCAGCCTCTGCTCAGTTCCTCGGCCCTTGGTTTTCATCCAGCTCAACAGTGCAATTTGTCACCGGCAGATCAGTGGCAGAACAAAGCAGAGCTGGGTCTGCCCTGTCTAAACGGCGTGGCCAGCTCACTCGGTGCAGAAGGCCCTCGGCTACCAGACTGCTTCAAGTTGGTGCCCACTGATACTTTTCTTCCTTTTAAACTTTGTCTTTTTTTGGGGGGGGAGTCTTTCTCTGTAGCCCTACCTGTCCTGATACCACAGCCCAGGCGGTCAGTCCTGACAGTCCTACTTCAACCTCCCAAGTGCTGGGATTACACTTGTGTCAACATGCGTGGCTTTTACCACCTTCTCAGATTCTGGATGATGAGTCTGTTTAGTACTGCAGTGACTTTTTGATGGTGTAACAGCCAGATCCTCCTGTGCTTACAGATAGGAGACTACCTCGCTGGTACCCTATGCTCTCCAAACTACATTTGAATGCCTGGGAACTAACCACAGAAGTGTGTGACTCAAAACATATTTCCCAGTCCTGTTCCCAGGTGAGCACATAGACTGAGCACATACTTGCTTTTTATGACTGCTGCGCAGGAAGGACCTGGGAACTCCATTCTTGCCCTCAGAGTCACTTGGCTCCTCGTAGCTTTCAAATTCACTGGAACTCCACCCGTACTCCGGGGAGCTGTTTCCACCTTCGTCGCCATTCTCCACGTCATCGTAAATCATTTCATCTGGGTGCACAGACCAAGGTGACAGCAAATTAAGTCTGAGATCATGGCCTGCTTAGTTACCAGACGGAGGCTGCCCCAACACTGTTCAGGAAAATGCAGATGCTGCTGAGGGCACTAGCTCCCGGGCAGATCCTCCTCTGTGTGGGCAGTGACTGGAATCTCAAAATGCCCCAGGAACCCACAACGACTACAGCATATAAGATGAAAATATACTAAACAATATGCTAGCCATTATGAACTTCCCATAAAGGGAGGCCTTTGTATATGGACTATGTAAAGACTAGAGACACAGGCGAGAAGCAGGTAGAAAAGTGACCCAGTGGTGACACCTGATGGATGGGGGACCTAAGGATGGTAAGTTGCTTTCTAAGTAGTGAATAGCTCTGTAAGCTGGGACACAGGGGAGCCCTACTGTCTCCTACATCCTCCCCAGATGCTGAACAGCCTGGGTATCACGCTGGGGGATTTGCATCTGAGTTAGGCACCTGATTCAGGGCCAGGTGATTCTCACAAGAGAACTGTAATCTCACTAAACTATTTCAGTTTACTGAGCTAGAGTTTTGACTCTGTACAAACAGATGCTGCCATGTCCTCCACTGAATCAACCTGTCCTTCCTCCTTTCCTTCTCCGTTCCTCTCTCCATAAATGTTACCAGAGTCCATTTGTCGGAGACCAACCAGTCTTTGGCTTTTCCAGGTTTTCCTTTTGGTTCTGGTTTATGTTTCCATTTCCCTGGTCCCAGCATCCTCTCTGCTACCCTCTGATACTGCCTGCCAAGGCACTGACTGATCTCACCACTTCTTAATAAGTTTTGCACACAGGCCATTATCACAACAACTTTACTATCGTAAATCTGTCCTGAATGTTTTTAAGATTACTAAAATCAAATTGTGCTGTGATTTTCAGACCCATTTCGTCTTTGACAGAGTTTTGAAGATAACAGTACAACTATTTTTTTAAGTGGTCTTAAATGTCTAAATATTTGTCATTCATTCATTCATTCATTCATTCACTGTCATGCTCAGGATTGAACTCAGGGCCTTGCATATGCATGAGTGGCACTCTGCCACAGCACTATATATTCCCAGCCCTTTATCTTTATTATTATTGGGTCAAGCTAGTTACCCACCATGCCTTGATCTCATTCTTCCGGTCAGACAGGACTTGAATTCACTCTGTAGCTCAGGCTGGCCTTGAACTTCCAATTCTCCTGCCTCAGCTTCCAGAGTATCTAGGTTGACAGCTGGACACCACCAGACCCAATAATCCATATCATTTTTATCCTTTTAAAAATTATCCATATTCTTTTTATCGATTTTGTTGGACCATGTAGCAGTTTAATGTTAGCTCGACACAGCTGGGGTCATTTGGGAAGAGGGAACCTCTGCTGAGAAATTGATCCCAACGAGACTGGCTTGGAGGAAACTTGTGGGACATTTTCTTGATTGATGATTGGTGTGGGAGGGTCCATCTCACTGTGGGTGACGCCACCCCTGGGCTTGTGGTCGTGGGTGCTCTAAGAAAGCAGGCTAGGCAAGCCATGCAGAGAAAGTCAGGATGCAGCTCGCCTTCATGCGGTCTGCTTCAGCTGCCACCTGCAGGTCCCTTCCCTGGCTTTCCTCAGTGATGGGGCGTGACCTGACAGTGTGAAGCTGATATAAACCCTTTCCCTCCAAGTTGCTTCGGGCCATGGTGGTTTTTTGTTTGTATGGTTTTTGTTTGTTTTTCATTTTTTGTTTTGCTTTTTGTTTTTTTGTTTTTTAAAACACAGCAATAGAAACCCTAAATGAGACAGAATGTTCATCCATGACTTTTGCATGCTGCTTTCTAGGGGCATTTGCTAATACTTGCACTGAAGCATAGTACATATGTTAAAGTGTTCTGTGTACTTGAAAACACGCTTGGAAACTATACCCTCGAAGCTGTCCTTAAGCCAGCCACGCCAGCATGCTACAGACATTGATTCTGTAGCCAAGCACCCATCAACAGTGGCGAGGACTTCATTAAAATCTCAGTCCAGGGCTGACGAGATGGCTCAGCGGGTAAGAGCACTGACTGCTCTTCCGAAGGTCCTGAGTTCAGATCCCAGCAACCACATGGTGGCTCACAACCACCCGTAATGAGATCTGACGCCCTCTTCCAGTGCATATGAAGACAGCTACAGTGAATTGCGGGGCAGGGCTAGATCGAGCAGGGCTGGTAGAGATCCTGAGTTCAATTCCCAGCAGCCACACACATGATGGCTCACGGCCATCTGTACAGCTACAGTGTACTCATACACATGAAATAAATAAAATAAATCTTAAAAAAAAAATCTCAGTCCAGTTAAGTAAGGAACTTGTCTCCAGCCGTATCTCAGATATAACTCCCTGCGTGCTGAGGGAGGGGCCACTGTCCACCTCTAAGACTACCTCGGAGCATATTACTACACTGGCTAATAATGCCAGCTAGTGCAACAGCTAACGGTTTATCGCTTAGACCAGCTACGTTTATTCTGGTTACCATCACACTTCTTCCCCACACGTTTGCTTCCACGCTGTCGATGTCCCTCACGTATCCCTTGTGTTATACTGTGTGGCCAGGGTTGCTGTTCGATCTGAAAACCTCTCTCTACAGGCAGTTGGGTCGAGTTTATAGTAACTCAATGTCAATATAAACAGTGTTGGGACCCGCTCCACAATCTTCCCTCATGCTACCTGCCATTTTCTTCTTAATTTATAACCCCTTACTTTCAACCACGTTGGTTTTGCTCACTGGTTTAGAAGTTAAACAACGTACTTCTATGCCCATCATAGACACACCGGACCTTTCACGGCCAAGCACACCCACAAAACACAGAGAGCATGAAAAGCAATCAGTGTCTGTCTGAGATGGTCCAGCTCCCCACGACATGACCACAGCTCTGGGGGTCAGCCTGCCTGCAAACCGACCAGCACTGTCGGCCGCTGTGACTGGCTGATGCCCTGCGGCTCACCACGGGCCTGTCAGTGCTCACGGCTCTGCAGCTTCCTTCTGCTTCTGGACCCTATCCCTGGGGTATAATACTGTTTCTCCAGTCCGTGAGGATGAACCCAAGCCTCTGACTGCTGTGGCATGCTACATGAATTGTGCTTGTCTGGATGTGGGCGCTGTAAGAGCCGCCTCCCTCTCCCGACTTCCCGGTGGCCTGGCATCTTTCTGAGGCTCATCTGCTCCCTTTGCTGCTTTAAGACAGTTGTGGGACCTGGTGCTCCGTGTTCTAGATCAGTGTTCAGTGAACCCTGCTTTAGGCTCGTGTCACTACAGTCTGATGATTTATATTTTCCCTTAGATCTAGAGGCCTTACCCTGACCTCTGTACGTCTCCAATTGTATCACTTCTTAGGTGTATGCTGTGCTTCTTTCTTGTGCATTGAGTGATGTGGACAAGGACATCGGCATTCAATCACACCGTACGAAACAAACACCAAGAATATGAGTCAGAGAGCATGCATGCTGGATCCAGGGGACTGCAGACACACACACTAGCTGCTCTTGCACCCAAAACGAGAACTGCTAAACTAGACCTAAAACTCTGGTCTAGACATGATCAAACCTGGTTCAGAGTCTGAGTTTTCCCTCGGAACGTCATCGTAAATTGCTTCCTCTGGATCTGCAAAATAAGGGAGGATGTGTTTAAAACTGGCCCAGAACTGACGAGTGTGATGTAAATGTCTAAGGCCAGCCTCCCCATGTTATAAATACCCAGAAGATTCCAGCAGAGGGGTGGCCAGCCGCAGCTTAGCAAGATGCTCTGAACGAGAGCTTCAGCTCTAAACAGAAGATGTGAAATTGGACCAGTGGGAGGGAGTTTGCCATTTCCAGGCCCATTTATTCTTCAACTGTGTATCTTTCCACGGCTCTTTTGAACAGGTTTACGCCTGTGGGGTTCAGAGGTCCTGATGCACCAGAATACAAAGGTGGTACACAAGCCTTAGGAATAAAGGATTTCATTGGTGCCACATGGCACAGGAATCCACTGGGCTGCACTGCTGGGCTGTGTGTAGAGCTCACACCCAGGATATGAGAAACCACCTTTGCCAGTAATGCCTTGATTGCATGGGGAAATTTTCCTCCTGTGTTATGGGAACCTGAATGTTCTGTGGTCAGTATGTTTTCTTGATGTGTGTGTGTGTGTGTGTGTGTGTGTGTGTGTGTGTGTACATGTGTATGTGTATATGTGTGTATGTGTGTATGTGTGTATGTGTGTGTGTAGTGGGGAGGTTATATAAAAATGTCATATACCGTGTAAGATGATCACACTGGACCACCTATAACATTAAGACTCGTCTGAATATGTGAAGTGCTTACATACCTCACATGAAAATATGCTTCAGAAAAAGCCTTTTGAAGTTAGTTTTCAGAAGTACTTGTGTTACCCTTTCTGTGGATGAACATTCGACCACAGTGTATTACAATACTCAAAAACATGGGAGACTAGTTACTATAAAGGAACTGTCCCCCACATGTAGCTCGGTTACGAGTCACCATGGGGACCAAAGCTAGTCTGCACTTCTGAAGTTGTGGTGGCAGCTGGCACACCACTAACACCTGCACAACTGTGGCCAGAAAGGATTTCTCCTCCTAAGACAGGGCTGTAAGCCCTAGGGTTGCTTTTAGGCAGTAAATTATTTGGAGAGAGAGAGACAGAGACGGAGGCAGAGACAGACACACAGAGAGATAGGGATAGACAGAACACAGAGAGAGGCAGAGACAGACAGATGAGAGAAACAGAGACAAAGGCAGTGACAGAAAGACAGAGACATAAAGAGAGACAGAGACAGATAGACAGAAACAGGAATACAGAAGAAGTCTGGACACTGGAAATAAGACTTGGTAATAACAAAATGTTGATGGACTCTTGTGATGGCTCTGAGTCAGCTGCTCCCAAAGGGCCACACAATCACCCCAGAACCTGCAAGTCACAGTTAAAGCAAAACCCAGCTTTCCAGAAGAGACTTGAGCTTAGAGGCAGCTAAGGCAGTTCGCGTTTGGGGCCAACCATATGGAAGATCTACCCAGAAACCAGGAGGTAATAAAAGGCATAATCTTTACTTCCTTAAAAAATCAAAACATCTCAGTTTTTAAACAACCGAGGAACCCCAGACCTGCACGCCCTCACCCCAGCATTGCCCCTGAGAGCAATTCCAGACAAAGACACTCTAGTGTCCACCCAATCGAGAAGCTTCTCCCGGTGTCTCAATAGAGAATGGCTGACCAGGGCGGCAGGTCAGAGCATTAGCTCCCCATCATACCGTAAGGCCAGTCTGTACCAGAAAGAAATGGGGGTGGGGTGGGGAGCACGTGCTCTGCGCTGAGCTGTGACCGTCTCGATGGCAAGCAAGAGGCCACTTCCGAGTCCCAGGGAAACGTCTACACATAAGCCTTTGTTAGTATTTAAGTAAACAAAAGCATTCTAAGGCTTCAGGTTTTCAGGAAAGGAAACCCATTGCCATCTTCGGCAGGACCTGTAGGCACTTGGGGGCCAGCGGCACTTACTTTCCATCCATGCTGTGTTGGCAGGGTCGGCTGCCCATCGGGCCAGGGCACTGCCTTCTTGGTTGCCTTGATCACCACTGGAAGGAAAGACAACATGAATCAAGAGTATGGAGGGACACAGTAGTCATGGGGGGTCGAGTGACTGACAGCACCCATGTGTGCGCATGCACTATTGTGTTTGCTGTGGGCCTTCCCAGACACAACTGCAGGAATCCCAAATTCAAGTTTACACCCTTGAAGTCTATCAGCCACCACACACAGCAGCGTCAGAAGTGCCATCCTCTCTGTACAGCCCAAATGTCACACATGATGCCATGACTGCGCAAGGCCTCAGTCTTCTCTTCCTCTGGCACGGGGCTATCAGGACCCACATAGCAACAGTCACAGCCACACAGGGACTGGGACTCTGTCCTACACAATCCGAGCTACTGTGACGCTTCCCACAGAGAATGACAACAAGTGATTCATTCACTGGACAAAATTGTCACTGTCTTAACACACTGACAGTATGGCGGGGTGACGGGCCCCAGTACATGCACCCCTGGCTGAGGCAGTCAATAGTGACAACTGCCCAGCAGTACCAGAAGAATTAGTGGGAAGGAAGAGTGCAGAAATAGGGTGACCACGCAGCAATACTCAGAGGGTTCTGGAAAGCCAGCCCGTGCAAAAAGAAGGAATAGACTCCAGTCACTGAGGAAGCAACCCACCCTGACAGGGTACGGACTTATAGAGGAGGCTGTTGTATGCACTGCCCCTTTAAAAGTTCTACGTCTGTCTGAGCTCTCCAGAGAAGGGCTGAGGGTGAAGGCTGGGCAAGGTGTTCATTGTCACTCCCTTTTCTGAGAGTGACACACCCCACAGATGTCTGACACCAGACAGCACCATACCCTTTAGGGCCACGCCTAGCAGTCATGCTGCACGGAAGAGCGACTCCTGTCCCTAACGGATGCCAGCCTCGTCACACTTCCCAGAAAGAACAGGCAATTTAAAATTTAGTAACTGCTAATTCTTTAAGGCTCCATTTAGCATACTTAACATTTCGTGTGTCAGGGTTAACTCTGGAAGAACTGTAACAGCAGAAAGGGAGACTGTGGAGGGGAGACGCATTAGATGTGTGTGGATGTGTGCACAGGACAGAGTCAGGGACTGGTCCCTGCTTAGCGACTGAGGGGGATGGGGACAGCAGACAGGTAAGGGCATGCATGCCCACAGGGCCCGGCAGGTTCCCGGGGAATGAGACATGACAGCAGACACACATAAGTGTGCACACAGGGCAGATATGGTCCTTTGCTGACCTGAGGGGTAGCATTACGTAGGAAAGGGAGGACTCTTTCACTTTTCGTAGTTTCCAATTGCATCTGAATAGTTATTTTGTTGTAGGTGGTGGTAGTGAGGGTGCTGGTATGTGTGCGCATGTGCACATTTGTGTCTGTGTGTACATGCATGTTGTGAGTGGAGGCCACACACTGACATGTGCACATTTGTGTCTGTGTATACATGTATATTGTGAGCAGAGGCCACACACTGACACGTGCACATTTGTGTCTGTGTGTACATGCATGTTGTGAGTGGAGGCCACACACTGACATGTGCACATTTGTGTCTGTGTATACATGCATGTTGTGAGCAGAGGCCACACACTGACACGTGCACATTTGTGTCTGTGTGTACATGCATGTTGTGAGTGGAGACCACACACTGACATGTGCACATATGTGTCTGGGTGCACATGCATGTGTGAGCGGAGGCCGCACACTGACATTGTGTGTCTTTCCGTCACTCACTACTTTATTTTATGAGACAGTATGTCTTACCCAGAGCCCACTGATTCAACTAGACTGGCTGGCCAGCAAGTCCCAAGGAATTCTCCTGTCTCTGCCTCCCCAGTGCTGGGATTGTAGGTTTTTGCCCTGCACCTGGTTTTTACGTGGGTACCTAGGGTTGAACTCATATCCTCACACTTGTGTGGCAAGCACTTTCCTGACTAAGGCCATCAGCCCTGCCCTGGTTTAAGGTCTTTGGAAGCAAGGTCTCATTACGTGGCCTAGTCTAGTCTAGAACTTGTGACCCTTCTGTCTCTGTCTCCTCAGTGGGACTGATTACTAACTTCTAATCATGTATAAAACTAGTTTCTGAAGACACGGCATTTGTGGGTCCCAAATTCTCCATCCCCACTGGACAAAAAGTCCTTGCCATGTGCTTTTTTCTCCTTAGAAATTCCAGTGGTTTCTAGAATCTAGTTTGGGAGACTTTAATCCTTAAGGACTAAAGAGAAGACACGGTGTTAAAACTGGCCACAGCCCCGCTGGCGTGACATGGCCTGATGAATGGGAGGAAACAGCTCTGGCCATCATCTCACAGCTTACACTGATGCCTCATGAGTGGGGGAGGTGGGCTTGGAGGCTGTGGCACACGGAGGACCTAGGCGTGGGTAGGACCCAAGGTGATGGCACCCCAAGGTTCACAATAGTGTCTTCCTGAATCCAGAGGGGGTGAGCCAGCACTCAGGGAGAGGCATTGGCACGGGGGAGCCAGCGTCGGCACGGGGGAGCCAGCGTCGGCACCAGCACTCAGGGAGAGGCATCGGCACGGGGGAGCCAGCATCGGCACGGGGCAGCCAGAGTCGGCAGAGATACCTGTGTGGAAGGTCCTCGGAGCTTAGGGAATTGCACTGCCCGTCTCCCGCAGCTTCTGCTGCTTCTGTGAAAAGGAAAGATGGACAGCGTTTGGTGGTTGACTTCTGATCCTTAAATTATCCCATGCTTCCTTCTCGACAACGGGCTCATGCTACCGCAGACTAGAAACTGATCAGCTCTCAGATAAAAATGTATTCCTAATAGGGTTGTGACTCGATGTGAGCTCCCAGGTCTGTGACACGGACTAGATGCAAACAGACACCGTTATGTCAGGGTGCAGGGGAGGAAGTACAGTACGTGTCAGGCTCACGTGGATATGGTGTCCCCTGTGGGGCTCATGGACTGAAGTTGTGGTCCTCAGTTTAAAAGATCCAATCACCGAGGGAGACTCAACCATAAGGGCTTTGATGCCAATGGGATCACAACCCGATGGCATTACTGGACCATGATGGAGGTGCGGCCTAGTCTGAGAAAACAGGCCACTGCGGGTAGGGAGACCAGTGTCCTTGGGGGCCACCTTCTCAAGGCCTCTGTCTCTAACTGTTTCCGAACTGCCACGGTGGTAGAAGTGGCTTTGTTCTGTTTATGACGTTCACCACACAACGATGTTCTGCCTCCCAGCAATGCAGCCAGAGACCGCCGCGGCATGAACCCTCAGGAGCCATGAACTGAAGAAAATCATTCTTCTCTTTAAATCACTCAGGCCCATCTCCGACTCACACATACACAAACTGTGCTCTCGTAGAAAAGGCAGGCCCGCAGGATTTGCACACAGTGCGTGCAGATGAGCAAGGCAGGCAGCCCGTCAAAGAGCAGGCTGGGAAAACAGGCTCCCAGGAGATGGTGCCTGTCCATCATCCAATGGGCTACGTCCCCGCTCAGCCAGCAGCAGAGGGCAACTCCTTGGGGAAGCTGACTGCATGACCTCAGGCAAAGGCTGGATGCCTGGGCTGGCAATGCTGCCCGTGAAGAGCCCTCTGAGAAGGACTTACTTTATGGGTAAGCAGTAAGCAATTGCTCCCAACACTGTTCAATCACACAGAAGCTGGCTGTAGCCCAGGAGGCTGAACCCTGTGCAGACGACATGAAGACCCCCCAACCATGAGGACAGTGCTGTCCTGGCCCCAGGGGCTGCAGCCACGTGTGGATGCCAGTGCAGCTGCCAGGTGTGAGGCCTGGCTGGCAGCACACCAAGCCCTGGCTACCGAAGTTTCCCGGGCCATGGCTATGGTGAAGGAGCAGCAGCACACTCTTCCTGACCTGACTCGATGCGGTGGACGCTTCCCCACGCCCACCAGTCAGGAAGCTGTTCTCTTCAAGTCCCTACTTCAGGGAAGTAAGGTGACAAGGGGGCCCTCCATGACACCAGGCGAGACGTGGAGGGAGACAAGTGAGCATGTGCAGGAAGTGGCCAGTAGAGGGCCAACAGTGACCAGAGCTCCAGGACACTCTCCCCAGGTGTCCAGGCCTGAGCTCCAGCTGGGCTGCCAGCCTTCGGAAAGATGGCTTTATGTGGGGGATGACCTTGGGGATGTGGGTCCCAGGAAAGCTCTGTGGAACACAGCAGCCCCTCTAGGGCGGGGCACTGGTACAGGGTGCCCAGAGGCTGGCCAGCATCTTGGAACCCATTCCCTCACCAGGGCCTGTCTGCTGAGTGCTCCCTAACCAAGGTGAGGCCGTCTTCTTACATTCAGTGAGGCTCAGAGGATGCAGAATTCTCATTTAGAGTTACAGGAAGAGTTCAGCGAGGTTCTTTGCATTACAGCTAATAACTGAGAAAACACTCTTTGAAGAAAACTCAGTTTTGAATCCTGGAAACCATACAAGGTTCTAAAGATAACCGTTTCCTGCGCAAATCAACCATGTAAGTGCTGAGACTCCACCATGGCCTACACTACATCCTAAAACCCAGACTTTGCAGTCAAAGGAAATGTGCCCTCATGCCAGGCATGTGGTATGGCTACTCAGAGCATGCTGAGGCAGGGGCATCATGAGTTTTTGACTGCCTGGGCTGTGGAGTGAGTTCAAGGCCAACCTGGGCAGTTTGGCAAGACCTGGTCTCAAAAGAAGGGCTGTGGATGTGGCTCACTGGCAGAGTAACTGCCTCACATGCACAAGGCTCTAGTACTGAGTACCGTGCAGTAAGTACTTAGTACTGAGGGAGGAAAACCTATCATTTTAAAGTGATGAATAACTGAACACACTTAAAGTATCATATTTGAAAATAATTTGACATGATTTAAAACAATCCAGTTTGCGTATTTATTTGTCTATTTACTTTTTCACTACATCTAAGTACCGTTCTAAGAACCGGGACCAAAGGACAAGGTGTGTGTTTGTCTTTGACCCTTTACCACAGACAGGATTACAGAGACCCCATCTGAGGTGTGCAGATTGGGGGATGATGGGACACTATGTACTCTAGAGCAGTGATGGTGAGTAACAGAGAATGCAGGGCTTTGGCCAGCTCTAGAGTTAAGATCCTGTAAAGATCCTGTAAATTCTCCCAGTGTGTGGAGGCCTGAGGCACCAGAGCACACAGGTGTCTCAGAATTGTCACTTTACAGTACCCGAGTGGTTATTGAGAGGGGATTAGCCTGGGCTCATTTTCCACCACTGCAGACAACTCCCATGATGGGAGAGGGAAGGCTGGACACAGGCTTCTCGGCCAGTGTGCCCTGTCGTCACGTGAAGCTTTGGGGGCACACACGTACCTTCCTCCTCTACAGACTCAGCTCGGATGATGACAGGACTGGAGTAGGCAGGCAGCAGCAATGGCAGGTTAGACGGCACAGCGTAGCCACAGGGCACTGGCACAGAGTAACCACTGGGCACGCGCAGCCCCACCCCTTCCTCCTCTGTGTTTGTTTCTGGAGATGGCGGCTGGTCCTCCTGGAACGGTGTGATGTCAATGACAGAATATGGGTTCACTTTTGTTGGGACCACAAGTTTCGCAGGCTCTGCCTCGGGGGCAGACTCTGCTCCAGTTCCATTTCCTAGAGGACAGAAGGACCCTACTTAGCAAACAAGGTGTGCATGGGGAGGGGGGTGTATGTGGCCCCTGTGGCTGTAGCAAGAACAGGGAAACCCTACACCCATCCTCAATGTCAGAGTCCCCAGTATTCCCAGATCACCACAGGGAGCCGTGAGGCCCAGGTCCATGGGGTACACCATGGAATGGGGAGCTGATATCACTCCTGGACACAGATGGAAGAGACCCTGCACAGAGGTTCCCAGGACAACACATCAAATGAGAGGAGTCAAAGAATCACATGGAGAGACTTGGCTGGGGATGGAGGAGGGAGAAGCTTCGTCCACAGCTGGGGCTAAGCAGCCTGGCTAATGAGCAGTGGCCCAGTCAGGTAACTCATCCCAGTTTATGTACCATGACAAGCGACATCTATTGGACAATAGCAGGCTTCAGTCTCTAAATTAGAAACTGGGGGATGGGTTAGAGCAACAAGAATAGAAATGGAGGGGGGGATATTACACAACAGATTCAGGGGTATCACAGAGACCCCGAAACCGTCCTTGTTATAATTTCTATATGAAGCCTACCCCACCCCAAGGCTTACAGGCTGAAGGCTGTGTCCCCAGCAGGTGGTATTATGAGGTATGGCTACATCTTGTACCCCATGGCTGAGCTCCTAGCTGAACGGACACCAGACAGTAGGACCGGGCTGGAGGAAGGGGTCGTTGGGGTGCACGCATGTGTGCGAGTCTTTGAAGGAGCTACCTTGTCTCCTCAGCTTTCCTCTCTGTCTTCCTGAGTGCCATCATGGGAGCAGCTGTTTTGGTCTACTGTATAAGCTCGGACCCTCTTTGAGTGCGAGCCCAGGCAAACCCCAGGGGTTTTGTTACAGGAAAGGAAGCTCTCCGTCTTGTAAGCACAGAGAGGTCAGGAAGCCTCCTGCAGGACCCAGGGCGGCGTGGCCATGTGACTGACCTGCAGGGGACATGTTCTCATCTGCATCGCCCGCTTCAGCACCTCTCATGCCATCATCGGCGGACGGGGCTTGCCGGTCCGCTTCCGGAACTTCATCTCCACTGTCAAAGTCAAATAATTCTCCCTCCTCTTCATTGTTGCTGGTGTCACATTTCACTTCGTGTTCTGGAGTTTAAAATAACATAAATCACAATGCCGACGTTTGTTTCTGCTTCCAGGAAGCCATTCGTAACCTCCCTGTGCAGGGCAAATCAACCCAGGAGAGAAGGCAGGAGGAGCTGGAGGAGCTGGAGGAGCTGGAGGAGCTGGAGGAGCTGGAGGAGCTGGAGGTGCAGGAAGAGCTGGAGGAGCTGGAGGAGCTGGAGGAGCTGGAGGAGCAGGAGGAGCAGGAGGAGCAGGAGGAGCTGGAAGAGCTGAGCTCAGCTCCTGGGGAGCCAGCTGGCAGCCCTTGCTAGAAATGGCAGCAGGACTTTGGGTCAGCGTTGCGATTTCCCTTGGCAGGCCCTTCACCACAAGGTAGGGAATAGAGGGAAAGAAGGAGAGGAGAAAAGCTTCCCTCATTTCTGAAGTATGCGCCCTGACTTAGCTTCTAGGAAAATCTGGTCTCCTGGCCATACTACGACAACTCAAGGAGAAGAGAAAGACTCAATTTACTAACAGGGCCCCAGCCAGTGGCCTCACTCCAGGGAGTGAGACATTTGACTGAGGCACAGCCGTCTGCCAGAGAGGACCTGCCTGTGTAATGGAAGATATGTGGGCGAGGCCATCCTCCACACTGGCAGTGAGACATTTGACTGAGGCACAGCCGTCTGCCAGAGAGGACCTGCCTGTGTAATGGAAGATATGTGGGTGAGGCCATCCTCCACACTGGCAGTGAGATGTTCGACTGAGGCACAGCCGTCTGCCAGAGAGGACCTGCCTGTGTAATGGAAGATGTGTGGGTGAGGCCATCCTCCACACTGGCCCCTGATTTGCAGGAGGAACAGCGTGAAGCAGAGGTGTCAGCTTCTGGGCTTTACAGATGGCAGGATGAAGGGAAAGACAGACCAAGTGAGATTCTTGTTGAAGAGCCCTTCCTGGGGCCCAAAATCTTGGGAGCCCCCAGGTAGAATCAGAGAGTGAGGAAGGAGAGAGAGACGGAAGTGCTCTTAACCCTCCAATCTGACGTTCAATACAGAGGAAGAGGAAGATCTTTGCTGATGGGAACTGAAATACATCTTTGATGGTGGGAGCAGGGGCAGGAAACATGAGAACCGGGCAATACTCTGCACTGAGCTGCTTTCAACTGGCGAAGGCTCTCAAGCTAGGAGCCAGGAGTCTTTCAGAGGTCTCGTGAGCCAATAGGAATGCTTGGTGATTGCTGGTCTCCATGAGTATCAGGGACCGGGAGACAGGAGACGATGGATGACTGGTTGTAGGGCTGTAGTGGCCTTGCTGTGAGCCTCACACTAGGATGTGACCTTCACAAGGTAGGAGAGTGCAGACTGGCATGTCAGGCTCATGAAGCAGGACGGCAGTCAAAACAAAAGGAGTGACAAGCAGAGCAGACAAATGGGTCATCCAGGTCATCCCAACGTAAATGTGGTGGGTGAGACTGTGCCAAGCCAGAGTTCCCAGCGGCAAAATTAGCAGGAAGCAAAAGACTGTGCTGGGAGCTTCTGGAAAACCTGAGCGCTTGGCCAGCCATCTACAGAAGGTATAAACGACCACACGGTACTGCTTGCCCTTGGGGTGCAGGGTTACCCCCTCCCCCACCAAAGTGTGAGTTGTGCATTTATAGGGAAGTATATTCAGTGTGTGTGGGTGGCAGGGGGAGACTGCTCATCTAACTCGGGACCCTGCTGGCAGCAGCCAAGTGTGGCTGACAGAAAGGTAATCAGGACAGCTCTGGTCTGAAAGCCTGCCAGAACCAGAACTTCAACAGCTGGACAAAACTGGTTTTACCAGGATCCTCAGAGGTAGGAAAATGTGTAGGAGTCCTGAGGGTAGCAACAGAGCCCTGGGATGAGGAGCCAGGATGGCTCATGGAGATGATGACGGAGATGTGGAAGATGTGACGTCTCCCACCCACACTACCGTGCTCTGCCTTGTTCTTCACAGAAAACAACTTGGAAGAGAAGTCATGGGCCCAGTGCTATAGCAGATCTTACTAAAGTGACACTGTGACCTTACTAAAGTGTCACCTTTGTAGTCTAAGACTGACCATCTGACCCCCTGCTTGAAGAGACAGCAGAGGTCCTGCCCACCCCCCAACCCCAGCCCCAAATAAGAGGTTTCTAGCTCACATCCTCACAGCCATGCTGGAACCCAGTGGTTGGGACAGAGTGAAGCTGTTCTTGTCACAGCACTGCGGTGGCAGTGTCACTTCAGGTAATGATACCCAACCCTCTGTCATCGTCTCCTGTCTCCTCACTCCTCGTGACCCTTCCTCTTCCAGTCACTCCTTTGTGCACTTCCATGTCTTTTGTGTATGTAGGTGTGACCCAGTGAACACTGTTAGGTTGTATACCACTGAATAGAAGCTCTCTCCCCACTAGCAGTTGTCAGTGCCTATAAATCCTCATGCAACAGCGAGGCTGGAACTTACTGTCATATCCTATATTTCCAGAAGCCCAGAATGTGAGCTTCTGACCTGAGACGTCACTTGCACTGGAGTCTCCCTGGGTTGTCAGTGGTCACTGCCTCTGCACTGGAGTCTCCCTGGGTTGTCAGTGGTCACTGCCTCTGCACTGGAGTCTCCCTGGGTTGTCAGTGGTCACTGCCTCTGCACTGGAATCTCCCTGGGTTGTCAGTGGTCACTGCCTCTGCACTGGAATCTCCCTGGGTTGTCAGTGGTCACTGCCTCTGCACTGGAATCTCTCTGCACTGGAATCTCCCTGGGTTGTCAGTGGTCACTGCCTCTGCACTGGAATCTCCCTGTGGTGTCAGTGGCCACTGCCTCTGCACTGGAATCTCTCTGCACTGGAATCTCCCTGTGGTGGCGGTGGTCACTGTCTCTGCGCTGGAATCTCCCATCATCTGTCTCACTACACCTTGGTCCTTCAAGGTGTCTCCATATCTTAGATGCATGTATCTGTGACTCTCAGGTGTTACTACATAGGTCTGGGGCTCCCATACAATACACAGGGAGGGACAGAAGGGACAGAGCCAAGTGACAAAGGCTAGCCCCTCCCAGGCCCACCTGCAGGGTCCTGGACACACAGAGGAAGGGCCAGCCTTGTGTGCTACTGCCCACCCTAACCTGCAGACTGTGCTGTAAAGATTCTAGCACCCACCTCCTCCTTCACCTGCAGGGTGGGTACCAGAATCCCTGAGAGCCTTTCTGTCAAGGGCACGGCTCTGACATGGTCACAAAAGAGACCAACCAGTGGCCCGTTCTCTGTGTCTATCAACTGAGCAGATAGAGGACACTGCCCAGTTTGGCCTTGAGATGCCCACAGGGAAGGAAGCAGGGAAGAACACTGTCCCAGTCTGTTCCTAGTCTGCTCCCAGTACTCAAGAGCTCGCCAGTTCCTGAGGGAACTTGACTGACTGGTAGACAGGGTATATTCCCAAATGTACCCTACGCACCAGCTCAGGGGTGACCCACACCTAATCAAGCCAAAAACAACAACAATAACAAATCCTGGTGGCATCCAAGATGCTGAAGACAGATGACAGGCTCGGACACAGGGAGCTAGCTCACTGGCACCCAGGTACACCAGCCAGTCCCACCTACACCACAATACGAACCATCTCTTTTTTCCATCCATGCCAAGTAGCAGCAATTTAGCGATTTGGGAAACTGAAGTCCTCCACTAGAACTCCAAGGACTACAGAGCCCAGGGACACCTCCGAGGAGGCGGACCCCTACCTTCAGGTACAGGAGGTGAGGCCTCTCCCTGCTCCATGCTCCGCCTTGCCTTCTTCCTCCACTTCCTGATAATAGCATCAGGGGACAGGGGCCCCGGCAAGCAGAAACATTGTCCGTCAAGTTGGCATAGGAAACCTTTCCGGAAGACACCAGTCGGTGCTTTCCAGAGGCGACCTGCAACAGGAAAGAGGTCACTGTCATTCCTAGCTGTAATGACAGAATTTACCATCCATTAGTAGCAAACACTTGCAAATCTCCCTAGTAGGGACAACCCCAGAGCAAAACAAACAAAGGCTTCTCAGTGCTGCTGGGACTTCACCTTGAACCACAGCCAGGAACTTGTTTTGGAACCCCAGGCCCTGGCCAGAGCCCTCTCAACCAGCCTTCTTTGCCAGTCTCACACTATGGTTCTGAGGTGGAGAGTCGACAACACAAATCAAAACAGTTTCCCCTCTTCCTTCACATAAAACCTGAGCAGCATTAACGGAAGTCCCCAGGGGACAAGCTGCGGCCAACTCAGCACCTTGCAAGGCCACTACTGATCAGAACCCAGGGACTACAGAAAGTTGGAATACTGCAAGTCCAGAGCTCGGGCAGCTTGGGCTGTCTCAGCCCCTACACAGCTGTTTGTTGTCGGGGGTGTGTGCCCGAATATCCTTGTGACTATTAGGTAAGTACAGAACAGACCTTGGAGTGGTTTGAATGAAAATGGTCCTCATAGGTCCACAGGGCATGGCACTATGAGGAGGTGTGGCCTATTGGAGTGGGTGTGGCCTTCTTGGAGGAACTACGCTAAGGGAACTGGACTTTGAGGTTTCAGAAGCTCAAGCCAGACCCAGTGTCTCTCTCTTCCTGCTGCCTGCCCATCCAGATGTAGAACTCTCTAGCTACCTCTCCAGCACTATGTCTGCCTGCATGACGCCATGCTTCCTGCCATGAAGATAATGGACTGAACCTCTGAACTGTAAGCCAGCCCCAATTAAATGTTTTCTTTTATAAGAGTTGCCTTAGTCACGATGTCTTTTCAGAGCAATAGAACAACTGGCTGAGGCAGCCTCCTGTCCTACAACACCCCAAAGATTAAAAATGTCATCAGGCAAGATCTGAGGCCCATTATAGGGTTCTCTACTTTGCTGTGACTCACTCACCTGAGGTAACCAGGCGCCTATTCATAGCTTCCTTTGTTGTTACTTTAAAACGCATCATGCAACTGTTACCACACTGGGATACCAATCTGCTCCCAGCCATGGTCATTCATATCTGGCACCAGAATATCTCCTTTGAGGAGAGACCCAGGTTTTTTTTTTTCGGCTGGTAGTTTGTTTTTTTTTTTTTTTTTTTTTTTTTTTTGCAAAAACCTATCCACATCAGGAACAATACTGGCATTTTTTAACTGCCCCTGGAGTCAGGAGGGCCGAGCTGGATGAGCTGCTTCTCTGTCCTGTCTTTGCTTTATGTGATTCATTCTCTGGATACATGAGGAGAACTGAATTTGAGAAACAGTGTCTCGAGAGCAGAGGGCAGGGTAGTCTGACCATGCTGGAATCACTCAACCCCCATCCTGGCTTCATCCTGGGACTACTCATCACAAGCCCCGGATTCCACCTGGGTTCGCTAAACACTCATCCTTGATCCCGCCTGGGACTGCTCAACACTCATCCTGGATCCCTCTCAGAACCACTCAGCATCCTCCCTAGATTCTACCGGAGCAGTCGGAAGCCAAGCCAACTGCTTGGAGACCTTCTCCATATGCTTCTGTTCCAGTGTCGGGCAGGTGGATGCAATGCCCAGTTGGGCGGCAGGCTGCCTCTTCTGCTGCCGGCTCTCCACACACTGGCTGCTCCCTGGCAAGGAGAGATCGGGCAAGGCTTTGTCCTTCACAACATCTGAGATGCCAAACCAGCCCAGCAAATTCTTTCACCCTAATTAACAGGCTTGATGTTGGCTTTGGCACTTCCAGTAAGCCAAACCCGTGTTCTCATGAAGATGGCCGCCGGCACCAAGCCCGCCACCTGCCACTCCCCAGAGCATCCCTGTCTGCCAGTGCGTGTGCTGATGGAAGCCTTTTGCACCTGCCCCCAAGCAGCTTTGCCGTGTGGCTCCGTCTCACCCTCAAGGGCACGAGAAGCTGCTTAGATGCCCACCGGAGTACTTAGGTGTTTTCGGTGGGCACCTGTTGTCTCTGCTCTGGCACCGGAGTCACTTCACCAGCACACAGCACTCCTGGTGCTGCCTCTCTCCGTCAGGCATGTGGTGAGCCACAGCCAGGCTTGACTATCTTACCTTGATAGCACATATATATATTGCACCTCAGCTCTAAGACCAGGTCCCGTTAGACACTATAGCTTGAGGATCCGCAGGGTCCACCCAGGGTCACAATGATGGCAAGTGTTTGGGGTAGAGCCCAAAGGTCCAGAGGCCCTTTGCCTTTCTGTTGGGACAGTTTTCTTCTGCACTGTGTGAAGGATCGGGGATAATCTCGTGCACTGTGTGAAAGTTGCCTTTGTAGGACTCAAATGTTGATATCAGCAGAGAGTGCTGTCTGGACTCCGGTGTTGCTACTCAGCACCTGCATCCCATTTTGAAAACATTATTCTCCATCACTTTCTGATTGGTTTAATAAAACAGCCGATAGCAGGCCAGGAGAGGAAGAGCAGAGTATCCGGGCAGAGAATTGAACTGTGGGGAAAACTGAGAGGCACAAGACTCGGCAGCCATGCATGGAGGAAGCCAAATGTATGAGGACCCAACGAACTGGTATAAACAGGTTGTTACGTTATATGGGCTGGTTCCAAACAAGCCTAAGCTCTAAGGCTTAAGCATTCATAAATAAATATAAGTCTCTGTGTCATTACTGGAAGCTGGTAGGTCCAGACAGTCTGGAGATACCGTCCATCAAGACCCATGAAGTACTGAGAACTCCGTGTAGCAGGTGCTCGCCTGGAACCCATGAGAGATGACAGAATTTATGAGTGCTGTGGGTGAGACACCCATGCAGGTGACAAGAACAAGTGCTCATCTCAGTGAGAGGCACCTTGGCAGGACACACACAGGCACAGACCCAAACACAGACTCATGCACACACGCACAGACCCACACACAGGAATGTGAACACGCGTACATACTCACACACAGACACATGCACACACGCACGCACGCACACACGCACAGACCCACACACAGACACATGCACACACGCACAGACCCACACACAGACATGTGAACACACGCACAGACCCACACACAGACACATGCACAGACCCACACACAGACACATGAACACATGCACGCACGCACGCACGCACACACACAGACATGTGAACACACGCACATACCCACACACAGACACATGCACAGACCCACACGCAGACACATGTACACACACACGCACGCACACATGTACAGACCCACACACAGACGCACGCACACACACACACACGCACAAACCCACACACAGACACACGCACAGACCCACACACAGACACATGAACACATGCACACATGCACACACGCACACAGACATGTGAACACACACACATACCCACACACAGACACATGCACACACGCACGCACGCACACACGCACAGACCCACACACAGACACATGAACACATGCACACATGCACACATGCACACACAGACATGTGAACACACGCCCAGACCCACACACAGACATGTGAACACATGCACATACCCACACACAGACACATGCACACACACAGACATGTGAACACACGCACATACCCACACACAGACACATGCACACGGGCATGCATGCATACTGCCGTCTTGCTAAGCAACTTCTGTGACTGACATTCTAAGCACCTATCGCCCTGTCCGATATTTGCTGGACACCCAACAGTTTCAACAGAAAGAACAAAGGAGTTTGCGGGGAGGTGGGGGCAGCCGTTCTTCCCGCCCGACAAGTGGTGGGAAGCCACAGGAGGCAAAGCACACAGCTGTGAGATGACCCTAGGCACCTGAGACTCACTGGGAAGGGGGTGCTGTCCGGCAATCATGCCACCTCCTAGAGCTCACGTGACCTCATCTTGCCCTTACTCCTGGAGCCAAAGCTGGTCTAGATTTCTTTGAAAGAATGAACATAGATGAGCGGCATTCTGTGACCACAAACCCAGCCCTGAGACATGCCTATCTCAAACCTCCTGCCCCTGAGGGACAGACGAGAGCAATCGGTAAATACTTTGAACTCTATAGTCCAGAAGGACAGGGACCAAAGGACCACAGCCACTGAAAGTGTCCAGAGGTAAACCCAGACTGCTGCTGCCACTCAGCACTAGTAAGGAGCAGGGACCAGCTAGAATCCAGAGTGGGCATCAGTGCCTGGGGGCACTGCCACCCTGCATGGGCCCTGTGCATCTCTGCGCTCACTCTACTGGTCTGTAAGGTAACCAACGGCAGGGGGCAAACACCATTCCCGAAAGCAGGCATGGAATGTTGCTTCTGTCTGGAATGTGTCTGGGAGCAGGGGCACTACATGTAGGGCTGTCTCCTGAGCCCAAATGCTCACACTTGCAGCCATTCCTGCTGCATGGGCTTTATGAATACGTAAAACTCGTGTAAGCAGAGTCCACCTGGCTCCCACCTTCCTGCTGGTGTGACCAGCCCTCTGGGAACAGCCAGCCCCTGGCTGTTAGCAGGCGCTCATCTCAACAGCCAGCTGCGGGCCAGATCAAACCGCCTGGAACTGCTCGGGTAGAGAAGCTACTCTCGAGCCCTGCAGTCAGCACTGCCCACTGCCCACTGCCCCTCTCGAGCACTGCCCACTGCTCACTGCCCACCGCCCACTGGCCCTGCCATCAGCATTGCCCAATCACCTGGCTGGCCCAGCCCACTAACCTCATTGGCAGCACTGCCAACTGACCAGGCCACCACCACTGCCGCTGCTGCTTCCTGTCTGCAGAGCCAGGTGTTTTCCTGTGCAATCCTTTCCAGAATGTTCTTGTCCTGCAAGCTGTGCTCCCGGGTACACTTTTACTGTCTTGCCACCCCCCCCCCTCTCTTTCTCAGCCTGAGACAATGGCTATGCATTCTCAGGAAGGAACTCACCTGGGCTCCTTGACATGAAATATGGTGTTAAGTAATTCCTAAGAACAAGGCCTTATTCATAGGCTGACGAGACATGACTCTGGACATGCTCCAGGTGAAGGCGGCATTGAAATTGAAGAGGCCACCGGTGAGAAGGGGTGACGACGGTTAAGGTGGCTCTGGCCAGCCCAAGTCAGGCCATAGCTACAGAGGCATAGCTGGTGGGCCTGGTCATCTGTAAGCCTGAAGAGACAGCCCCACTACACAGAGGAAAACCACTGACAAGTGTAGCCAATGCAACAGTAAGGTGCCCTGCTGGCCTGTGTCTCGACTGCTGTGGCCTATGGCCTATGCAGAGTCCCCCAAGCTGCCTCACGTGTCTGCATCCACTGTGCTCCCAGGATAGCCTAGCCTAGCTCCCAGGGTTGGCTCCTGAATATCCTTCTGGGCTCACCTAGCCACAGTCACTGTATGTAGCATTAACATTCCAAACAGCCCAGCTCAGCTTCCTGGGCCCTAGTGCCCTCACAAGAACCCGCACACAAGAGGGAAGAGGAGAAGGAGCTGCAAGCACAGGCACGGCCGAGCACCTGAGCCAAGCTGATGTCTGGCCTGCATGGCATCCCTGGCTGAATCCAGCAGTGTGCATTCTGCACACAGTCCCCGGAGGCCCCCGACAGAGGTGGGAGTCAAGAAGGAGGAGGCATGCAGGCCAGGTCCCACTGCGTTTGAAGATCAGCATACCAGGATGGTGCTTTACCATTCAACAGTCCCTTTCCTTGGAGCCCGCCTGGCGGTCTGGGATGCCCTGATGCATGCCCAAATTGTGACCACAATTGACACAAGCCAATAATGTCTCAAAGGCTCATGTCATCTAAACAAAACCCAAACACTACACTGTTATCTAAATGTCTGTGCAGCTCTAACTTCATGTTGACTTGGCAATGCCTTTGCCAATGTTCTTTAGGAGATTGGACACTATGTTTAAAAAAAAACAACAAAAAAAAAATGGCAGAACACGTCATTCAGATGGTAGCAGTCACCACACAGGCTCTGACCAAATGAACTGACAGTCTACGCCCATGCAGGCTTCTTGGGCAGCTTCTGCAGGCAAGCTTTCCCCTGGCATTCTTGAGGGTCCCTTGGAAGAGTATGCCAGCCCTTGGTTGCCCATGACCTGCGAGGACAGCCATGTAAGCCTAGGACATGGACTAGCACGCATAGTCCAAGAAGGTGCAGAACAGGAATGAGAATTTCATGACATCAGCAGGGAACAAGCTGGATTCAACGCAAACCATCCTAAAAGGCTAGTGAGGGGAGGAAGGGACCAGGGGAGAGAAAGAGAGCTCCCTTGGTTGCTGCTGACCACAGGGATGCCCAGAGATTTCACACATACAATTCTGAGAATATCTGGGGCTGTGGTCTGCTTCTGCACTCACATGTTGGTGAGCCAACATGGAAAAGAGGGTGTCCTGGTGGCCAAATGCTTGGAGACCTCTTATCTGGCTACGGGAGAGCCTCAGGTCCACCAGACCCAGTAAGACTTCCTTAATGGAAGGAGAGACAGCGAGTACAGGTAGGCAGTGCTACCCAAGCTAGGAAACCAAGAAGGGAGCTGCCCAGCCTGGTGGGAAGGAACGTGCCACACTGAGAAGGCTGAAGATCTAGGAGGATGGTGGTGGTGGCTGCTGGAACTCGGGAGCGGGCAGCCTGGAGTTCCCACTCAGGGCACGGTGGGCCATTTAGAAGAAAGGGACTCATGAATGGTATAGGAGTAAGATCCACCTGGGATCTGGGAGGGGGCTGGCCAAGGGACAGCAGCATGCCAGGAGGTCTGTGTAACTGTCGACAGGGCAGGAGTACCATCATGTTAGAGGCCAACACTGAGAGCTTCAGCCCCTAGCTGGGCCGTGAGGTCAAAGTGACCATCACGGTGGCGGTGTAGTAATGTCCACCCTGTTTGTCTGGGTGAACGGAGACTTGTGTGTAGTCTGAGAAGTGCTCCCCCTCTGGTGGCCATTAGCAGGGATCCCATTATGAATTAACACCATCCAGTTCCCGTCCCACCCACTCCAGTTCAACAGGGGATGGAGTTAGGAGAAAGATGGCATTACACGGGTTTGTGGTAAGACACCCATCCCTGCGCCCCTTAAGGATGTGTCCCCTCTAGTGATACTGTAGAAGGTCTGCACCACCATCACTGCACAAAGAGCTTGGGATACCCCTCCTCTGCTCCTTCTGCACACGAGGAGAAAACATGTGCGGACTCCCGCATGGAATCCTTGGGACCAAGGACCTCTCTCCACAAACCAGTGGCAGACTCTCAGACACTGACCCTACATACATCAGCAAACTGGCCCTAGCCTGGTTATCAGAGACTACCTCCATGCATCAACAGACTCCACGTATCCCCCTCCCACTCCCTTCTCTTGGGTAGGTCTCTGGAGGCCGCACTCTGCACCCCATCCTCCTAGCTCTTTGAAGTACAGAGTGATTCCACAAACCTGCAGCTTCAGCCAGCTATATGCCTGAGACCGCCTAATACAACAATCCTGAAGGGAGCTGCCCACTCCATGTCTCAGGGAGGCAGACAAATCTAAACCTGGGCAACTGGTCCTCCTTACGGGCTTCTCTCCATAAACAGAAAAAAAAAAAAAAAAAAAAAAAAAAAAAAAAAACAGTGGGGGTTATCTGCAATTCTCTTCTTTCTCTTAGACCCAGGTCCGAATCCACGTGCAAAGCTGTTGGTTTAGATTTCCCATCTCCCCAAAGCTGGCTGACCACAAGTCAGCACTACCCACACCTGACCAGCGACCATGAGAAAACTAGATCTGCTTAGCGCTCATCGTGGCTTTCAATTTCTCTTACTCTACAGAGAAACGACTCCAACTGCCCACCACTGTCATTCCGACTCAGCAAGATTGGTGCACACATGAACTCAGAGACCTGCACAGGTTCAAGCTCGACAGGGTCCCAGTACCCCGAGGGAAAGCAGACAGAGTCCCACTCCTAGCCAAGCTACTGTAACGGATGTCTGTTGGCAATGGGAAAAATAAGGGTTTTCCCCCAGTGGAGTGTCACGGGACATACCAACCACGCTGCAGGGTGGGCTCCATGGCCAGGGGGAGTTGGCCAACACGGGGTTTTGCTGGTGTGTATGAGCTTTATATTTCTTTTTTGGCTTGTTTGTTTGTTTGTCTTAGACACTTCTCATTTGTTTTGATTTTCTTTACTGCTTTGAGAGACAGGAAATATGAAGTTGGGTGGGTAAGGTGGTGGGGAGGATCTATGAAGAGTTGGGAGGGGAGAAAATGCCACATACTGCGTGATGGCGGTATTTGAGGCGTAAACTTCAAGGAAAGTCAGTCTCCTGCCTCTGCATTGTCGCCTGGCACCCCAAACTCAGAGGTAGCCCAGATATGTTCTCGTACTTGTGTGCTAGGGGGCCCACCAAGATATCATTTCTTAATCTAGAAAAAAGAAAATTCGGACATTGCTCTCTGACCTTCACCAATGTTCCAACGTCCTAGTCAAACCCTGGCTTAGAATGTTAAGCCATTCTAACTAATTGCCTCCAGCATTGTGGGTAGGGCATTAAAGCTTACAGAAAGAGAGACTGCATAGAACATTGAGCATTCTAGATTTAGCATTCTAGATGCAGCAGTTTGCATTCAGCATTCGGACTTGCTCACACTCAGACTAGAACTAGAGCGTAGGTAGAAGTCCGTAGTGCCCCCTGCACCCCCCCAGCCCAGAGTGCTTGGGCCCGGGGGGTGCAGCACCAGTTGAGATTCAAGAGAGTGAGCATTCGAGATTCGAGCATTCAGCTTTGAAGATTCGAGATTCGAGCCTCTACCCTCCTGGCTCGCGCACCCGCAGCCCCCCACGACTCCAGCCGGGGCCCATGCAGCCCAAGCGTGCTCGGAGCCCGGGGGGTGCTGCGCCAGGCCAGAGGAGATGGCTGATGTTTTAGATCCAGAGTGTTTTAGATGGCTTCAGAGGTACCTCGACTACTGAGCTGCCAGATTTTTCATTTTTCTCTTTTGCAATGATTGTAAAAGCCTCATGTCAGTTTTTTTGAGAAATACACTCAGATCCCACACTACTTGTGTCAAGTTTGTTTGTCAAAGCCAAATCCCATGCACACCTGGCCAGAACCCATTGTCCTGTGGAACAAGGGACCTCGTAAGAAACCCCAGTCCGTGGCAAGAAAACACACACACACACACATTAATTTTAAAAAGAGCACTTCCCAAGGACAAGTGTGCAAGCTGCCCATGAAGGTGAGCCATCTGCAAAATGTTCTTGGAACTGAAAATCTCCCAAGGTAAATTCAGGCAACCTCCTTCCTCTCCCTGTGGTCTGCAGGTCACCAAGCGTCCGAACTGCTGATGACCTTATGTCTAGACACAATGGAGGGCGGATGTGGCTCTCCACAGTCACGGCCCTCCCACCCCCACAGAGAACCACTGTGGGGACCACACATCCTGGAAGACATAAATCTCTCTTCCCTTCTACAAGTACCTATGATTATTTTCCCAATTGCTTGGGTTGCTTGGCAAAGCACTGCACCTTTCATTCCTTCCTGTGAAATCATCCAAGGCCCTGCATGTCTGGACTCTATTCCAAAGCAGAGGACCTGCCCCGTCCAGGCAGGTGCCCTAGGCCCTACCGCATTCCTCTACTTCAGACCCAGGGTTCTGGGCAGTTCCTGGAGATCCATGTTGCTCTATCAGAAGCAACTAAGAAGAGTTCAGTCTTCAGCTCTGACTGAAAAGGGGCCTGCTCTACACGTCCCAGGACCATGCCTTCAGAGACAGCCTCTCCCACCATGCACCACAGAACACAGCTGTAGCTCCCCCCAGCAGAGCTTCCCTGAGGACACTGGAGGTACCCACTGAGCTCTGCCACTCAGCTCACTGGGCTGCTGCCACCACCACACCCCACACCACCCCCTACCCCACACCACCCCTAACCCCTACCCCACGCCAACCC
>NW_022196905.1:158238584-158246595 GCF_008632895.1 Mastomys coucha | reverse complement strand
CCCCTACCCCACATCACCCCCACTCTCACCCCACCCCCACCCCTGTTGAGTCAAGCACTTGACAGCAAAGCATCAATCAATGCTCCTATCATTTCTGAAGCCAGAAGGCTGCCCAGTGCCAAGAAGCAAACTGTCCAAGCCCACACAGAAAGGCTTTCTCTGCAGGGCCTCAATAGCAGCACCCCACCCATGTGACCCCTGACCCAGCCAGACTCGGGCCCACACACTGTGAGGACACACTCCAAGGGTTCTCACACACAAACCCAGGCTTTCAGAGATGGGGTCACTCAGCTGTGAAATCTCCTGGACACATCCACTCTCGGTCCTCAGCGGGTCACCATAAGGATCCAACGGGAACTAATCCTGTATAGGGCAAGGCCTGGCCTAATGGGTCAGCCCACCGCCTCATAGTGCAGACACCTGACCATCTATCCTTGTCAGAGACTGGGCCTTCAATCCTGAGGTTACAGCTCTAGGATGAGCACCAAAGACCACTTCAATTCATTTTTTTTTCCATATTCTTTAAAGAGAACCAAAAAACCAAACTGAAATTGTGACTCTATTTTCCTTCAGAAGAGCTGGGGTCGGGGCATAGCTACAGGACCTGGCTAGCTAACACAAGCCCCAGCTTTGAATCCCAGCACCAAAACAATATAAACAAAAACAAAACAAAAAACCAAAAAACAACCAAAATACAAAACAAAACACGATATACACAGACATTTATTTCCTGGGCCTCTCCCATGTATATCTTTCCTTCTTCTGTTTTGTTTGTTTAAAACTGTAGCCCAGGCTGACCTAGAACTCACTAACAGCTCAGGCTGGCCACCTGTCTCTACCTCACGGATGCTTGAATCACACATGTGAGCCATTACACCTGACTTAATACAGTCTTGGTCACTCGAGCCAATGAGACGAGGCGAGATAGCAGCTCAAACATCACCTATTCATATGACTCTAGAGTCTTCAGTGTTGTACCTCAAGGCAAATGCCTGCAGTGCTTTAAAAAGAAATGCCATCAGGAGGGAGTTGTGGCTCAGTGGTAGGACACTCGCACAGCATGGGCAAGGCCCTGGGTTCAGTCCCCAGCGCTGCAAAAAGTGGTGCAGGAAGCTGGGTAACACCCACCAGCCACACCCAGAAAGGAAAGCACAAAGAGGTCCTAAGGCAGCACGGGCCTTCAGGACAGCAGGCCCGGCCGTGAGAGCTGTCTCAGAACCAGGTGTGGAAGGCCCAGGCCTTCAGCCTCCCCTGCTCCCATCACCACAGCTCAGGACCACTTGTCATCACATTCTGGTGACTGTAGCCTTGCCTGGGCCAATCAGCACCTCGCTCGTTCCTGGGCAGGACACTGAGTCAGCCTGGCCGTAGCCATGAGGAAGAGCCATGCTCTACCCTCTAGGCACACCTGTCCGTGGCTCCCCTACAAGATCCTCCATAAAACCATGGAAGTGTTGGTGTGCACCCAAAGCTAGTCTCAAAGTCAACATTCTCTTGCCTCGGCCTCCCCCAGTGCTGTGATTGCGAATACGCATCACTGTACCTGGCTTTGCACAGGTTTTTATGTTGTATTCTACTGCCAACATCACTTCCTATATCAGAAGGCGACATATGGAAGACGAAATATTAAAGCTAATTACTTGAAAAACATTCTACTTCTTTTCCCATTGTTTAGTCAAAATATAATAACAACTGGGCATAGGGGCGCACACCTTTAATCCCAGCACCCGGGAAACAGAAGCAGGCAGATCTCTGTGAGTTTAAGGCCAGCTGGTCTCCGTGATGAGTTTCAGGACATCCAGGGCTCTGTTCCACAGAGCAACCCTGTCTCGGGAAAACCAACCCAACCCACAGACTCCACTTTCCACTAGCAGATGTACATTAACGTGACACAGGAAAAACAAGAAAGTGAGGTGGAAAGGGACGGACGATAGCACTAGGAAAAATTTCGGCCTTGTTTCATAATCAATTTCTGAAAATTACCATAGAGAAAGAGGCAAAAGCCAGCATGTAGGCCCTGCCACTGTGGAAGGGCCAGTCAATGGGGTAGGGCAGAAGACACACAAGGCAGGAAGGGGTTGAAGGCCGGGCCTTCCTAGGGTGCACTGTACCCCACATGTTCCTATAAGTGTTGCCTCTCTCCAGAAGCTGCAGTCCAGGCCCCACTCACAGTCAAGGCCACCACCTTGCTGCCAGCCCACAGGCACATCCGTGGCCCATCTGCCGTCTAGTCTCGGTTCATTTCGACCCTTCCAAGCTGTCTGTCCTAGAGCACCCACCCCAATGTATTGTCCCCAAAGCACATCTCCAGGGAGCATAGCTAGTAAGTGCTGCAGTTCAACCCCAATACTAATTAACAGTGCATCCCACTACCAGCCAAGACAGCCGCCCTCCGGAGCGAATGTCAATACGCTCTGAACATCTCCAGACATAACCTTCCACTGTGCACTTACTATTTTGAGTCCTGCAATTAAAGAATGATGTGTTATACAACAGGGGTTTCAATTATGAAAATGGTTTATACTGTTATCTGCAGCTGACAACAGCCAGGGCTGCTAGATTTTCAGTTTTCTCTGGTGGACACAGAACACTTTCAGGTGTAGAGCGTTGCGTGTGTGTGTGTGTGTGTGTTTTAACACATTGCTTCCCAGCGATGTCACACCTGAGCAGAATCAAGCCTAGGGTGGACAGTCACAGGGCTAGTGGTGACTCCATCAGATAACTCAGGACCCAGGCACACAGATCCCCACCCACCCACCCAGAACTTCTCCATTTGGAATCACCAGAACTTGCTTCGAACCTCACGAGAAGGATCTCACCAAAGAGGAGGCACATCCGAGTACCAAGAGGATGCCTGCGGCAAGTCTAGAAGCACCACGGTTCAAAAGGTAAAGAAGGCTGGAGGTGTAGCTTCGGAGTAGAGCTTGTGCGAGCATTAAGCCACAGTTCTAGCAGAAGCGCCTCGAAAACGAAACGTTGTTTCCGATAACCGACTCTTACCTAGTCCCTCGGGACCTGAAACTCCCTCCGTTAATAACTGGTCTGAACGGCGAAGCTAATAAATGATGGGCGTCACCAAATGGAGCAGCTCTTCCCCTCTGAGAAGTCACGAATGGCTGCATAACTCTGGACGGTGACTTCAAACAAGGTGACTCACATGTTTGGTACTGACGCCAGTGAAATAACAGAAAGCTCTTGGGGCCAGAAAGGAGTGGTAAACATTTCAAGAGACTTAAGTATAAACGTCAACAATCTTTTCTAATAAAAGTTATTCTTGGTAAAAACAGGCATTATATATATATATATGTGTGTGTGTGTTATATGTATATGCATATATACATATATATGTTTGAGCATTCATATGTGTATATACATATACATATACAAACATATATATGTATATACATAAACATATATGTTTATGTATATTATTTTAATATGTTATTAGTCATGTTTCTATTGCCGTGATGAAGCACAGTGACAGAGGCAGTTTATTTGGACAGCTGTTTGCTGAGGAATAAAAGTGCAACACCGTGGGGGTGGTGGGCGGAGCATACTGGGATGGGCAGAGCATGGCACCAGGCACTGTAGCTACAGAAGAAAACTGAGAATGCACACCTGGAGCCGCAAGCAAACACGCATGACGTGAAGACAACATACTCGGAACAGTGCCTGGCTCTGAAACCTCAAAGGTCATACTTCCTCCTTCAAGGCCATACCTCCTAAACCTACCCAAACAGCACCCCAACTAGGAACTGAGAATTCAGGCATCCGAGCCCGTGGGGGGAGAGGGGGCATCCCCATTCAAGCCACCACACCTTTACCTATGTATTAATTCAGCACTCACTGGGGATTGAACCAGCCTGTTGCACGCCACACCCCAGCCCTGCCTTCTTGTTTATAGGAAAGGTCTCATTATTGTAGCCCAGGCTGGCCAGATTCAAGGTCCTTCTAATTCAGACCTTCAAGTGCCAAAATCTATTTTGAATAGTAAGTGAGGCTGTGGGCATAGCTCAGCAGCAGAGCACCGGCCTATCGAGGTGCTCAGCAGTAGTAAGGAGCACCCTGCTTAGTATGTGTGAGGGAGGACCTAGATCCAATCAAGAAAAAGTCACCCGGCAATGAAGTGATGTCCCTTGCCCAGATTCTAAACACGGCTACACAGCTTACTGGGTGGTCCAGCCAGAGAAAAGAAGGAAAGATTGCTGCCATTGGAGCCCAGAAGAACCTCTTCCTCCAGCAAAGGCTGTAACTGAGAGCATCCTACCTTAGTTAGAGTCTACACCAAGCATGCCTACTGCCCTCTGGGAATTCAAAACATAGTATCTCAGTGTCCAGGGCCCAACCACCTACTTTTATTTACTGCACATCAGATCAAGATCTACCCTGGTTATTGAGCAACGGTGGGTAGCAAAAAAAAAAAAAACCTAGCAGCACCTTCACCCTAAAGGGGACGTTAGGATCCCACGGATCTCAATTCAGACACCCCAAGATGACTTCTCTCATGCAATTTCAGCAACCTGTGAATTCACCCCACATCTCCAGGCCAGAGGCTGCAGGTCACTACTGCACATGCCCTTGGGCCTTATCCTCAGGCTATGGGACACAGTGATGCTGGGGACTGTCTACTGTCTGTGCCCAAGATTCAGTGAAGGTGGGCGGCTGCTCATTGCTCTGTGCCTAGGGACACCTATTGAAGTTGCAAGGCTTCTTGCAGTCTTGTATCTGGGGATAGCCAGTGAAACGGAGGGCTGCATGCTGCTGTATCTATGCCTGAGAACACCTAAGACACATGTTGAGAGGCTGCTTCTATCTGTGCCTAGGGGCCACCTGCAAATTTGTGGGTACTTCTTGCTGCCCCGTGTCCAGAGACACTCACTAAAGCGGGGAGTGGAGTAGGGGCTCCTGGGCCTAGAGAGGGAAACACCGGCCAAATTTGGGGGCAACTGAAACTGAAGTTGGGAGCTCTTTGCCGTCCTGTGCCAGAGACAGCGCTGAACTGGTGTTGGGGGTGGTTACTCGCTGCCGTCTGTCACTGTGCGCAGTCCCGCAAACCCAGGGTGGGGTTTAGCTACTTCGGGGACCTGGGCAGAAGTGCAACTTTTAAAGCAAAGAAGCATCCCGTGCAAGTGGCCTGGGACGGGACGTGGGGTCGCGGTGCTCACTCACCGAGGGGCCGGGCGCCATCCGCCGTCTGCGTCCGCCAGTTGTCCCGCGCCCCCCGCGCGCCCCGCCCGCGATGCGCTCCTACCCCGCCCGCCGGGGAAGCCCCTCCCACCTCGCCATGATTGGCTGGAACAAGCTGAGCCTCGTGCCCACTGGCCAGCGTTCCTGCCCGTTCCTCGGCCGCGCCCGACCCTCGCGCCAGCGCATTCCTGAAAGGCCACGTGGCCACCAGCCCCCCCGCCCCGCCCCCAGCCTAACGCCCCGCGCCTCGGGTGGGAGGGATGCTGCCTACCTTGCGCCCCTCGGGCGCAGAAAAGACACCAGCTTGTAGTGCCCCAGAGTGGGCGCTTCTCCCCTCAGACTCCTGGTCACTGGGGAACGGCGCGGGGCCAGAGTTCGCCTCCGGATCATCCGCCCTCTGTGAGACACTGGGAGCTGCGCTGGCGCGGGCGGGGAACACAAGACAGGCACTCCACCCATCGTGACCCCAGCGTCTGCATGCTCCCGGCAGATCCGGGTCTGGGCTCCTGTGGGAAGGGAGCGCTGGACAACACTTCACCCCATCTCTGACCCTTCTCCTCGCTGACCACCCCTCCCATTTTGGGTCCCACGGGTAGTGGGACACAGAACGGATGCTACACCCAGGATCCAATGCTCCTTACAGACCTACAGGGTAAGGGATGCCAGGAGAACAACCCATCTGACCTAGAGTGGCCCTGTCAGCCTAGGCGGTCCAGGCTGGTCAAGGTCAGGGGCTTCTCGTCCGGCCAAGTACAGGAGCTAGAAATCTAGACCTCAGCTCACTACCTCTCCAGGCGCTTTTCCAGCTTGGCCTGTCACCAGGAGGCTCTTGTTTTCTGAACCTGAGTTCCAGCTTTCCACAGCTCTCTAAAGCAGGAAGCGATGCTGGAGAGATCTTTAGCTAGCCTTTCTGCTCCTGGCTGAGCCTGGGAAGGGAGGCGCTGTGGAGACCAGGAGTATCAATCACATCACAGTGTGGGCCTTGGTGATATGAAAAGGCCTGCAGGTGTCTGCATAGAAAAGTGCGGGAATATTCTGGAAGAGTTATTTGGGGCAGCTGATTTTGCTTAGAGCACAAACCTTTGTTTTGTGTATGTAACGGGGAAGCAAATCATTAAATTATTAAAGGAAGGGACCACCCATCAAAGTGCTGACTGGTACACGGATAGGGCACATAGTCCCCATACTGGACTGTCACTTCTCCCACCAGTATGGTTCATAGAAGCAATGTGAGTTGTGGGAAGCTGGGGCTTCTTAGAGTCTCTAAGTCCACTCAACTACAGAATGAGTTCAAAGAGAGGTTTGTTCCACATCAAATGTCTCTAAAGCCGATGCTCTGTAGTTAGACACTTCTCAAACAGACTACTATGACTAGGTAGGTCAGATGATAGCCTAGGTAGGGTGACGTCTCACAGTTGTTTGGCAGTAGCACTAACGTTACAGGAGTGGACTGTGTTAAACTCTCAGATCCGTCTGAACACAGAGAAGACATTCCTGTTGTCTCTGTGAGAGACCTTTGGGCCGGGCAGTGGTGGCGCAGGCCTTTAATCCCAGCACTTGGGAGGCAGAGGCAGGCGGGTTTCTGAGTCTGAGGCCAGCCTGGTCTACAGAGTGAGTTCCAGAACAGCCAGGGCTACACAAAACAAAAAACAAAAAAGCAAAACCCTCTGAGTAAAGGACTCAAAGGACTCGCAGACTAGAATTGTGGAGGACATTTTCTAAGGAGCTTTATGAGAGGAGGAAATAGGTCTGGACTATGGCGTTCTCCACTGGAGTAGAGAGTTCCCAGCATCCCCCCCCCACCCCCCCCCAAGGCTGTAGATGAGAGAAGGACCACATCAGGAAGCCTTGGGATGAAGCTGGTCAGAAAGGAGTTGGACTGGCTCAAGTCCTGTCCAATCTATTACAGTGTCACACATTACCATGTCTGTAAGTCCACAGGTGGGAATCTGGGACTTTCCATTTTAAGTCTTCTTTGACCCATGGGATACTAAGAAGAGTTAGGCTTCATTATCAAACACTGAGGGATCTTCTTTTAATTAGTATGTAAATGCACTCATAAATACATAAATATATTTTCTTACATATGTAAAGCTTAATTCCCCTGTGCCCTGGCAGCGTATGATTTTAACCTTTAAACATCATGAAGACACTGCATGGCTGGCCCTGTGATCGTCGCAGATGATTTGTGAGCCTTGAGCTGTTTATGTTACCTAGTCAAACCCACACTCTGCATTTGCTGATGTAATGCTCTGTTGCTGTCAGTTGAGTCATGTCATGGCCAATTGTTTCTGTCGGACATGTCGGATGTTGAGAATGAACGCTATATTACAGACATCTCTCCCTGACCATTGGGCATTGCCCTAAGCATCGACACAGCGTTACCAAGTAAACCAACGAGTGTAAGGATGGGGATTCGTGGGAAATATATATGTCAGAAATGTAATCTTAGAATCCAATTTGAAATGGGTCACAGACTAAAGTGAAATGACTTTAAAGTTTCTAGAAGAAAACGTGGGAAAACATCTTACTGATCTCCCGATAGGACACGAAATACACTAAGCTCTCAAAAAGCACTAAGTGGCTTTAATCAAGACTTAAAATTCCCACTCACCTCAGGGCATGGTTAAAATGGAAGGACAAGCTTCGGATAGATATTGTTCCCACTGTTAGGGCTTGTGTGTGAGATGCACCCCCACGGGTTCATGAATTTCAGAACTTGGTGCCCAGTCAGTGGAACTGTTGTGGGAGGTTGTGAGTCTTTAGGGCGTGGGGTCTAGCTGGAGTCTTTAGGGTGTGGGGTCTAGCTGGAGTCTTTATGGTG
>NW_022196905.1:158231873-158237567 GCF_008632895.1 Mastomys coucha | reverse complement strand
GGGTCTAGCTGGAGTCTTTAGGGCGTGGGGTCTAGCTGGAGTCTTTAGGGCGTGGGGTCTAGCTGGAGGAAGGTAGCTACTAGGAGGGTGGGCCTTGGGTATCTATCCAAACCTCCTTTCCTGCTCTATTTCTTGCTCAGTGCCATGTAATAAGCAGCTACTACACACTCCCACCAAGGAGCCACCAACCACCATGCTGTCCCTGCCATGACAGATTGTGACCTTTCAAACCCTGAGCCAAACAAGCCCTCCCCTTTCAAGCCCCACCTAGTCAGCCTATTATTAGCTATAAGAAAAGAAACCAATATACACACACACACACATTTTGTGCCCTCTCCCTCCCCATTGCTGCCTTCGTCCATTTCCTGTTGCTGTGATAGTGTCTAAGAGCGGGTCACTCGCAATAACCAGAAATCAGTTACTGTTCTTACATGATCTACAGGTCAAGGTTTCCCATGCTGTAGTTTACTTTCTATGATAAGTGACTGAAAGCAACCTGGAGAAGAAAAGGTTAACTTCAGCTCACACCTCCCAGGTCACAACCCTTCACTGAGGGAAATCTTAGGGCAGGAATTTGATGGCTGGCAGTACCTGAGGCAAGACTAACCAGGGAGGGATGCTATTTACTGGCTTGTTTCCCATGGCTGGCTCACTGTGCTTCCACGAACCACACAGAACTGTACAGGACTGATTGTAGTAAAGGTGTCGGGGAATGGTCATCAAATACCTCTACCCTAAGTAGACACATTCCCTCCAGAATTCCCCTAGACAGCCCTGGCTTGTATTGGGTGCACAGGCCTCAGACCCACAAAGATATATTTACTCGGTGCTACTCTGAGGCCCTTGGAGACCCTCATGTGAGTTTATAGAACACGGAACCAACAGGGACTTCTGCATAGAGGTGGGAGCTAGCTCGGGTAGGGGTTTGTACTAAGTGTGTTTTGAGGTGGGCGGGTGCTCTTAGGAACAGCATAGGGGCCGGGCGGTGGTGGCTCACACCTTTAATCCCAGCACTTGGGAGGCAGAGGCAGGCGGATTTCTGAGTTCGAGGCCAGCCTGGTCTACAGAGTGAGTTCCAGGATAGCCAGGGCTACCCAGCCAGGACTATACGGAGAAACCCTGTCAAAAAAAAAAAAAAAAAGGAACAGCATAGGGATGTGATTATCCAGGAAAAAAAAAAAGCGTGGGTTTGGGTGGGAAGCAGTGCTTGCCCTCCTGATAGTGATGGGGACTTCTAAACTCACTGGGGATTCCTGATGCAGTTGTGTGTAGTCCATCTTGTCCTGCATCTCGGCAAAGCCATGAACATGGTGAGCTGAACCACCCAGAGCGACGCCATTTTTGTCGGAATCAATTTGGTGAGCCACCCTCGGCTAACACTGGAGCTGACACATGATTCTCATGACTCTTCCTGTCCACAGGAAATGAAGCTGATGTGCTAGAGTTAAAGAGAAATCATTCTCTGGGGCCAGATAACGATTGGCACTTCTCCCAGTAGGTGATGTCTGGCAGTACGATAGCAACCAGTTCATGACGTGGCTATCTCCTAGCTTCTACGACAGGGCCAAGAATCCCTGGCCTGCAGGACCAAGTGTCCCTGGCTGTCACCTGTCAGATAAACTTCCTGACAGCCACAGTACCTGAAGCCCTCTCTGTCCATCGAACTCACAGACCCAGCTACTCAGAACCACTGACCCAGCTACTCAGCATCTTTCCCCCAGACCAGGCTGGTGGACACATGAGTGGAGACAACAGTGGGTGGACGCTGGAAGGGAAGTAGCTCTGAACCATGGGAAATGGACAGTGCAGACACACTCAGCTTGCCCAAACTGAACACGCTTCTCATATAGTCTCCTAAGGGGTCATGCAGTTTAGGGATGAAGCCACACAGCTTAGGTGTCCCAGTCCTGCCTTCCACAGAGCGATGAGCTCCGATAGCCAGGGTCTGTGCGTGTCATCAGCCCAAGCTCTAACTGGATAAGGTAAGGAATTAGATCTTCTCCAGGTTCCGGGCACAGACTGCAGCTTGGCAGGCCGTGCCTTTGTGATTTCTGGGCCTAGAGATCTATTTCTATCCCTGCCCCAACCCAGGCTCCTTGTGATAGATGGGAGGCCAGCGGGAAAGTATGAAAGAGATGACTTCAGGACCGTGTAGATAAGGCTGGCTGTCACTGGGGCTCTTTCAGTGGATCTGCACAATGCCGTGGGAGAAGGGCGCGTTGTTCCTGCGGGAACAGTGACCTTTTGTTTTTCAGGGCTTCTACAACAACTGCCTATTCTTGCTCCGCTCACTCAAGCTAGACGGAGAGATGAAGAGCAAAGAGGTCCAAGAGGAGAAAGTGAGTCCTTGGAGGAACCAAAGCGTACCTTCTGGGGGATCGCTTCAACTAAATGCCTCCCGCTTCTGGCTGTGTGGCCCAGTGAGCGGCTGGGGCTCTGAGGGTGTGGTGCGTCACAATAACTTCCATCCTCTTGGGCCTCAGGGTGCCCCCAGCACCCTCAGTTCTGTTCAGCCAGCCTCTGGCAACACAGAACAAGGACTGAGCAGCTGGACGGGACAGTAGTGGAAATGAAAGAAAGCAAGAGGCTCCATAGCAACCCCGCCAGAGCCAGCGGGCTCCTGTGTGCCCTGGTACCAACAGAGCAAGCTAGCGGAGACAAGAAGCAGCCCAGGCAGCCATGATTAGAGGCAAGGCAGTTGCAGACTGTGAGGTGTTTCCCTGCCCCGTTGCCATGAGCTCTGCGCAGCCCATAGCGAGGCAACCAGCTCCCGCTCTATCACACGTGTACCTTCTGGTGAGAGGGGACGTCCTTCTCAGTGATCCGGCAGACAGATTGAAAGACTAGAACTTCATGATTGTGGAGAATTACAGGGTCACAGGCAGACAGCCAAAATTATCTCGTGCTATCTTTAGTCCCCTTAACAGCCGCTCACTACCAACCTCTGTCCGACTTAGACTCTTTGTGAGTCCCCCCCATCCCACCCAGGGAGACAGGATCCACCACAGGCAGACAATCTCACCGAGTCCATCTACCCGGGCGAATCCACCACAGGCAGACAGACAATCTCACTGAGGCCATCTACCTGGGCGAATCCACCACAGGCAGACAATCTCACTTGAGTCCATCTACTTGGGCGAAGCGCTGTTTTCAGGGTTACTTACAGGGGCATAGGTGGCTCCTCCACCTGAGCGCAGGCGATAACTCACAAAGGCATCCTTGCAGCCCCGTGCACAAGTTGCAGGCAGTTCCACGGAAGGCATCCCCCTCTGCAGAGCGACGGTTTGCTGCTTTTATAGCATTGGGGCACAGCTCTGTGAATCTTCTAACTCTCTGACCTCCCTCCTCCTGGCAAGTTTCCTTACCTCCTGGAGCCCTACGCCCTCCCCTCTAGGAAGAAACGCTTTAGTTAGAAGGAAATGTGTCTACAGGAGGTTAGAGTGTATTATTTGGCAGACTGTTGGCTTCCACCAGCCCAAAAGCTGATGCCATCTGGTAGCAGGACACCCCTGGTATCAGGCACAGTAGCCGTTTGCCCGATATGTTTTCCTGGGCTGTATCTGGCCGGAACAAACTACTACTTGTATCAATTTGAAATGAGAGCTGTGTTTTGTAGTTATGCCGGGGTCACGCGTGTGTGAAGAAGTAACCCAGAAGTTGTCAGATTCACACAATGCTCGGGACCTTTTAGGAAGAGGCCCAAAGTCAAGTAGGTGCCTTCTATCATAGGGTGGGAGGGTCCCTTGGGATGTGGGGAAGCTCGAGGAAGGGCTCTGGGAGTTCTGGAAGTGGAAGTGGGTGTCAGAGCGCTGGAAAGGTGCAGCTTGAGAAGGACTAAAGCACAGGGGCCTGACCTCGACTTCACCTCAGGAAACGGAAGCGGACGGGCGGCCTCTCCAGTTATGCTTTGGGAAACAGGGAGCAAGCCGTGTGTCCAGCCCGGCATAGAACACCCTTCTCCACCGCACCCAGGGTCCAGCCTGTAATTTCATCACTAGTATTACCTAACAACAGCCACAGTAGAGTCTTTCCATTCCAGAAAGTAAGGCCCGTGAATGCTAATCCTCTGTGTTCACATTGAAGCCTCACAGATCTGCGTGTCTCTGCCTCACTCTAGGACCTGCCTTAGTCTGAGCAGGTCATATCAGGGCAGCTGTGGTGACCCTGTTTGAGCATGTTCACTTAGCACATAAGTCTGTATTTATGTTTTTTAAGATAGGCAGAAACAGGGGGCTGGTGAGATGGCTCAGCGAGGAAGAGCACTGACTGCTCTTCGGAAGGTCATGAGTTCAAATCCCAGCAACCACATGGTGGCTCACAACCACCCATAATGAGATCTGATGCTCTCTTCTGGTGTGTCTGAAGACAGCTACAGTGTACTTACATATAATAAATAAATAAATCTTTAAAAAGAGAAAAAAGGTAAAAAAAAAAAAAAAAAAAAAAAAAAAAAAAAAAAAAAGGCAAGATAGGCAGAAACAGATCCAGCAGGAAACACTGACCTACTTAAAGAATTATTGGCTACGGCTGGAGAGGCGGCTCAGTGGTTAAAAAGCACTGGATGTTCTTCCAAAGGACCTGGGCTTGATTTCCAGCACCCACATGGCAGCTCAAAACTGCCTGTAACTCCAGCTCCAGGTCTACCATCCTCTTCTGGCCTCCTTAGGCACCAGGCACCCAGGTAGTACATAGACATATATGCAGTCAAAACAGTCATAGGCAACATAAACTAATTAAAAAAAATTCTTACAGGCAAGCTGAGGCAGGGGGATGGATCCTTTTCTACCGTAAACAACACTAAAAGCCCACAGCTTCTCAGAAGCTAGTACACTGCATTGGATGTAATTCTACATAATTCCTTAGAGCACTTCACATTTCATACACACAAAGGAAAAAAAACATGAACCATAAGTCCTACAACGCCGACAGCACGTGACTAGACCAAATCTGGAACCTTGGTTCCCTTGCTCACTGCTCGGCAGAAACCCGGGAGGACCTCCTCTAGGGGGAGGGAATGGCTTTATCTAGTTTGGCCCAGAATGGGAAAGGCAGTTCCCAGTCTCCCCCACCTTGTACACTGCGGCTTACAAAGGCAGGGAAATACGCATGTGTGGATTTCGCTGTAAGCCTCAATTATCAGAGCTGGGAGTCTCACTCCTGGGCTAGGAGGCCCCGCTGGTGCCGCTAATTATCCTCATCCCCTACATGGAACTTTCCAAAGAAGCTCTCCTCCTCAGGGCCCTTTACGTAATGCCAGTGCCAGGACTTACTGGCATCTAAACAGTTGGCTTTATCTGGATGCCAACTCAAGATCTCACTCTCTGAGACTGTCCCAGAGTGAGATAAGACTAGACTATTCCACTCGGTTAGGAAATTCCTTACAGCCTATGAGTGAACTACTCCAGTTGCTTGTCTTCATCGGGTCAGGAACAGATTAAGATCTCAGAACCGGCACACCACAGAACACCATGTTCACCCAGTGCTCCAGCCAGATGTGTGCCTTGAGCACATCCTGACAAACATCACGCCAAACAGTGGAGGAGCAGAGCTAACATCCCCAGCTCCTGCAGAGGCTGAGGAACCACAGCAGGCAACCCACACAGAGGACAGGACCCAGCAGTCCTGCAGGAACCACAGCAGGCAACCCACACAGAGGACAGGACTCAGCAGTCCTGGAGGAACCACAGCAGGCAA
>NW_022196905.1:158208292-158230907 GCF_008632895.1 Mastomys coucha | reverse complement strand
TCAGCAGTCCTGGAGGAACCACAGCAGGCAACCCACACAGAGGACAGGACCCAGCAGTCCTGGAGGAAATCTAGGAAGGAAATGTCAGAGTATAATTAGATTAAAGAAAAGAAGAAGAAGCCTGGATTAGCCAGGCAGTGGTGATGCACGCTTTTAAATCCCAGCACTTGTGAGGCAGAGGCAGGAAGATCTCTGAGTTCAAGGCGGGCTTGGTCTACACAGCAAGTTCCTGGACAGCCAAGGGTATACAGAGAAAGAGGCTTGAGAAACAAACAAAACAAAATAAACAAACAAAAACAAAAATAGCCTGGACTCTGATCGAGTTACATGAGAAAATGTTTCTATAAGCACTGAGTATTGAGAGTAAAGGGGTACACAGAAGAGAAGAGCAGGCAGGAGAGGCTGAGGCAGGAGGATGCTTAAGCTCAGTTTGAGGCCAGCCTGGGAAATATTGGGAGACCCACCTCCAGAGCAAAAAGGGGGGGGGGACAAAAGGGGCGACAAAGAGAGAGGGGAGGCAGACAGAGAGAGTAAAGACAGAGAGAGACAGAGACAGAGAGACAGAGGAGGGAAAGAGAAAGAGAGGGAGGGAGGGAGGAGAGGAAGAAGGGAGGAGGAAGAGAAGACTGGGAAGGAGAAAGGCTTTAACATGTGACAGAATGCTAGAAACTGACAAACTGGAAGGGAAAAAAGTCAACTGAAAGTTTTTGATTTCTGTTTTTATTTTCCCAGTTTTTCTATTAAACAAACAAAAAGTCAGAAACAAAAGAAAATGAATCTGAGAAACATACTTTAAACTCAGAGCCCAACTCCGGAAACCACAACGGAGGATTCTGAGAGGTCAGGAATCCCATCCTGGAAGAGTTTCCACAGGGAGATAATTGTTCATATTGTAAATTCACAGCTTGTGGGGGCAGAGGGTGTGTGTGTGTGTGTGTGTGTGTGTGTGTGTAGAGCCTTACACTGCTCCTTCTGGGACGAGTGTTCTGGCTTGCATCCTCTGTTCCTGCCTGCCCCTGCAGATATGACTACACTAGGCAGAAAGGGACAGGAAATGGGGAGGCCCCCTGCTTTCGTGGCTCACCCTCCTACGGGAAGCAAAGCACGAGGTCTAGCTAGCCTCCGTGCTTGCTGGTCAGTTCCATGATGTGGGGACCCAGAGGCGACCAGGGATACAGGGAACCGAGACAGAGGGTCAACTGGTCAGGACTTGGGGGTGGCTGAGTCAAGCAAGAGCCCCAAATTAAGAAATGAAAGCCACATTTAGTAAATGAGGTTGTCCTGAGCAGCTTGGAGCTCCGGATTTGAGCCAGTCAATGCTAAGGAGAGCACACATGGGAGGAGCCCTCTGTCCGTCTCCGGCTCAGCAGCCAGCAGTCCCTCCTCTGTTTGGTATAGAAACAATGTTTCTGGATGGACCTAGTGTGGTGAGTTCCTCCGGAGAAGCTGCCCTGAGGTGAGCTATGCTTCCAGGAGTCTGGGTCACGCAGCCGTTTTGAAAACCAACACAGTGAATGCTGTGTGTGTGACACAGGACTGTAGCCAATTTTAAACCTTTGGCTTAGGGTATTTTTTGATGGAAAGACCTTGCATCTGTAAGTTTTAGTGATAACTAAGGGTTTCAACCTTGGGTTCACTTTTTAACTGTTTTTGACGGGTTTGGGGCTATTTGTCTACTGTAGTGAACTAACAGGAAACACGGGCCTCCAACAGACGAGAGTGTAACAATGAAGCCACCAAATATAAACAGTGGAGATAGATGTACAGGGCAAAGTGGGGGTGTGTGGGGGCGTTGTCTGAGTCGGAAACTAGAGTGCTCTGTGTCTGAGAGACAGCCAGAACTCAGGACTCCAAAGACAGGGTAGGGCTTAGCCCTCAGCACCCAGGGCTGAGGCTACACTGTGAGAAAAGTCACAACAGAGGTAGACCCACATGGAGTTATCAGAGAGAAGATAATAAAGGTTCCTTTCTTTAAAAAAAAAAAAAAAACCTGTATATGTAGGTATATACAAACCTACATATATATATATCAAAAAATTTGTATATATATATGTGTATATATATATATATACACATATATATATAAATTTGGGGTTTTACCAACGTTTATTCACTTTACATGGAGATCACAGACCCCCCTCCTCCCGCCCCACCCTTACAATTCCCCCTATCCGTTACCATCCCCCCTTCTCTTTAGAGAAGGGGAAACTCCCTTGGGTACCACCTTGCCCAGGGGCATCCAGTCCCAGCAGTTGGGGTTCCTTTTTTAACTATTATTTTTTATTTGTGACTCTATAGCTGGAGCCCAGGGACTAGTGTATACAATACAAACATTTAGCACTGAGCTATATCTCTAGCCCTAGACAATCAAACATTTGTAACAAAAATAAAAACTGTGCATAGTATATGCCAGTTTCTACAACGGAGGGTGAGGGTTCAAAAACAAAGGTACATTGAATTAATATCCTGTCTCATTAGAACGAAACAAAAATGTCGATACAGAGTTGACTTAAATGTATCAAGTATTCCTGACCATTGTGTCTTGTGTTGGTTTTCTGCTAGGTGAGTCTTATGGGGCCTGCTGACCTGAGCTCTTTGGCGGCTCTGGCTTCCTCCTGTAGTTGTAGGCCCCAGGATGGCCTGGGGGCCACAGACAGCCAGTGTAGAAGAAAGGTAAAGGTCAGGTGTGGCCTGAGGCAGGAAGCAGGCAGCCTGGTTCTCAGCCTGAAATAGAACCAACAGTCTCAATGCCTGGTATTCCATCCCAAGGGGCAAATTCCTGCCACATAACCATTTTTAGCTATGCCCAGCCAACATTCACACTGTATGAGCAACCCAGTGCCTTTTAGTTTGTAAAACACTCCATATATTTATCAAAAGAAATGTTTCCTATGCATCAGCTTTTTACTTTGTAAAACGCGTCCTATAGCTAACAGAAGGAATGTTTCTTATGTGTCAGTTTGTACAGCAGACTTTGTTTGTTTGTACAGGCTAACCGTGAAAGGAAAGGCTAGTCTCATAGATCCAGTACTGGCCACCTGTCTCTTCCCAGGGCCCTCCTGGCTGGCTTCCTGGCCTCCTACCCTGGCTTACCTTGTTGAATATGCCCTGGGCAAATGCTGTCTACCTCTGGGTTAGCATGTCTTCTACCAGGACCCCACTGGGAGATAGTGACACTCTCCATTAGTTGACTCACCCACGTACTTGCCAGTGGCAGGGCAGCCATCTCTGGAAATGGTCAGGGAACTGTAAAAGTTGCATCTGGTTCTTCCAGCCCCATGCTCTCAGAAATAAAACTCAGACTCAAAATATATTTACAAAATACCTTGGCCATATAGCTAGGCTCTTCTCTGACTAGAATCATAACTTAAAATTTATTTTAATCTATATTTTGCTGTTTGGCTGGTTACCTGTATTCAGGTACCATGGGTCAGTCTCCTCATGTCTTCCCAGGAGATCTCCTGCCTGGCTCTATCCCAGAATTCTTTCTGCCTCCTGGATATCCCACCTTCTATTTTTTGTTTAAGCCATAAGCCATAGGCCATAGGCTTTTTAATTGACAGGTGATATATCCATACAGTACACAAAATATTTCTCTCTACAAGGAACAAGAGACACCAGCCCTTTGTGGAGCACTTAATATCTTACTGACACGGGGTGTGGCAACACTCTTTTTGTACTAGCATTTGAATGTACTCCGCTAAGGTTATGTTGACATATTGCATCCATGGTGTGGGATAGGGAAGGGCCACCTCCCAGCCACCAGCTTCCCCAATCAGCGGCAGCCCCAGCCATAGAAAACACGTAAGTCACCATGTGTCCAGCCAGTGGTCCTTATAAAGGCCTCCAGGAAACTACTTTGGGCTTCCTGTGTCTTTTCAGCCCTTCTCTTCCTTAGATAGAGGCGTGCCTTTCTCCTGGGGGTCAAGAAACATTCTACACAGGAAGGGCTGGGCCTCTTCCTGACTGAAGCTGCCAGTACCTGACTTTGGACCTCCAGCCTACAAAACTAGAAATGGCTGGTCTCTGCTCTTCCTCTGGGACCCAGGCTCAGGTGTTGCCCCTACGGGATACAGGACTGAGACACTTCCCAGTTCCCATCAGGAAGGTCACCACAGGCTGTGTGAACAGGGACTTAGGAGCTCAGGATGGTATGGCCTCTTGCTAGCAGTGTTGCTGTGGAAGCCACAGGGCCTACTGTGGAGCTGTCTGTGGAAGGACTGCCATGTGGTCCACATGCCTCACAGGGCCTACTGAGGAGCTGTCTGTGGAAGGAGAGCCATGTGGCCCACATGCCTCACAGGGCCTACTGAGGAGCTGTCTGTGGAAGGAGAGCCATGTATGTGGCCCACATGCCTCACAGGGCCTACTGAGGAGCTGTCTGTGGAAGGAGAGCCATGTGGCCCACATGCCTCACAGAAGACAACAGCACACAGCCAGTCACTAGCTGTGCCGCGTCAAGTCCAGCGCTACTTTGCAGAGCCTATGGCATGCTCAGAGAAGAGTGAGCCCCGGTGCTAAATTAAAGGGGCAAGGGCAAGCCATCGATAAAAGATGGAGAAGGTACTGGGTTGTTTCCCATCAGTCAATGCCCCTGGCCCATCGCATTCTCTAATTTTGAAAACATGGGAACATGTAAATATCTACCTTGAGAGATAGGGAGAACTTTTTCGGTTTTCCACAACCAGTCATGTGGGAGAGCGTCTTCTCTACAGTGGCTGGAGACAGAAGCCAAGAATCTTGGCCAGTGTGGGCCACAGAGCAGGCCAGCCTAGGCTCGCATCAGTGAGCTCCTCAGTGTGTTCTGGACCATGTCCCTCTTCGAGACCTGTCTGGCAGGATAGTGGAGACCACAAAGGTGCTATAGCCAGTTGTTCTCAACATGTGGGTCACAACCTCTTTGATGGTCGGTCCACCCTTCCACAAGGGGTTGGAACACACGGGTATTTAATTCTGATAATAGCAAAATTACGGTTATGAAGTAGCAACGAAAGTAATTTCATGGTTGGGGATCACCACATGAGCAACTGTATTAAAAGGTCCTGGAGAGAGAGCCACTGCTCTAGGCAGTCAAAGTGGGGACCACTGCTCACTTCATCCCAGAGCCTTCTCATGGATACTCATCTCCAAGGTTCTGGAGAGAAGTGTGTGGAATGACCAGAAGTCACCTGAGCTATGGGAATGACACTCAGTTGACGCGTGTGAAGACAGAGGATGTAGCCTGAGGTCACGCTCCTAGCAGAGGCCAGAGAAAGTCAGATGAACTCCCCGTACTGGCTGGTTTTGTGTGTCAACTTGACACAAGCTGGAGTTATCACAGAGAAAGGAGCCTCCCTTGAGGAGATGCCTCCATGAGATCCAGCTGTAAGGCATTTTCTCAATCAGTGATCAAGGGCGTAGGGCCCCTGTGGGTGGTGCCATCCCTGGGCTGGAAGTCTTGGGTTCTATAAGAGAGCAGGCTGAGCAAGCCAGGGGAAGCAAGCCAGTAAAGAACATCCCTCCATGGCCTCTGCATCAGCTCCTGCTTCCTGACCTGCTTGAATTCCAGTCCTGACTTCCTTTGACGATCAACAGCAATGTGGAAGTATAAGCTGAATAAACCCTTTTCTCCCCACCTTGCTGCTGCTGCTTTTTTTTTTTTTCTTCAGTTTTTCAAGACAGGGTTTCTCTGTGTAGCCCTGGCTATCCTGGAACTCACTCTGTAGACCAGGCTGGCCTCGAACTCAGATATCCGCCTGCCTCTGCCTCCCAAGTGCTGGGATTAAAGGCATGTGCCACCACCGTCCGGCCCCACCTTGCTTCTTGGTCATGATGTTTGTGCAGGAATAGAAACCCTGACCAAGACACTCCCCAACCACATCCTCCTCCCATGAAGAACTGCCAACGTGTTCAGGACGTAACGTGTTCTCAGACACTCAGTGAACTTCAGGTCACATTATCAGACAGGGAGTGTGTTTGGGTTTTGGAAAGAGCTGTCACTTTATTAAACTTCTGCCCAGTTAAAAAAAATGCCAGGCTGGTGCCTCGACAAAGCAGGCGTGGAAGCTACAGGGTTTTCAGCTGATCATCTTGGGAACACAAAGTAACGGCTTCCTTAGACTGAAATAAATAGGCATCATACATCCTGATAAAGTTAAAGGGCTAACACTCAAAATATGCTGAGGCCGACGACCCATGGCACGCCTAAGTCACACATGATTTTCAAGAGCAACCACCATTTCTCAGGTGGTTTTGACAAACAAAACAAAAACAAAAACAAAAAAACTGTACTTTAATTATTCTCTGAGAAAGTTTTGGTGTCTGCCAATAGCATTGCTAGCCCACGTGTGGAGGTCTAACCCGCACACAGTGCAGCGAGCACACGTGCTCACGGTCACGTCAGACAAGCTACTTGCTCTGGGCCCTAGCGACTCAGGATGAGCATCTCTGAGTACAGGACCCCCCTCTCACAGCCTGGAGGGGAGAGACAGAGCAGAACCTGGCTAGGTTAGCCACTCTGGTTAACGAGAAATAGCTCAAAGATCGAGACACCTTATTCTGTCAATTAAGAAATATACCACTAAAAATTCTCATTTAAAAAAGAGGTTACTAGGTTGCTTGGGGGGTCTTGTTGTTGTTGTTTTTGAAGTACAAGATTTCACACCACCACCATGCCAGGAGAGGTGGGACAGACTCTTAGTAAGCCACCAACAAGAACCCCTTACCATAACTGTGTCCTTCCTCCTCTTGCCACTAGAGGGCAGTGCACTGCCACGGGCTCAAAAGTCCCCAGGCTAGTAAATAAATATCAGCAAATCACATTTTCTTAGGGTCAATTCATTGCAATGAAAAAGAACATGACTTCCAAATAAGGCACGTCCACACCCACACAGGGTCCTTCCTGATAAATCCTCTCGGGGATCCAGCCTGGCCTCCTCAGCGGCCTACACACCTGGCCGCCATAGCTCCTTCCCCAGCACTGCCTTGGCAGATAATGCTGTGGTTGGGGCTAGGCTGGAAGACTCAGAGGAAAGTCATGATGGCAAAGACCTCCAGCAGGCACGTCAAGGCCCCAGCAATACTTCATGGGTAGTTTAGAATTCACACTAAAGAACAAGTCAGTATTCACCTAGATGTAAACTCACTCATGTCCTCATCCATACGTAAAAAGTCACTTGTGGAGCTTGGCCCAACCCTGGACAGTTCCCAGTTGGCATCGTGGTCCACCCGGTCCCTGGGCGGCCACTACAGCCTCTTTTTCCGAGGCACCTGGCCATTGGTCCTTTCTTGCCTGCTGCCCTTGGTTTCCGCCTGTGCAAAGTTCCAATCCACAGGATTGAGAAGCTGCTGGGTCTTCTTGTGTGTCCAGTAAGGGTTAAGGATGACTGTGAGCAGGGCCAGCCCGAAAAGGAACAGGGCCCAGTGGGGCAGGTGCAGGCTGCTGGTGAGGGCGTCCCAGTGACAGAAGCACACCCACCACATGTGGTAGGTGAGGATCATTCGGCAGTGAAACATGTGGATCATTAGCCACTGGTTGACCTTCCAGAACAGGGAGTCTGACCAACCAGCCTGTGGACAGAGCAAAAGCCAAGTGTGAGTACGGGGAGAGGAAAGGCCTCCGTGCCTCTCATGCACCGCAAACGCAGCTCAGAGCAATAGGTTTCTCACACAGCGACCGCTCTCCTGGGCTCAACTCTGAAGGAAGGTGAAAGCTGGGGCCAGCACCTTCCTGCTCTAAAGGCAAAACTCCAATCTTTCTATCTTGAACTAGCACATGTCATAAGCAAACAGGTCCCGCTTATCTAGCGATAGCTCAGCATACACACCCTGGAGCTATTTGGATGGACTGTGTGAGCTGGTGGATAGCCCTTTCACCTGAGGGCCTTGGATGCAGGTTAAAACTAGGTGTAACACCACGCTGTGAGCACAGAAGTTCTGGCAGCTGTCGCTGAAGCTGAGAAGCACTTGATGCCCCGCCATGGATCAAGCCAAGCCTGGCTACCCCAGCTAGACCAGGCGTTTCCTGACGCCATCCCTTGGCTCCTCAGACAGCCAACCCCAGCACAGACGGGGCAGCTGCTCTCTCCCAGGATGAGAGTCTGCCCTATGTGAGCAGAATTTGGGAACTCAGTGGCTGGGGATGGGACCACTGGACCCAGTTTCCTGGAAGGTCAGGACGCTAAGGTATGACTATTGTCCTGGAGGCAGGGTACGGGGTCTGGGACAAGGCTCACCTCTTGGTGGACCAGGAACCAACTTCTGAATACAGTAAACAAAAGAAAAGAAAGTTCCTCTCATTCTGCTGTAAAGGTACATGATATATTCTAATAATCCCAACACAAGTCACTGGCTTAAGGGGTGGCTTGTATAGAATATCACAAATAGATCTCTACAGAATGTTTTGAGTATTGAAGTAAAAAAAAAATAATGCTTTCTGTGACATATAACACTAGTCACTTAGTCCTAAGAGCCACGAATCTTTCTTTTAACCCTAAGACTTAAATTTAAGAAGCTGAGTGTTGGGTGGTGGTGCACGCCTTTCATCCCAGCACTTGAATGGCAGAGGCAGGCGGATCTCTGGGAGTTTGAGGCCAGCCTTGTCTACAGAGCTAGTTTTGGGGTAGCCAACCAAGGATACACAAAGAAACCCTGTCTTGAAAAACCAAAACCAGCCAAGCAAGCAACCAAATAAATGGTCTTGAAAAACCAAAACCAACCAAGCAAGCAACCAAATAAATGATAAGAAGCTGAATTCAGCCAGGTCATGTCTTACTGCAACAGGTCCTAAGGCGGGTCCTAGTGTCATTCCAGCCAACGAAGCACTGTGTAAGGCACCCTGCTCTGCAGCACCACAACCCCCCGCCCCCACCCCCCCCCCCACACACAATCCTTCAGGATGCACTCACCTTCAGGAGCATCCAGGAAACACAGGTGAAGGGCGTGCTCATCTCCAGGAGCAACGTGGTCATGGCTAGATAGTGGCCAGCTCTGAGATTGATCGCTGAACCAAGGAACCCAAGGAAGGCAAAGAGGTGGTGGACAACCAGAAACAAGTCAAAGGTGCGGAAGAACAGATTGGACAGGTGAACAGCCACATTCTCAAAGAAGAAGAATCCGGTGGCCGTGGTGATGTGAAACCAGCACCAGTTCTGCTGCCCGAGAGCTTTGTCCGCGTAGAGCACGGGGTCTCCCAGCAGGGCCCACAGTCCTGCGGCTGTGCTCTGGACGCCGAAGACGGCACGCGTCGCAGCCAGGTTCCAGAAGACCTTCTCTTTGGCCGCCAGAGAGCGGTAGGTGGCATTCAGGGAGGATGAGAGTTGGTGGCAGACCACAAAGACGCCCACGTAGAAGACAAAGCCAGCCACCGCTAGAGTCGACCGAATCTTCCAGGAAGCGTAGTCCAGGTCAAAAATGCTCTCCGCCACGCCATGGTTGCTCACAGGAGTCATGGTCTTAAACTGGATGCCAGGAGTGTCCCAGGGGCCAACACGGAGCGGCTGGGCTTGACACCACTTTCAGCGAAGCTGTCTCTAGGAACTTCGGGTATCCATCCTCAATCTGAAGAAGAAAGAAAATCTACCCTGTGCTGACTCAGAAAGTGAGAAACACCCATGCAGTCTACCCACCCACTCCCGCCCACCCCCGACCCTCCTCCCACCACAGGACAAAGGAGAGCATGGAGAACACGGAGAGCATGTTCTGCTCTACTCTTTGCAGTCTAGTCTGGTTATAAACTACACAATCCAGAGGCTGATCGACGTTAGTTCCTCTGTGAGACTTTCATAGTGCTTCCAGAATAAGTCTGTGGGACCTATTGGTGTTTCAGCGTGACTCACTCACTTCCCTGGGCCCCAACCTCAAACTCTCCTCACCTTGATCCCTGCTCCAGCCCTTGAGCTCTGAGTTCAAATCTCTCTGCAGATGGCCTCCTGCCCCTGACCAGCTGCTACCTTAAATCCATTTGCTTGTGATGCCCTCACGTCTGTGGAGAAACACCAGGCACTGGGCCAAATGCTCTCATGGCGGGCTTCAAACAAACTCGCACTCCCTCTGGGACCAAGCCTGAGCTGCATTCTAGTACTGAGGCAGAGGGCTAGCCGGTCCGTCTTTATAACTCCACTGCCTGGTATGATGGCTGGCACAGAGTAAGCCCTCATGAAATACTTGTTGGATGCATGCACGGATTCTAAATTGTGCACGAACGGCAAAAGGTACCTCAACTGAACCCTACTGTGTCTGTGAAACCGTAAAAGCGAGGGTCTCGAGGCTGAAGGAAATTTTGAGACCTAATGAGACTTTCACTTCCAGAATCAGTGTCAGCTACAGAAAGCCAGTCCCATCGCAAGTGGAACCAACCCTGACCCTGCTTCCTCGGGGGCAGGGTGCTTCTCCACACCTGCTTTGTGGGTCAGAAGCACAGCATCACAGCCACTGCAGAGTAAATACCAGAGGCACCGCACCAGCTTCCCGTCTACACTAATCCATCCACTCTGCAGCCACAGAAACGACCAGAACACGTGGCTCGTGCTAAGCTTGAGTGCTAAGGCCCACGCCAAAGGACAAAGAACCAGTAGCCACTGCACTCCTAATTTGTCAGAGGACCTATAACCAAGGCCAACATCCGGGGAGCGCTGGTTTTCCCCTTACTTTAACATAGGACACAGCTGTGTGGGCACAGCTCTGATAACCCATGTATCCCCTGCAATCCTGGGAGCCCTGAGTCACCGTCCCCAATGTGTATTTCCAGGCACGTAGAAATATTCTCTGGAGATGACAACCTAGAGGTTGCTCTGTGCACAGCCTACACCTGTGGCTCACACCCCTGCTGGCACCAACACTCACTTATTTCACATCTCCAAGACTCCAAAGTTACTTACTCACGCAAAGCTGAACAAGTTCCCACCGGGCTGGGGTACCTGGCCTTGGCATGGCTCTGCATTCTCTTTTCTTTTTCTGAGAATGAAGCTCTGAATGTGTAATCCCCCCACCTAACTGAGTACTTTACACTTTGTAACTCAGGCATATTAATGTGCAGTCTAGGGCTAGGAGGGAAGGCAGATCTACCTTTTATTTATTTATTTATTTTTAAGATCTGGAGGAAAAAGGCCCCCATCTTGCATCTGCCCACTAGTCATGAGACTAGGAGCTAGTTCCCATTTCACTGTGATTGATTGCATCACTATACCAGGGGCCAAGATGGCTGCTCCCATGCAGCCTGGGCCTTGACTTGGGCGGACCCCCAACTCTGGAAATCTCTACCAGCTCCCTCCACTTTTCCTAAATCAAGGGACCTGAGTGCCGTCTCAACAAAGTTCTGGTTTAGTCAGAGTAGGAGGAAGCCCAGAGCATCAGGATCAGTGGATCAAAGATGAGCCAGCTGAGTGGATTCGCACAGCTTCACTGAGCACAGTGGCTGACCCCGGGAAAACAAGACAACAGAACGGGAAGCACCCACTTCCTCAGGCACACCCAGGCAGTCTGTTCTGTCTTCATCAGAGAGAGAATGGCTCCAAATCTTCAAGTTACCCTTTAGATCGAGGGCATCAAAATGAAGCACTGCACGTCTGCCAGTCACTGTACTGGCTGGTTTTGAGTCCACTTTACACAGGCTGGAGTTATCACAGAGAAAGGAGCCTCCCTTGAGGAAATGCCTCCATGAGATCCAGCTGTAAGGCATTTTCTCAATTACTGATCAAGGGTGGGAGGGCCCACTGTGGGTGGTGCCATCTCCGGGCTGGTAGTCTTGGCTTCTATAAGAAAGCAAGCTGAGCAAGCCAGGGGAAGCAAGCCAGTCAGAAACATCCCTCCATGGCCTCTGCATCAGCTCCTGCTTCCTGACCTGCCTGAGTTCCAGTCCTGACTTCCTTTGGTGATGAACAGCAATGTGGAAAATGTAAGCTGAATAAACCCTTTCCTGCCCAACTTGCTTCTTGGTCATGACGTTTTGGGCAGGAATAAGAAACCCTGGCTAGGACAGTCACTGACACTGACACAGACACAGCCGAACAGACCTCCTGGCCATCCCAGAACAGATGCCCAAATAGCTACAGAAGGGATGGATTGCATACCGGAACACACATCATACTCCAGCCTCTCTCATCACTTTCCCATGCTGGTTCTTTGCTTGGACCTCCTGCTGTGTGTTTCTACACAGCAACATTGCAAAGCCCTGGGCAGCATTTGAAACTAACAACACCAATCAGCATCCTTCATCGGGGGAGTGGGCAGCAAAGTCAACTTCCTCAGCCGAGAGAGTAACGGGCCATGTTCTGGCTATGGGCAGCCTGTCTGGTGTTGGCATCTAGCAGGCCTTTCCTCCCTGGAGTCCCGCAGAGCCCTGCTGGTCCCTCTCCAGTCACAGCTGTGCCCAGTAGGCAGACAAGCAGGACCAGCTCAGTTCTCCTTTTGCTCAGTTATTTCTGCTCCTTAAACTGACCACATCCCTCTCACACGAGAAAGGTACAAAAGGGGACACTGAGGTCTCCTGCACGCCCGCTTTACACCACACCCGACATGAGGACTTCATGCTGCTTACTGTGTAAAGCGCACCACACAGTGGCCTGGCACTGCGCCCTAATAACACCTCAGAGCCAACACTGGCCGCTAGGTTCTCCCAGCATCCTTCGGTCCCTACCTGTTATAGGTTCCTCCTGGTTGGCACACCCTACCCCCTACTCTAAATTTCTCTAGCTCAGGGGGTGGGCTGTCCTTCCCTATATAATCCAGCTAGCTGGGCTACACTGATCCTTTAGAGCCTCTCACACTCTCCCATTTTCCCACCCACTCTCCTCACGTGGCCGGCTCAGGGACATGTTCACTTTGGACTTTCCCAGATGCCTCTGCTTCTGGTTGTGTTCTCCCTCATATCTACAATAACTAAATCTCTCCATAACCAAACCTAGAGCAGCCATGGTTTCCTTTACTTAATTTTTTTTTCCCACTCAGCTATGAGACCCACCATTTACCGCTAATAGAGCACCCAGCAGCCTCACAATCTCCAGTCAGTTGTGGCCTCTGGGGCACTGTAAGTTTCCTTGATTTCTCTTCCCACAGAGGGGAACCATGGTCCAAAAGGCTGTGGATTCACCGCACTCACTGGTTCTGTGTCTTAAACGTAGAGAGCATGTTATTAAGGAATCAGAACAGGACCGAGTTGGATGTTGCAAGGAGGAACAGCAGGTTCAAGTCAGCCCCGTGTGTAGTAGATAAGAGTTGGATGAGCAGCCAGCTCCTGCCAGCTCTCCGGCTCACGTCAGCTCTCCGCGTAGCAGATAAGAATAAAGTACTATGTAATGATGTAACTAGAGAGTGACCGCTCCTTGTAGCTAATAAAAGCAGCGGGCAGGCAGAGACCTTGATGTTCCAACAGTGAAAATGGTGCTGTCCGGCTCTCCAACCATAGGACAACTGATTACAGCCCAGGACGAATCAAGTTAAGGGGATCTAGAGGAAAAAGCTGCCGCCTGAGACACACTGAGCGAGTGACAGACTGCAAGCATTGCCTGTGAGCCTCTCTGCCACATACTTCTGAATAAGGCACCCCACGTGTGTGTTGTGGACTGATGCTTGTCACTGCAGCGCTGAGCCTTGCCTGTGAGCCTCTCTGCCACCTGCTTCTGAGTCACCATGCCTATGTTGTGAACTGATGTTTGTCATGGTAGTGAATAAACCTTGAGATCAAACGGTTATCTGGATTCTGTCTCTCCTTCCCAGCCTTAAGCTGGGTGTGACTCGCACACTAACTCTCACATCTGGGCCCAATGCTCTTCTGGTTACTCATGGCAGATGCCCTCCTACACTGGCTGTCACTCTTTGTTGACATATCAATAGAGCATGCCATGGTATAGGCATGAGGATTCTCCTAATACTTTCAGAATCACACACAGGCGGCTGGCCAAAATATTTCCCATTGCCAAAAGAAATATATGCTTAACAAAACTGAAAAGAAAACCATAAGCCTGGAAATAGAGAACTGAAACCCGTTCCCCTCCGAGGGAGCCCCCAGCAATAAATACCACGAGTTTTCAGCACACGCCGAGTCAGCCTTTCTCTAGATAAAAACGTTTCCTTTTTATGAACGAAAAGGAATCAACACATGGCAGCTGCTTTCTCTGCCTTTGCCTTTAGCAACACAACGGTAATGCCCCTCACTAATCCTCTCTTAAGAGAGACATTACTGGGATCTATTTACCTATCCGGTATCCTTACAGGATTTCCCAGATTCTCACTATCCTAAAATAGTCTGTACTGAATAGCTCAGGGAAACTGTACAGAGAGAACTTTCACGGGGCCTCAAAGGGAGGTCCAGGTCTAGGAGCTTTGCTTCCATAACAAGGAGCACCTGGAGGCTAGGGCGGGTCTAACAGAGCCTTGGTGGCTGTAGAGGAATCTCACGTCTTCGGGACATCTGATGTTTCCTTAATCATGGCCTTTTCCAAATGCTCACACTCTTCCTGAAAAGTTTAAATAAAAAAAAATACAAAACAGGGACCGAGTCCAGTGTGCAGCTAGATTTCATACATAAACACGGTCAGAAAACAAATATCGATATCGACAGGAATTCAAACAGTACTTAAGAACTGCCCCCTACTCTCATTCCGACAGACTCTTAAAACCTTCTAAAAAACCTTAGGCACCCTCTTCTAAGGCAGCACCCTAGCCCCAGGACCTGTTACCTCCCATGGTGTACTGAGAGCTAGGTGTCCAGCCTATCCCCCCCTCCCCTTCACTAAGTACTGACCCCACCCAGTCCGACCTCGCGGAGATCTGGCCAACACCGCCTTTCACCCTCTGGTCCCATGATGATCCACACTCAAGTTCCCCATCTCCTGGCACTGTACCGACCTAGCCCAGCGTCCCGTCCTTCTTTGCCTCAAGTCTGGTCCATCACTTTGCTGCCCCACGTTCTCTTGAGCCCCAGGTCGACCTATCCAATCGGACCCAGTCAGGCTCGTCCACCCGCGCCCACACTGGCCCACGACCTAGACACCGAATGGAATGCTTCCTCCTCGGGTAGCCAGGCAATGGCAGCCTTGCTGCAGGCGGGTGCCCTCCAGGTCTCACCTGCATTCAGGTGAGCAAAAGGGGAGCGCCGCTTCTTGGCCCATCCGCTGCTCACACTCGCTGTCCCAGGAGCTCCTGGGCCGTAGACATACCTCGTGACAGGAGCCAGACAGGATACCGGCGGGTGGGTGGCACTGGAGACTACGATCCCACGGCCATCTATGTCCCCGCCTCAGCTGGGCACCCGGCTTTCAGGCCATCCCGCCCCTAGCGCTAGAGAAATCAGCCACGACAACGTCGCGCGCTGAGCAAACACTCCACTGCGCATGCGCACTGCTAAAGACAACAGCCCTAAGCCTCGCCTCCCTAGGACACTACCAAGGCAGGCTCGGGGGGTGAGGACCGTCCCATCCAGCGCCGCGGGGGCGCCTGGAGCGGGTTCGCAGCACGCTATGCTACATTTGACTATCGTGACTCAAGTTGGTTCTGAAACCTTGAAGAATGGTACGGAGGAGCCCGTGGGTCCTCAACTCCCCCTCCAACTGACCCTCCCCGATCCTCTGTGTGGACCTGCCACCAAGACCCTCCTACGTACACCCCTTCACTCCCAGTCCCTTCCCTCTTTCCTAAGTCCCTAAGGCCTCTGACATCAGAGCGCAGAGGTGAAACGCAAGCGCTTACGTTTCCTGGTTGGTACTACTCAATGTGGGGACAAGGCTTGGCGCTCCCGGCGACTACTTGGAGCCGATGTGCGTGCTCAGGCGGACAAAATGGAACGGACTTGCTACAGTAGCATTGTCTTCCAGGCGGTGGCAACTAGCTCTTGTCTGTCTGCACAAGTACAGTATGGGCATACGGTCCCTTAGGAAAAGGTGACTGATAGGCGAGTGCGGAGCTGCCTTGTGTTTATGCGAAGAGCTGAAGCTAGTTTAGAGCCAGCATTATGAGAAGGGCAAAGACCTCCCGTCCATGTACCTCCTAAACCACCTGGGGCAGGTAGGGTAGCAGTGAATGGAGTAGAATCGGTCCCCTTCTCTGAGCAGAGAGCCAGCACTTGGAGAGTCTGCATCCACCTAGCATGGCTGGAAAAACAGCCTGGCTCTGGTCTCAGCACTCCTTGTGCAATATCTTCTAGTCAGGTGCTTGCAATTGCCCAGCTCTTATCTAGACAGAGCAATTGCCCACCCTACCCTGGATTGCAGACAGGTGGCCACAGAACACAGCCCTCCCCAGAGCCTTTTATCATACCATCTTGTTAACTAGCAGGACAGCTAGTTTGAAAGACTCTGGAAGGAATAGAGTCCTGTACATTCCCACCTTCCTGGCTCTGATTTTGTCTCTGAACACCCAGGAATTGCAACATAGTTAACCAGGCCACCTGCAGACATACCTTTGAGAAACATCACACAAGATGGAAAAAATGATCAATGAGCCGTGACTTCAGCCCTATGCCCCCGTGTCTTGTGACAAGGGGTCCTTTGGAAATAACGGTCAACAATCATCTGTTTGCAGCAAATATTTTACACTGATATTCAAGTTTTGTTATTTTCCTGCGGTTTCATCAATATTTGGTGCACCCCAGAGTCCATGGTTGGCACCTTAATCTTTCCACTTGGCTAGTATGAGCAATAACATGGTTTCAAGACCACCTGAGCTGCCTGTGTCAAAATAACAAGAGAGATGTGGATGTGTGAGCATGGTTTGGTAATACTGACCTTTTGCCAGGAGAAGATAGGAAGGTCAGGGATTACAGCTTATCTTCAGGGTCAGGAGTTGATTTTAAGGCCAGCCTGGGTTAGACTGTTTACAAACAAACACATTTCCCATCTGACCTCTGTTCCTGCATCATCACCTTCAAGTCTCCACCCCCAGACACATCCTTCCATCTGGCCAGCCTGGCTGGATGTCTCCTCTAAGCTCTCCTTAAGCTTCCCTTGTGTCAGGTTCCCACACCACAGGGCTCACTCAGCCATCCAGATGTTACAGTTGCCTGTCCCAGGCACTACAGCAAAGCACTCCTAGACTGTTAGCCTCAAGGCAGTTAGTTGCCCTCTGTTACTGTGACATAGGCCATTTGGAGAAGGGAAATTAGAATGACTTTAATGGAGGTGGGGGGGGGCAATTTAACAATCATTTTCTGGTAGCAAAATGCACTCATTGCAATATTTCATTGTTTCTTCAAAAAGGCATTTCCTTCTACCATGCAAGTCCTAGATATTGATGTTCAGTGTGGCATACCCAGAAAGACACACAAATAAAATAATAAACAGATTTTTCCTTAAAAGGCATTAGCAGGTGGGTAATAAGAATTCTCTTGCCAGGAATTTGAAGGGAAGAAGGAGTGGGAGTGGGGTGATATATGTGAGAGGAAAGGGAGGGGAGAAATGGTCTAATTATTTTATCTCGAGAAAAAAAAGAAGGCATTTCTCCTACCTAATTCTTGCTTCTGGACTCAAACATGGCAGAGTTCTCAAAGGGTTGTGTCTCTGAGTGAGATAGGGAGAGAGATTCCCAAATTTGCACCCATGGAGTCATTTCCCAGAGATCAGTAATATTCATGGGAATAGGAGACACAGGCTCTTATATTTATCTAACCCATATTACCATATGGGTTAACAGCAAGCTCCTCTCCTCCTCCATCCACCATGTGTGCAATGTGCCTGGCTCTTGTCTTGTGGTGCAGAATAATGCACGCTGTCTCTAGGGAGAGACTGGCTATCAACCTGCACCTTACAGAGAAAATGCCCTTAAAAATAGAGAGGTGAAGAGGGGCCTGGTGGCACATGTGATTAAACCCAGCAGTTGGGAGGCAGAGGCAGGCAGATCTCAGAGGCAGGCAGATGTCAGAGAGTGTAAGGCAGGCCTGGTCTACAGAGAGAGTTCTGGGACAGCCAGGGCTGTTACACAAAGAAACAAAACAAAAGGGTATGTGAGGCAGAACAGAAAAGTGGAGGGAGATCGTGGGAAAATAAACAAGCCCTCATCCCAGAATCTGAATAAATTCACTGTAAAGTTTGCCTACAACATTCCTAGCAACATTCCTTTTTAATATCGATATTTCGAACAAGAATGAGCCATACTTGCAGGCCTAAGCAGGTTCCGGTTCCCTCTTCTCCCAGCCGTAGACCTAGAGTTTTCTGAGCATTTTAGACAGGATTATGAACTTTATTCACAGTCAAGCACTTGTCTTAACTCTCTATGTCTTGTACAGACAAGGTTTGTCCCCCTGCTTGTGACCCGTGTTCTTACTTGGTGGGGCTATAATCCTGTTCATTGTTCCTTAAAACCCACAGTATGAGTAGTATGAGTTCGTTTACTAAAAGAAAAGTAAGTTCTTAGTCTGGCTATGTGCTGTCTTTTTTGTAAGTGCTTGACTATTAACACCACAGCTTATGCCAGTGATATTTTTTTTTTCAGTAAGCTGCAACTTGGCTTTCCGCTGGCTTGCTCCAAAAGGCTTTTCTGTCTGTTGATATTCAGCAGCCCCGTCCCATTTGATGAGACCAGTGTTGAGCCCTTTTCCTTAATCTGCCTTGGTTCCAGTTCAAACATTTGCCCGAGAGTCTGTACTCAGTCTGTTCTTTCTGGGTTTGCCTGTATGTATGTCTGTATACGACATAAATGCAGTACCTGAGGAGGCTGGAAGAAAGTGTTGGAACTGGAGTTACAGTCACGAGCTACCACGTGGGTGCCGAGAATGAGACCCAGGTCACCTGGAATAGCAGTCACTATTCCTAATCACCGAGGCCCTGTTATCTGTGTAATCACTGGGACAAGCCTCCTGGCACCTGGTATCAGATGGACCCTTAGCACTGTTGAGACCGGGGTTTACAATGCGTCAAAGGAGCAGCAACGAACTCCTCTCTGCACTTGGGTGTTCCTAGTGGCATATCCCAACCTAATTCCCAGCAAGATTCTGTTATGCTCTCTAAGTCCTGGCCTCAGGCCAGTTTTAGCAAGAATCCTATCAAGTTGGTAAAAAAAAAAAAAAAAAAAAATCCATTCTTGCTTGCAGATGAAGTTTGTGCAAAACGGCAGCTTTATTATCTTTTGGCTTGTCCCCAGAGAGAAGCCTCTTTAAAAAAAAAAAAAAAAAGATTTGTTTTATGTATGTGAGTATACCATTGCTGTCTTCAGACACACCAGAAGAGGGCATCAGATCTCATTACAGATGGTTGTGAGCCACCATGTGGTTGCTGGGAATTGAACTCAGGACTTCTGGAAGAGCAGACGCTGCTCTTAACCACTGAGCCATCTCTCCAGCCCTAAGAAGCCTCTTATAACAAGGTCAATGTCCTAACCTAGGTGTTTATTTCTGCCCCCTTCACACACACACCCTGTTCCCACTGAGTTCATTTTCACTGAATTCAACTTGAGTTCATTCTTGTCCTTGCTATAGAACCCCCACTACAGGGTACAACTCCTCCCACAACAGGCCTCTGGGGAAAGCCTGATTGATAGTTCCTATTTTTTTCCCCTTTGACTATTGCAAAATTAAAGTTCCTTAAAAAACAAAAAACAGGCGGGCAGTGGTGGCACACGCCTTTAATCCCAGCACTTGGGAGACAGAGGCAGGCGGATTACTGAGTTCGAGGTCAGCCTGCTTTACAGAGAGTTCCAGGACAGAGAAACCCTGTCTCAAAAAACAAACAAACAAACAAAGCAGGCCGTAGGGAAGCCTTCCTGCTGATATGAACTTACACCACGTCCTAAAACCATATCTTAACCTAAATGCTTATCTTCTGGAAACCTGATGAGTTTGGAGCTCGGAGGCCCAGTGCCTGCTGGGAGTGCCTGCAGCCAGGAATGGACCTTTGGGCAGGGAATTACCGGTAAGGTGACCTTGTACCAGAGCCTTCCTGAGCCAAACCTGTGATTAGAGTGTTATTGGTGTCTGCATTGAGAGCAGATCTCATGACCCCAAATGCTTTGCCCGCTGAATGTCGGCCACATGGCATAGGCAGGGCTCATTGGGAAGGGAGAAGTTAATGGTTATAATCATCTTAAGTCTTAGTGGGCCAAAGATATGGCCCTGGCAGTCAGCTTCAAGTACCCTGACAGTGACATGGGCACCCATGGAGCTCTCGTCTGCGTGATTTAGTCTTGTGGGGACTTGTGTCCATATCTAGGGGCTTTTCTTGGTTTCCACAGCTTGGGAGGTAGGGTGATGAGGAGGTTCTAGTCCCTGGAAGTGGAAAAGCACCAGTGGTCCTACAGTGCCAAGTCAATCCACAACAGAAATGATCAGCATGGGATGTCACCAGTGGGAGGATAAAAAATACCACACCCAGCAAGAACAAACACCCGTGGCTTAACACTACGACATTTAATAGGCAGTGCTGTTTTAGTAGGAATCATGGGGTGGGTGTGTCGTTTCCAAAGGGAAGCATTAGTGGAGGGCACTGTGCTCCAGTAGGAACTGTCAGGGGAAAACACCATGCTTCAGTGTGACCCATTAGTAAGGGTATGCTGTAATCTAGGAAGAAACTAGGAAGAAGGGGGCTCCTCTGCAGCAGGCTTTCCACTGCCCCACAAAGGTCTGTGCGATACTTCCAGGGAGGATGCTCACCAGGGCTGGAACTCAGGCAGCATGGGGGAGGGGGAGTGGCTTTGTTACCCCCGTGTATGTGTGTCTGTGTATATGTGTGTGTGTGTGTGTGTGTTTACACTCTTATAAATTGTACATGTGTAAGTCAGAGGACAACATGAGAGTGTCCTTCAGCTGCCTCCTCCTTGTATTTGAAACTGGTCCTCCTTGGCCTGAAAGTCTGCTACCTAGGCCAGGCTAGCTGGCCAGTGAGTGGATCATCCCCCTGTCTGCGCCCCATGTCTTTATTGTTGAGATTATGGGCTATCCATCCCCATATGGGGTTTTTAATATGGATGCTAGGGATCCAGACTCAGTACACATATTTGTAAGACAATTCTTCACCCAGACCTAGAGGGGTTCAGGCCAGATTTTTCCTTCTTTTCTTATCTTTGATTTTCTTCTTCTTCTCTTCACCAACCTTTTCCTCCTCTTTTCCTCCTCTCCCTTTTCCCCTCCACCCATGATGCTGGGGATCTAGTTAACTCTTTTTGATGCTAGGCAAACACAAACACCCTCAGCCATGTTTCCAGCCACAAAAACAAAAACAAAAACACATTATTTTCTTTTCCAGAGACAGGGTTTCACTATGTTGCCCAGGCTGGCTTCAAACTCCTGATCTCCATAAATCTTCCTAAATCTTTCTGCCTCTACCTCCAGAGTGGCTGTGATGGCAGGAACATTGCAAACAGTATCAGACTTAGAACAACTTCATTTTAATAGCAGCACATAACCACCTTGATTTACTTTTTGTTTCAGTTACTATTTTAGAAGCAATTTAACAGACTCAAAGCTTTCCTCCTCTGCCAACACTGTACTGTACTGTGACACGAATCAAATCTAAGGCCATATAAAAATATTTAGTAAATGATGATATAATAACTCTACTGTTTTAAAAGTTAGATACACTGTGATAAAGTAGGCAAGTACAAGAAACAGTGACAGGGACCCCCCAAAAATTGGTTCGCTAGAGGTAATACTATAACAACGTAGATGGAAATACGGTAGCTAGGATATGTACCAACTGTTTAAAGGCAACCTGAAAATAAAACTCAAATGAACAGTGCTTGGGAGTAGGCTTGACTTGGCTTCTCATTCCATCTGCAGTGTCAACAGAAGAGCTCTGACCCCAGGCCTGTTTTCCCTCATCCTTCCCCAATCTTTTAACAGCCCATCCATATACTCAGGGTAATCTAAATTCTAAAGAAAGTGGTGTCTACAACACATAACAGCCTGCTCACCCGTAAAGACAGACTTACAAAAAGATAATATGTCTAAATGGAAAAATAGAGACGCCAGCTCAGGAGGTGTGAGTCAACTCAGCTTTCAAGGAAAAAGACAGGAGGATTCTAATGAGAGGAAAGAAGGCTCCGAGGGTCAAGGTTGCATAGAATAGCTGCACTTTCCCACATGGAGTCCCCAAAAGAACACCTGGTGTCTTAGCTAACCTCTCCAACGCCCCACCTAGACAGGCTTTGGGATGGAGAAAAACATACTTCCGTGTCAAGACTGGACTTGAATAAACTCCCTTCCTTCCACCAAAGTATTTCCAGGTTTTTCCATAAGGCAGTGGGCAGAGGGAAACCTCAGGCTTCTCCTAACAAGAGCCCACTGCTTCTTCTATTTGATAGTTGCCCAAACAAAAACTCACCTAAATGTTTTCTTTCCGGTTTTTCATCACAGGAGCTTAGCCTTGCCTCCAGATTCGTAACTTGGGAGTCAAATTGCGAAGAGCTGAATCAAAGCTGGACAGGTCAGCCAGGAAACACGACTTTAACCAATCCCCAAAGTGGTGAAGGGACAAGGCTCCAAATATCCTGCCAGCCACCAGGAATCAGAGCCTTTCCTGTGTTCTCTGGAGGCTGACCGAACGAACGGGGCAGGCAAGGCGATTTTAATAAATGACTTCGTAGGCAGGGCTTCCTCAGGAATGATGCCTAAGTCATCCTCCTTGAGCAGGCATCCCAGGATGCCTAAGAGGAAGCAGCCCTGTTACCAAGGGATGTAATCATCGAGCTGGTCATCGCGCCCGCCTCTTCTGCCCCC
>NW_022196905.1:158205488-158208282 GCF_008632895.1 Mastomys coucha | reverse complement strand
CCCCCCCCCGCCCGCTTGCTCATGCCAGTGGCTGCTCCTAGCCCAGTTGTCAGACCTGTTGTGTAAGCTGGTTAAAGTAGAGTACATCAGCTGATGAATTGGGATACAGCATCCTGTCAGACTTGTGTGGGCAAGCAGCCTCCCCAAGCGGGTGACCCAGTTGGTGAACAGTAAGGCTCCCATGAAGGAGGAGAGCCACACAGCCTAGCAAGAGGACACACACTTAGCTGCTACACTGGACACACAGGAACAGAACTCTTCTTCTTCTTTTTTTTTTTTTTTGGTTTCTTGAGACAGGGTTTCTCTGTGTAGCCCTGGCTGTCCTGGAACTCACTCTGTAGACCAGGCTGGTCTCCGACTCAGAAATCCGCCTGCCTCTGTCTCCCAAGTGCTGGGATTAAAGGCATGCGCCACCACCGCCTGGCCCAGAGCTCTTATCAATACATAATTTGGCTTTTTTTTTTCCTCCAGAAATTAACAACATGGTTTATGTTAATAACCACCAAGAAACAGGTAGTTACTAGTTTGTAGAAAACAGCGTGACTCGAGAGAGTGTTCTTCATTGAGGAAGCCATTCTCAGCTTTAGCCTTGATTTATTTAAATTTTATGTATATACGCATCTATGTGTTTGTTTGCTTGTTTGTTTATTTATTTATTTATGGTTTTTTGTTTTTGTTTTTGTTTTTTGTGTTTTTTTTAAGAATTATTTTATTTCATTTTTATGTGTATGAGTACACTGTAGCTGTACAGATGACTGTGTTCGATCATGTGTGTGGCTGCTGTTGATCTCAAGACCTCTGCTCAGGCTCGCTTCGGCCCCGCTGGCTCTGGCGTAATTTTCTGCAGCTGTCATCAGACGCACCAGAAGATGGCATCCGATCTCATTGTGGGTGGTTGTGAGCCATCATGTGGTTGCTGGGATCCGAACTCAGGACCTTCGGAAGAGCAGTCAGTGCTCTTACCTGCTGAGCCATCTCGCCAGCCCTTGTTTTTTTTTTTTTTTTTTTGAGACAGGCTTTCTCTGTGTAGCTTTAGGTGTCCTGGAACTTGCTCTGTAGACCAGACTGGTCTCAAACTCACAGTTTGCCCCACCACTGCCAGGCTTTTGTATACATGTATGTCTGTGCAACAGTTGCATGCCTGGTACCCTCAGAAGGCTCTCCTGAAACTGGAGTCATAGACAGTCAGGAGTTGTCATGTGGGTGCCAGGAGTCAAGCCTGGCTCCTCTGGAAGGGCAGCAACTGTTCTTAGCCGTTGAGCCATCTCTCCAGCGCCCTCTCTACTCGCTTTTTTAAAGGGCCCATTTTGCAAAGCCAGGCACGAGGCTAAGGCCTCAGTGGAGGCCTGTGTTCCTGTGATGTTTGGACACATGTTGCGGTTATACTTGCTGTGTTATAAGTGTCTTCAGACACCCTTGGGGCCTGGCTATACGCCCAGGTTCACGGATGTGGGAAGATAGCCAAGGGCTTTCCACAGACCCAGGACTGACCCAGAGTGCACCCGCCTGCTGATCAGGCCTACTTCCCAGGAGATACCAGCTCCTCCTGCTCCTGTTCTCTTAGCTCCTCCTGCATCCTTGGGCACTGGCCCCTGCTCCCCGCCCACTTCTCCATTCCTGAGATCTCACTGCAAGGCTGAGTGGGTGATCCTTGTGACCTGCTTGGTGTGGCACATCTCCAGTTTCTAGGGATTTGGTAAGAATAGACTTATTTCACAATGGTGGTGTGTAGACACTAGGCTCTGTAGGAAAAAAAACAAAAGACCCCACGGTGGTCTACACAAGAGAGCAAGACCTGTACTCCGATGGCTGGGAATGGGGACTCTGGAGTTCTGGACTGAGCTGTTGGGGTCCAGGATTCCTCTGTTATCTAGTTAGATGTGGGAGAGGGGAGCATGGGTGGCTGCCAGAGTCAGCCGCCCTCCATGCAGCCAGCACTCCACTGTCTATCGGCCCTGGCTTGCTCTGAGTTTGGCTTATATGGCTGGGATCTTCTGGGTGGATATTTTTGACACTCTTTGGACCCTGTGCGGGTGCAATCTTCCAGGAGCAATTTACCCACACAGTCAAATGAAGGCAACTGAGCAGCCAGTGCAGGTGGCCATGTACCAAGGCTACCGGGGAAGTGGGGCTGTCTGTCTCACCTTCTAGCACCAACCTCCACAGGATGCCTGGTCTTTGTCTGCCCTATGGCTGCTGGATTCTCTGGGAAAGCAGCTTCATGGAGCAACATCCATATGCCTCCTGAGAGGCTGCCACATCATTCATTTTTGAACATAGTTTATCTTACGCGTTTTGTATCCATGTGTGTCTGGGCAACTTTGCATACCGGGTGTCCCCCAGAGGTCAGAAGTAAGTATAGGATTTCCTGGAACTGGAGTTACAGTTGTAAGCTGTCATGTGGATGCTGGGAATCAAACCTGGGTCCTATGGAGAAGCAGCAAGTGCTCTTAACCGCTGAGCCATCTCTCCAGAGCCTGTGCTAATTCCTTTAAATGAACCATTTTTCAAAGCCAGACATGTGGCTAAGGCCTCATTGGAGAGAAAGGACATCATTGATGGATGCTGGTCCAGTCGTCTTAGAATTAGCCTCTGGGTCCTGCTTAGTCAATAATGTGATGAGTGTTCCCCCCAAACTCATGAAATCCTTATCCACAAGGTGAGGTACTGAGGTACATCATCATCATCACCACCACCACCACCACCATCACCACCATCACCATCATCATAATCATTATCATCATCATCATCATCATCATCATCATCATCATCATCACCATCATCACCACCACCA
>NW_022196905.1:158174064-158205189 GCF_008632895.1 Mastomys coucha | reverse complement strand
ACCACACCACCACCACCAGCAGCAGCAGCACCACCACCACCACCATCATCATCATCATCATCATCATTTTTGTTTCTTTCAAGACTGGGTTTCTCTGTGTAGCCCTGGCTGTTCTGGAACTTGCTTTGTAATCCAGGCTGGTCCTTGTACTCACAGAGATTTGCCTACCTCTGCCTTCTCAGTGCTGGGATTAAAGGCATTCGCCCCCATGCTCAGCTGTACTGAGGGATCTAATTGTGATGAATCTGGATTTTTTTGTTTGTTTTCTTTAAGATGTATTTATTTGTTAATTATAGGAGAACACTGTAGCTATCTTCATGCTCATCAGAAGAGGGCATCAGATCTCATTACAAATGGTTGTGAGCCACCATGTGGTGGCTGGGAATTGAACTCAGGAACTCTGGAAGAGCAGTCAGTGCTCTTAACTGCTGAGCCATCTCTCCAGCCTGTGATTAGAGTCTTTATGAAAACAAAAACAAAAACAAAAGCAAAAAACAAAAACCAGAATGGTCTTTGCCTCTTCACTGTGTGAGGGCACAAAGAGAGGACGTCTGACCATGAACCGGAAAAAGCTGTCCGGGGGACAGAGTCTGTCCCGCTTGGCTCTAGGCAGCCCAGCTCCAGGACTGTGAAGCAAATGCTTGGTGCATAATCTACCAGATAATTAACACCATCTGGTTGACACCTGAGCATTCACACAGGGTCCCCTCTCCTGGCTGGCGGCCATTTTTTACACTCACCAGGAATGTAACAGGCCAGTGTCTCCAGAAGAGCCTACAGGGAGGCCATGAGATCCTCCCCTGGACCTGACTCTACCTTCTCCCAGCCTTGTGGGGAGCTCCGTGGCTCATTGGCTGCACCAGTACTACAGCTATTGGGAGATGGTCAGTCCAAGGAAGGAGACTCCCTTTGGTCGTCAGCTATTTAATCTTACCTCCTGCACTGGTCTGGAAGCCCTGGGAGTTTTATAACTCATGCTTCCCCAAAATTCTTCTTAAGGGCGATCTCCTATGCACCAACAAAAGCTCATTTAGGTCGAATGGCTGCTGCCGTCACAGAAAACCCTACCACGTCCCCCATATCCAGGCTTTTAGGCTGTTTCTGAGGATCAGGCAGATATTACCAGACCGTGTATCTAAAGACTCCATACTGAGCGACCTCAGAGTCCTCACATGGGTGCCTTGGCACCCCCACACTGGGGTCAGCTAATCTCTCTCCACTTCCAGAGATGCAGAGAAGTTTCCAGGGAGGAGGCTGCACGGCATAGCCTCTCTCTCCCTATCCTCCCCTAGTATTTGGGTGATTGCGGAAAAGCAGGTCTGTCTGGTATGGGAAGGGCCACCTTCCGGAGGATGTCTGATCTCTGGCTTATTATCCAGCTGTAGAGTATGAGGCACCGGGAATGCATATATCCAGCTATGAATCTTGACACAGTTTTCATTCTCCCTGTCTCATTAAATAACGTGGCGGCAGCACCTCGCGAATGCACTGGTTTTCTGTTGGTGGTAGTGCTTTGACTTTGCTTAGGGGAAACTTTGTGTGTGTGTGTGTGTGTGTGTGTGTGTGTGTGTATGTGTGTACTGGTTTGCACTTACGAGTGCATGCTTGTTCAGGTGTGTGGGCACACGTGTGGAGACCAGAGGTTTACATTGGTTGTCGTCCTTGTCCACTCTTTACTTTGGCTAGTTTTGCCAGGCACCCCAGTGGTGGGATTACAGATGGCCCCCACTCCTGCCGGATACTTGTGTGGGTTCTGGGAATCCGCACTCTGGTCAGTTTTTATCATTATTCACACTGCAGTTGCTTTTTGTGTTAAGCCACCTCCCCAGCCCTAGACGTTCTTTCTTAATCCTTTTCCCCATTCATTTCTAAGCACTAAGGGAGTTAGTCTTTCTCCTGAAATCATCAGTACAAACTCTAGTTCAGGGGTTCTCAATGCTCAGCTTTCCTAATGCTGTGACCCTTGCATACAGTTCTTCATGTTGTGATGATCCCCCCCATCAGAAAAATATTTCCTTGCTCCTTCATAACTGTAATTTTGCTACTGTTATGAATCATAATTAAAATATCCGTGTTTTCAATGGTCTTAGGCAACTCCTGTGACAGGGTTGTTTGACCCCTGTAGGGACCCACAAATTGAGAAGCATGGATGGAATGGACACAATCATAGAGATACATAGGAGATGGAGGCAAGGAGAGACGGACAGAAAGAGACAAAGTCGAAGGCAGAGACCTACTTAGAGACAGAGATAAAGAGAGAGGCACAAAGGGGGCGTGGTTGCACAAAGGGGGCGTGCCTATGTCCTCTGGGAAGGGTTTTCCTACAGACCACGGAAGTCTCTGGGGGCTCAAGGCTTAGTAACTGAGGCTCCGGGGCATTGACAGAAGCCAGTACAGCAAGACCAATATGGTGGGTGGGTCTGAATCTCTACCCCCCCCCCAACAGCACAGAACTGAGAAATGTCCTGTCCACAACCATCCAACAGGTGCTAGATGCCTCTCCTCCCTCCGAGGAGTGTGTGGTGCTGTTGTTCTCATAGTTACCTGGTCTAGAGAGACAGAATCTGGAGAGATGCTCTTGAGTCAGGTTTGGCAGGTCGGGGATTCCTATGGGACCCCGGTGAAGGCCATGGAAGAGACTGGCTGCGGAGCAAGGCACCACCCTCTATGTCATAGTTTCACTGACCTGTAAGGTCCTATGATGATGCCTAACCCTGGGACGTAGGTGCAAAGTGAACTGGCTCTCCAGTTGCCCACAGCCACCCCCTGCTGATTCCTGAATACCAGTGGTCTTCAGGAAGCACTTATGGCTGCTAAGAGCGCTGCCTGCAAGATGACATGTGCTGCCAACATGCCCATGAGCTCCTGTGTCCCCCTGGACAAGGCCTCTCCTGGGGCCAGCGTCTGAGGGTGGAAAATGTGTGTTCAGTAGTAGGGAAATGGCAAGAGCTTTGGCATAGAAGCCCGAGAGCTTCCCATAGAAGGAATTCCAGCCTGAGAGGTCTCTAAGAAGATGGGCAAGTGGGTTTCAGAGCAAAGCTGGAGCCCAGTGAAAACGTTCCAGACACCAAGGTGATCCCCCTAAAAGGAACAACAAAGTTTGAAAATCGCTTCCCAGTAATTCCCAAGGAAATGCCAAGAACATGTGATAAATCAGCAGGGCAAAGACTTTTAAGATCTTTGAGGTCCTATAATAAACGGTGTCCCCTCCTGCTTTATGGTACACAAAGTTCTTTGACCATTGAAATCATAGTTTAATTATGATTCATAACAGTAGCAAAATTTAGGCGACTCATCACAACATGAGGAGCTGCATGCAAAGGTCACAGCAGGAGGAAGGTTGAGAAGAAATGGGGCCATGTGAACCTCCTGAGCATGCCCAGTAGGGGACCTTCAGCAGAACTTTTGGGCTAATCCAACTTTTCCTATGAGTTTCTCTCACTGGAAGTCCAGAGGTTAGTAAGTAGGTTAGATGATGCCACGTGAGCTTGGAATGGGATGCAGTGGTCGAGAACTCAGGCAAGCATACATGTAGCTCAGTGTCTGGCACTCGGCAATGGAAGAATACACTCATAATGTGATGCCACGTGGACATACTAATTCAGACCATTGAGCTTCTGCCTGTCTGACAGTCCTATATCATGACATGAAAGACAAGATCAGACTACCAACAGGTAAGCGAGAGGACAGAGTAGTCCTGGGCCAGATGGAATTTCAACTGTGTGTGTGTGTGTGTGTGTGTGTGTAAGAATGAATGTGAGCAGAGAGCTCTGTATGTGGTATTAGTGTTACAGTGAGCCTGTGTGTCTTTGAGATCTTTTTTTTTTTTTTAAAGATTTATTTATTATATGTAAGTACACTGTAGCTGTCTTCAGACGCACCAGACAAGGGCATCAGATCTCATTATGGGTGGTTGTGAGCCACCATGTGGTTGCTGGGATTTGAACTCATGACCTTCCGAAGAACAGTCGGTGCTCTTCCCCGCTGAGCCATCTGACCAGCCCGTCTTTGAGATCTTGAGCTTATGTTTGTTTTTGTGTGAATGAGTGTGTAATTATAAGGGTGTGTGCACGCATGTATATGTGTGTGTATGTGTGTGTGCACTGGTGCATGCTGCATGCATGCATATATGTGTGTGTGTATGTTCATGTGCGTGCTGCGTGTATGTGTGTGCATCTGTGTGTGAGAGGGTGTGTGCCTGTGCATGTGTGAGGGTATGTATGTGTGTGTAACTGTGAGTGTCTGTATATGTGAGGATGTATGTGTGTGTGTGAGGGTATGGGAGACTGAGGGTATGTGGGCAGGCGAGGGTGTGTGAGAGAGGGTGAATGTGGAAGTCTATGTATGAGGGAGTGTAAGCGTGTGTGAGGCGACAGGTTCCATGCTGTGACGTCCAGTCCAGAGGGCTCTCTGGGAACACTGCTCATCTCTGGCTCTCACTTCCTTCTGCTGCGGTTTGCATGTGGTTTGGATGTCCCCAGGGACCCCTGTGCTTTATTTCACTCTGCATCAGGAGGTGCTGAGAGAGTAGATATCTAAATTTAAACATTACATGCTGGAGCATAGAGGCAGGGCTTTCAGTGAGTGATTATGCTTAGATGAGATCATCAAAGTGGGATCCTGATCAACTCCCACACACAGGAGAGGGGCCAGAGGAGACACTTCTATGAGGGCTCCCTGTCTCTTACCAAGTGCTGTCTTGAGCAGCCTGGGCACATTGCCACTGGAAGCCATTGTCTGATGCGGCTTCAGATCTGACCAGAACGGTGACTCCAAATAAACTTCTTTTCATGAAAATGTACCCAGTCTGTGGGGCCACACACTGCTTCTTTACATTGTGACTGATGACTGTTGAGGACTCCAACTGGGAATTTGGGCCCAGCACATAGTAGGTATCTGGTTGCTGAACATCCAAGGACAGAGGATGTGTCCCATGAACATGGCCATCCTACTGGCACCTGCCACAGAACCCTGGGCACAAGTGAGGCTCAGATGGCGCTTCCCCTGAGCATCCAAAGGGCAGCAAGACCCAGGTCACAGTCTGGTCCCGGGATTCTGGCCTCCAGCACTGGAAGGGAATGTTATGATGACCTCAAGCTATCCAGTGTATGACACTTTGCCACCAACTCAGTCCCCAAAGAGAGAATTATGGAGAGGAATACACAGAGCTCTTGCATGAGTTGCCCACATCCCAGGTCCCTGTTCCACTTCTGACTTGAACAAAGTGCAGCTGTGTGGTTTGTCTGTGATTACTTCCTCATTTTAGAGAAGTTGAAGGTGGTGGTGCAGGTCTATAACCCCGGAGCTTGGACGTTTGAGTCAGGAGGATCAAAAGTTTCAAGTCATCCTTGCCAAGTAGCAAGTTCAAGACAAGCCTGTGTTACATGAGACCCTGTCTTGGCAAACACATCCAGGGTTGGGATGTGGTTCAGTGGTGGAACACTTACCTGTTGTGTAGGAGTCTGTGGTTTAATCTCAGTCACCATCAAATGAATGAAAATGCATATATATGTATATATGTATGTACACACATATGTACACACACATGCACACACACATGTATGTACACACATGCACACACACTTATATGTATGTACACACACATGCACATACATATATGTATGTGTGCACACACATGCACACACACACATGCACACACACTTATATGTATGCACACACATATATGTATGTATGCACACACACACATGCACACATACACACACACACAGCCTGCATGGTGGTACAGGTTTGTGGTTCCAAGAGAGTGATGTTTACAGAAGGCTGAGTGAGAAGCATCAGTTGAGAGAAGAAGTTTAATCTAGCACAGATAGCATAATTTAGACCTTTTCTCCCTCTCTCAGACAGACTGACAGACACATGAGTACGCGGACACACACACCTGTGATTGTAGACATAAGCATGGATGATTGATACGGGTATATATAATTAATACAAATGATAGAGTCAATATAGATTTAATTATGGGTTTAGATGATACAGTCACAAATACACACACATAACTGGTATGTGGTGACACAGGTGAGGGAAGAACCTCCTATGTCTTCTACTCTGACCCTAGATCCTTTCTTGCTTCCACGCTGGCCCTGAGCCCTGCCTTCACACAGTGAATGCTGGTCCCATGCACTCAGGCGTTCCCAGTCCTCACAAATGAAGGGATTCCATGCCCCCCGACCCTTGCGCCCCGCCTCAGCTCACCTCCTCAGTACTGTGGTGGCAAACACCTGATGCTGGTGCCTGTCTGGATGCTCCCTTCCTGTCTGGAAGCCTCCTGGCCCTTGTACTCTCATCCACTAAATTTACACAATAAGGTTGAGCCAGCACTTCCCCACGTTGCTAAAATGACACCGATGAACGCCCCCCATGGAAGTCTGCCTCACTATCCTTTGCCCTCTGTCATGGTTTGTAGACGCTTGGCCCAGGGAGTGGCACTATTAGAAGGTGTGGCCTTGTTGGAGTAGGTGTGTCATTGTGGGTGTGGGCTTTAAGACCTGAGTCATCCTAGCTGCCTGGAAGCCAGCCTTCTGCTAGCAGCCTTCAGGTGAAGATGTGGAACTCTCAGCTCCTCCATGCCTGCCTGGATACTGCCATGTTCCTGCCTTGATGATAATGTATTGAACCTCTGAACCTGGAAGCCATATCTAACTAAATGTTGTCCTTTATAAGACTTGCATTGGTCGTGGTGTCTCTTCACAGCAGTAAAACCCCAATTTAGACACCCTCTCTGTCTCCCTCCCAGTAGCTTCCTCTGTCAGGATGGCAACCATTGTTCATGTCACCTGCTTCCCTCCTAGCCCTGCCTGGGTTCCCAGTCAAAAAGAATCTCTGCATTTTCTGGATGACACCCACAGTGGGTTTATATATCCTCTCCAAACCACCGTTAAGGAGCCGAGGAAGCCTGGGCTGAGAGTGGATGGTGACTGCTTCTAGGCAGCTGCCTGCCCCAGTCACTCGACTCTCTAAGTAGACTGCACACAGGATTTAACTTACAAGGACTTTCAAGGCAGGCTGTCTAGGATCTATGAGGAATGTTTCAGAGACAGACTCAGGACCCCTGGAGACCTTGTCTATTCTTCAATTACCTTAACTACGCACTTCACTCAAGAATTTAATCACTTCCTCATTAACCTTCTACCTACCCCTTTTAAAGGAAAACACACAAAGTCTGAATGTCCAATCTTCTGTAACTAGAAGGATTGATGTCAAACATTCAGGGAGGGCAGGTCAGGGTGGCAATGGTCTCATCCCTTCTCTGTGAGATGCATTAACTTGCATTCTGAGATTCAAGACTCAAAGGACTTGCCCATCTTCCCAGCATAGTTTGGTTACTGAGTCCTAGGGACCCTAGGAGTTCTAGGGAAATCAATGCCTTACCAACTCATGTGTCCAGAAGCCCCGGATAAGAACACTGACCTTATTTCCAAATAAGGTACAGTGTCTGGGTCTCCAGCATAGCTCTTGTAGGATGAACATAACTGAACCATAACAAAGTCTTCATTCAAACCCAGTGTTTCTCTGAATCCACACACACCTCTTGGTGCCTAGTTCCTTGGATGCACGAGATGAGGCTAAGGGCCCACATCTTGCCTGTGCTGATGGCTGCTCCCAGCAGGGTTAACTCCATGAAACTCAGAAGTGCGACCCTGCATTTCCATTTGCTAGTAGGCTGTCAGGATTTTTAACTACTGCCTACTTCCTTGGAATGCTAATATTCTATGAATGCACACTGATGTCTGTGCACGTGCTCTGGAGCCTATGTTAATGCGGTGTCTGGTGCTAATGCTGTATATCAGAGCTCCCCACTGATTTCCATGGTGGGTTCCTCTTCCTCTCCGACTCCAGAGATCTCTAGGAAAGTCCAGCCAGCACTGGTGACTTACGGGCTCACGAGCCAGGCACAGTGCTGAAGTAGCCTGTGCTGTTCTGCCAGGCTTCTGAGTCCTCCTAACCGTTGCCCTGCCAAGTCACTGAGTTAATGGGTAAGACATGGGTTCCTGTAAGTGGGGGCAAAAGGCATGTTCTCATTTGATTTCTATTGGTAAAACACTGACCAAAACCAACTGTAGGAATTATCTGGCTTCTATACCTTAATCATAGTCCATCACTGAGGGAAGCTAGGGCCTGAACTCGAGAAGGAGCATGGAGCGGGGAACTCAAGCAGAGACCATGAAGAACACTGCTTCCTGCCTCCTGGCTTGTTCCCCACGGCCTGCTCACTGCAGAGTGAGCCAATTTGATGTAAGAAGTTTCTCAACTGGGGTTTGTTTCCTCCTCCCTGATGATTCTAGCTTGAGTCAATTGATAAAACAAAACAAAACAACCCCCAAAACTTATTTGACCCCTTGCCAACCTGACATATAAACCCATCACTATTAAACTTGAATCTTTTCTTTCTTGTTTGTGTCATGTTATTATTAACATCACAATATAAAACATAGAGTCACAACCTTTAAAAAGAATTCAAGCACTTTAAAGTGCATTAAAAATATACACTGTCATGCCTTTAGTCCCAGCACTTGGGAGGCAGAGGCAGACTCTGGGAGGTGGAGACCAGTCTGGTCTACAAATCAAGTTTCAGGACAACCAGGGCTACACAGAGAAACCTGGTCTTGAAAAACAAAACAAGACAAAACAAAACAATGATGAATCCATTATCTCCTTAAAAGTCCAATGCCTCTCAACCATAGGCTCCCATAAAAGAAAAATAAGTTAAGTACTTTATATTCTAAGAAAGAACCAGGGCACCGTTAGAATCAAAGCAAAGCAAAACTAACATCCGACAGTGTAAATCAGATCCCGTAGCTCAATGCCTCACCTATGACTCACTCAAGACCTTCTGGGTTCCTGAGTTCGTGGGTAACTCTGCCTCTCAGGCTTTGCTATTCAGGGCACATACAACTCCTCTCATAGGTGCAAGCTGGCCCCATTCCATTGCTGCTGCTAACCTCAGGGGCTGCCCCAGCATCTCTGCATCCTTCAGCAGGCTTGGGTCTCCACAGCAACTCAAGTCACGCCTTCACCAGTGACTTCCTGGCTTCTCACAGTGTCACCCTCAGCCTCTCACCATGACCCCTGAAGCTCTTTAGCTTTCATACCACCAAAACCAGCACCAGTCCTACACAGGAGGCTCTTACACCTTACCAAGCTTGACTGCCAGTTGGAGATAGAGCCTTGGCCGGCCACCCCTGGATCATAGCTTCTGTGGGTTGACCCTGAGAATATACTTCCCAGGTTTCAACTCAGTGATGTCGTTCTCTTATTAATCGTAACTGATTCACCAACCCCAGATAACTAGCATTGATTGTTCCCTTAAAGCAAAGGTTCGCTTCCATTGATTTTAAATCCAAACTACCTCACGAACAACCACAAAAGTCTTTGGTTCCTTCTGAAATATATGAGCCAGGCCGCTATCAGCAGTACTTCCTTTAGAACTAACTTCCAAATTCCCACAAGAGCTCATTAAGCCCTTGGTGTTCAATGGTTTTTCCAGCCCAAAGCTCTAAACATACTGAATCCTCACCCCAAAACATCATGGTCAGGCCTGTTATGGCACTATCCCAAACTGTTATTAACTCCTGTTCTAGTTTGTTTTCTGTGGCTGAGATAAAACACTGACCAAAAAAATAAAAACCAACTTGGGGAAGAAAGGGTTTATTTCAACTTACAACTCTCAGGTTACAAAACTCCATCAGTGAGGGGAGGCAGGGCAGAAATTCAAGTAGGAACCCAGGAACTGTAGGCAGGGACTGAAGCAGAAGACACGAAACATAAAGCTGCTCTCTTACACAGCTCAGACCACCTCGTAGGGGTGTCACCACCCACAGCGGGCTGGACCCTCTCGTGTCCATCACTAATCAAGAAAGTGACCCACAGGCACACCCACAACAGGCCAATCTGATGGAGGCGATCCCTGAATTAAAGCTCCCCTTCTAAGGTGATTCCAGTTTGTGTCAAGCTGATATAAACTAGCCAGCACTGTGGGAACCAACTTTAAACTTCAAACAAGTTGATGAAGAATAGGAATCCACACCTCCTATGCAGGGCATCGGAATCCAGGCGGATTCAGGGCGCTGCTTCTGTTGGCAGAGGTCTTAAGGGGTTCTAGGAGGAGTGGTCATTCTGGGCTCCCTGCGGGTTTCATTAGCCCATGTGATGGTTTGTATATGCTCGGCCCAGAGAGTGGCACTACTAGAAGGTGTGGCCTTCTTGGAGTAGGTGTGTCACTGTGGGTGTGGGCTTTAAGACCCTCCTCCTAGCTGCCTAGGAGCCAGTACTCTGCTAGCAGCCTTCAGATGAAGATGTAGAACTCTCAGCTCCTCCTGCACCGCGTCTGCCTGGATGCTACCATGTTCCTGCCTTGATGATGATGGACGGAACCTCTGACCCTGTAAGCCAGCCCCAACTAAATGCTGGCCTTGGAAGAGTATCTTTGGTCATGGTGTCTCTTCACAGCAGTAAAACCCTAAGACAGCTCAGTACTGGGCCTTAAGTTTGTTATTGTTGTTGGTGTTGGTGTTGGTGGTTTGTTCCTCTCTTGCCTCCAACAATCCATGGAAAAGTATAAATGGTTTTTATTAACTTCCTATTTTGAGACCAAACACAAATGAGGATTAGGTGGGAAACCACAGTTTTAGACACTGTCCACTGGACGTAAGACGGTTTGTCTCCCCACTACTTCCTCTGCCTCTGCATCTCTGTTTTTGTGTTCTCCTTTCTTTCCCTGGTGTGTACAAAGGTAAAGATGGTTGGCTCAGTTAATGGACTCAATGAAATGGCTAATGACTCAAAATGAAATCTAAATCTTCACATCACAGAGCACGGAGCCTGTGTCGGGACTCCAGGAGGTGTACAGCACTGTGCGGTGCGTGTACCTCCAACATATACCCCTGTCAGGGTAACTTCTCCCTGGGTAGTAGCAGAAGCAGACAGTCCGTCCTTCAGCAATGTCCATTGGTGAGAGTTTTCCATATACAAAATATCAGGGAAGAGGTAGAGATGGACTTGTTTGTTCTTTTAAATATGTGTTTTTTGTTCCCTAAGCACGTTTGTATGAAGTCCAGAAATCAAGTGATACTCCTTGATTACTCCTTGATTAGACATTGCAGCGCTTCTCAACCCCCACAGGGGGTTTTGACCCACAGGGGTCAAATATCAGATACTCTATAGATCAGATATTTATATTATGATTCATAGCAGCTGAAGACTTACAGTTATGAAGTAGGGATGAAATAATTTTATGGCTGGGTGTGGTGGTTTGAGTATGATTGGCCCAGGAAGTGGCACTATTAGGAGGTGTGGTCTTGTTGGAGGAAGTGTGTCTCTTTGTGGGTAGGCAATGAGACCCTCCTCCTAACTGCATGGGAGCCAGTCTTCTATATCAGCTTTCAGATGAAGACATAAAACTCTTAGCTCCTTTTCCAGCACCATGTCTGCCTGGATGCTGCCGTGCTCCTGCCTTGATGATAATGCACTGAACCTGTAAGCCAGCCCCAATTAAATGTTGTCCCTTATAAGAGTTGCCTTGGTCAGGGTGTCTCCTCTCAACAATGGAAACCTTGACTAAGACACTGGGGGTCCCCACAACATGAAGAACTGTATTAAAGGACTGCAGCATTAAGAAGGCTGAGAACCACTGAGACAGGTTCTCTCACTGAACCCAAGCTCACTGGTTAGGTAGACTGGCAGGCCATCAAGCTCTGGATATCTATCTCTGTCCCTTGTCACCTAGCTTTAGGGTTACAGGCATACATCACCACACTGAACTTTTACATGGGTGTGGGAGACCTGAACTCAGGTCCTTGTGGATGCATGGGAGCCACTTTACTGACTAAGCTCTTCTTGGTTACAGCTGTTGTTTTGAGATATAATCTCATGTAGTCTAGGTTGATCGTGAACTTCATATATAGCCAAGGGTAGCCTTCAACTCCTGATCCTTCAGCCTCCACTTCCCAAGGGCTGGAATTACACACTTTCCCCACAATACTCAGATTACTACTCAGTTTTGAGTAAGAGTTAAAATGAAAAGACCTCAGCCGTTCCTTACTCTGTGTATTTTATTTATTTTTTCATTATTCTGTCGTGAACCAGACTTCCTCCGTCAATGCCCATCATTTCAGACAAGTTAGGAGATAATAAATATTTCATACTTGGCAGGCAGCCGTGACTGGCAGCTTATATAAAAACTAATCATATTTAGAAACAAAATGCTGTTTTTTAAATTCCTGCTTATTCAAGATCTTTGAGCAAAACTCCAAATAAAGATAAAATCGGCTTAAGTAATTGAATTATTACAGTTCCAGTTCTTGATTGTAGCAGAAGCCTAGGCATAAGAGAATCTATGGCTTGGGATGTTAGCACAGTGCCCTCTTGTGAGAAGTCTTTGGTGTAGCAGAGAGGTTTTTTTTGCTTTTTGTTTTTGTTTGTGTGTGTGTGGTTGTTGTTGTTGTTTTTTAAACTTGCACCTAAAGTCAGTGGTTCTCAATTTTCCTAATGCTGTGACCCTTTAATACAGTTCCCCATGTTGTGACCCCAACCATAAAATTATTTTCTTTTCTACTTCATAACTGTAATTTCACTACTGAGTGGTGTCTTCACTCACAAGAGCATCAGAAATATGTGTTTTCCCCGTGGTTGCGATCCATAGGTTGAGAACTGCTGGTCTAAGTAAGTTCATTGTCTAGGGGTCAAAATTATCCTTGGACATCTGATAAAATGTTTGACTTCAGAAATAAAGTTGTGGTCAGCACTCAGCCACAACTTTAATCTCAGCACTGAGATGCAGAGCCAGGTGGCTCTCTGAGTTCCAGGCCAGGATGGTCTACAGAGTGAATTCCAGGATAGCCAGGGCTACACGGAGAAACCTTGTCTTGCACCGTGCCCTCACCCAATAAAAAAGGAAGAAAGAAATTTGTTTCTGACTCGCTGGCCACTCACAAATAAATCTTCCTTACACAGATGTCGGGGTGTTAGTTTCTTAATTCCAGTGAGGAGTCCCTGTGTCATTCCGTCATGACTACACAGGAAAGCACAGCCCGGTACCTAAGGAGGAGTTGGGGGAAGAATGTGTCTCAAATCCAGCTCCTTGTCTCATCTCTGAAAGCTTCCATGGATCATGCTTTAGACAGAGCTGAACGAAGGATATTACGCAGGCAGTTGCTAGTGTGGCTCATGCATATAAAGCCTGTAGAAATTTCCAGAGTGTCTGGAATATCTCATACAATTACTTCTTCAAAAATATACTTATTACTTCCAAGAAAAAAGTAAAAGACAAAAACAAAAACAAAAAAACTCCAAAAAACAACAACAAAAAAGACAAAACAACAATAGAAACCAGATTTAAAACCCACTTTTCTGATACATATTAAATAACTGATTGAAAACAATTGATATTTACCTTAGGAAGCACAGGAGCCATTGGAAGCCTGGCCTAGAGTTCCTTCTTCCTCAGGAAAAAAGGGAGAGGTCCTGACATGCATTTGGAGCTTGTGAGCAGCAGCCCATGTCTGCAACCCTATCGTTCTGGTAGTTGAGGCAGGAGGATGTCAGCCTCAGACCAGCCTGGCTCTAAGGTGAGACATTCTTTAACCACAAAACCACAAAAGGACTAGACATTGGGTTCTAGATGTTAACAAGAAGGGAGTCTGAAGCTGTCCTGGTAGTGCTTCCTGTAATCTCAGCACTTGGGAGGTGGGGGCAACACAAGACGTGCTTTCCTAGCTGTAGCAAGAGTGTACTACTAGTCTGCTCCACCAAGGACTTTCTAGGCTCTGCTCGCTTATACTGAAGTAACACGGAGAGACAAGGCCACACTCACTATGAGATAAAAAGCAGGCCTCCTTCATGTTAACAGTAGGTTGCCAAGGCCTAGTGTCCCTTGGCTGTGACACACATCCAGAGCTCACATGTGTGACGTCTGCCTAGGCTCTGTCACTGTTTCCTGGCATCAGAGAAGAAATGCCAGGCTCTTTCACCTTCCTGGGCATCAAGAATACCCTACTTTGTCTGCGGGTACCCATAGCCATTGCTGAAGATGGTTGTAGCTGACATCCTGACTAATACTAAAGTGGACAGCTGCAGCTTCACAGACTGTCCCTCTGCGGTAAACTGGCCTGAGATGTGAACTGCTCAGGCAGGTGGGCACAGGTTCTATCTGGACACTCCTCTCTGAACAGTGGGATGGTTTCTCCTCCTCCAACAACAACCAAACTTAGGATCTACTCAAATATCTTCCCAGGGTATCCGGATAAAAAGACCGGAAAGGCCGATCCAGCTTGAACTGCTTTGGGATGCATACCCAGTAAGGCAAAACTGTGTCCTCCGAAGAGCTTTTAGGAAGAATCCCCTATTTAACATCTTATGCCTATGTATGATTGGATATGCATATGATTAACATCAGATGCATTATGGGAAAGACCACGTGCAATAGGAAAAGGATTATATAACTTGATCTATCAATGGAGAATCACCCTTTCTACACCCCTAATAACCAAACTCCTTCCCTTACTAGAATTCTCATAAAAGGCAACCCCCAAATAATAACCTGGGCCCTTAAGCCGTTCATTCTCACTGTCCACTGCCCTTGAGCATCTCATTCTTGCTGTCCACTGCTGTATAACAGTATATTCTTTTCTATTGCTTTCCTTTGAATGCAGTTTCTATGTGTGTTGCAATCTGTATGGGATGTTATTCCCTTCTTGAATAAAATGCCAAGCACCTGGAAATGTCTGGCCTAACCAGCTACCTGACCTCAGTGAACACGCCCCATGCAGGGTTCATGATTTGATTTTAAACTACAGAATTTTTAGTATAGTTCTCATGACATAAAAGTTGTTTAAAATGTTTATTGACTCAGCAGCAGATACTCAGGGGAACTAGATCTGTGCATTCTTTTGGTTGCGGTCTGAAGAACACTGCACATGCCCCCAGGTTCTCTGGACTTAATTAAGGTGAAGAAATAAGAGAAACATAAACAGGAATTCCGTGATTGCTTATTCTAAGGATGGTCACAGGGCATCACAAGCCAGTTAGCTGAAGCTTCGTGCTTAGTGGGGTGCACAGTGGTCACCTTTGCAGCAGGGGGTAGGGGATGGGTCGGAAGAGAGGAATTCACCTTTGGAAGTTGGGATATAAGAGAAAGCTATTGAGGAAACTTTCTGAGCCCAGGCAGGAAAAGAGGTGTAAGGACATTTCTCTCAGAGTCTAGGCAGGATCCTGAGATGGGTAGACAGGACACTCTCGTAACATGTAACAGCTAGGCTATGGGGGTAGGAGTCAGAGCAGGATCCTGAGATTGATAGACAAGACTCTCTAGTGACATGTGACAGCTAGGCTATGGGGGTAGGAGTCAGAGCAGGATCCTGAGATTGATAGACAAGACTCTCTAGTGACATGTGACAGCTAGGATATTATAGAGGTAGGAGGTGCAGGAGGAGCCATGATCAAACCTTTGAAATCCAAGAGGCGCCAGTGCAATATTTCAGATCTCAGGCATTGCAAGTTGGCAGTGACTGGGAGTGGGCCAATTGGAAACTGCTGCCTTGTGAGCCTGAGTATGATCCCAGTATGAATGATGGCGATCAGGAAGCCAGGCACTGAGAAGGGCACACAGCAGCTGCTTGTATGTCTGCCTGCCCCAAAGCAGAACCTCAGTTCCTAAGGCTTTGGGGCTTTAAGATGGGCCCTGTGTTAAGAAGGAAGGAGGTTGGTGGGCAGTAGTCAGTGGGCAGGTCAGACATTCAGAGGCTCAGACGAAGAAGCTAGCTGTGTTGAAGAACCTCTTTTGGGGGCTCTTCAACACAAGAATGACTGCGTATGTATGTAGAGGCATGGGTAGCTCTCTTTGGCTACTTTGTGAGGTCTTCTTTCTCCACTTTTCTACACCTTGTTTCTTCTACTCTTTCAACCCCCTAACACCAGATAAGAGAGAAGAAAGGATAGAAAGGAAAGAGATCCCTCAATAAAGTCAGGGGTGGGAAAGGGGGCAACATTATCATTAGACTATTTCCTGTTGATTAAGGGCTTTGAGTTCCTTGGGGAAGGTTTGATCTTCGACATCAGGATAACTAATTTCTTCTTGTTGTTTCTTCTTTGCACACGACTTCTTAACGAACCATGACCAAGAGCAGCCAGCAATCACCAACCACCACCCAACCACCAACTAATAACCCGTGCCATCTCTCAGTGCTCTAGCAGTTCTATACACTCTGAAAAGACCCCAGAATTCCCAGTGTCACACAATCCCAGCTACTACCTTCATCTGGCAAAAATCACACCCCTGCTAGAGCATGAGGTAAATCACGGTCAGCTGCTGTGGACAGTCTGAAGCAGCCCCGTATCCCACACCTGAGATTAAAATGAAAACATAGTCTTATAATATTTGTGTTTTTTTTAAAAACCCAAATTCCAGGATTCTCATTACAGGCTGGGAAATGGAGGAGAAGGACCAGAGGTTTTGAGAGACACGTGAGGTGGGGGCTGTGCAATAATGTGAGTTTATAAATGTGGTCTGCATCTTTATTTAATCTTGGCTGTGCTAAATGTGTTGATATAAGATTGAATTTCTCTCCCTGTAAGTTCTGAAAGACTTTTCCAGCCTCATGAAATCATTTGGAAATGGATTTTCATCTGTCTCAGACTCTAATTGTTGAGGCAAAATCTATGCAGTCAATTTTAAACTTCAATGAAGGCTGTTGAGGAACGCTTCTAAGAACTCACTGAGGCACTGGGCTACAGACCTCAGAACCGTGAGGATGCTCTGAAATCTTTTCCTCTTTCCTGGAGCATGCTGGTGAAGTGCTCTCCACTTAATTAAGGAGAAAGTAACCATCCTCAGAGCGTATTAGGTGACAATAACTAGAGAGCTCGCAAGGAAAAAAAAACTAATATAAATAAGGGCCAGAAGTCCCTGGAGTCCTTGTATTCACAAGGCAGCTCATTCAAAATATCAAATATCGGAAATGAGCTGAAAACTTTGAAATTGCTGCAGGTGACATTTTCTAAAGACTGCCTCTTGTGATGCCTCTTTTATGCGATAGATCATTACCTGGCTTGCAGCTTACATGTGTAATTCTAGCATTCAGGATGTTGGGGCAGAAGGATCTGGAGTTCACTATCCACCCATCCATCCATCCATCCATCCTTATATATGTATATATTTATATATTTATGTATACTTATATATAATCTATGATATACACACATGTATATGTACATACACACACACATACACTTTTCACTAAAATAGGTTAGTTCTACAAAAAAAATTGAGTAGAAAGGTCAAGGGGTCTCTGTGACCTTTCTTTCTTGTCTAATGTAATTTCTAGTGTTGTAAGACAATACAGTGACATACAGAAAACACAGTGACAAAAGGCAGCCTAGGGCACAAATGGTACACTCTAGCTCACAATTCCAGGTTGTAGTTTATCACCGAGAAGAAAACACGGAGGCAGGAGCTTGAAGTAGCTGGTCACATCACCTCCCAGTCACGAGCAGAGAGGAATAGATGTGTGTACATCCAGCACTCAGCTCATGGCCTCTGCCCTCTCACTGCCCAGGAGCCAAACTGACAGTGGTACTGGCCACACTGGCTAGGGTCTTCCCACTGCAATTAATGCAAGTAATTGAACAGAAGCACTGGAAAAATGCACTCCATGTGCATCCCTCAGGAGAGACCTGACCTACCCCTGGGCAGCTTGGGTCCTCCATGTGCATCCCTCAGGAGAGACCTGACCTACCCCTGGGCAGCTTGGGTCCTCCGGTAGTGAAGCCTGTCTGTCTTCCTACACGAAGGCCATGGCACTATGCCATCAGTCCCCAGCCCTGTCTCACTCTTCCCAGGATGTATGAGCCTTTGTGTGACCCATGTCAGTTCTCCCCCTGTAACTCTAAGGTGTGTGAAACCCATTAACTAAATACTACAGTGTTGACTGACAGATCATGCTGATCCATGACATTTTGTATACACATTAAATGCATAGCATCAAGGATGTCTGGTTCTTTTATGCATGTGTATGTGTGTGATGTGTGCACATGAGCATGTGTATGCGTGTTTGTGTGTGTGTTGGGGGTATGTGTACATGGGTGTACTCCCGTGGAGACCAGAGGATGACATCAAGCATTTTTCTTGATCAGCTTCCACCTTATATATTGAGGCAGGATCTCTCATATGAAGCCAGAAATCACAGGTTTCTCCTTGAGTCTATCAGCTAGGCTGCCTGGGGTATCCCTTGCCTTTGCGTTCTAGGTATTTGGCATTCACATGGTTGTTATAAATATGATCTTAGGCCCCAAAGCCTTACCCACTGTGCCATCTCTCTAGCCCCTAATTAATCTTAATGTATATATGCAGAATATTTAAAACAACATATATAATGGAGGAGGAGTATAATATTTTCTTGTATAAAACTCTTTGATCTGTATTTTCTGAATTTAAAGTAACACAGAGAAACTTACTCCAGTAAAAGTAAATATTACTTTTCTCCAAAAAATTTAATTGCAGAACTATTTACAGGAGGTGAATATTGGCAATACAGACATCAAATTAAAGAGGTGTTATCATAGAAGATTCTGGACAATGATGTTTCCACAGTCACCTAAGATTAAAAATTAAAAAAAAAAACCAAAAACCTCACAGAGGAAAGAAAACTTAAAAAAGCAATCTTTAAAAAAATGACTTAAAATGATGATCGTTGTTCTGACAAATTATTAATGAGAAGGAAGAAACCGGGTCAGCATTGAGAGATACATCAGATAGGATACTGCATGCTGGGAAGCAGGATTTATCAAAAGAACCCAAAAAGGCATGAGTAAAGAGACTTACATAAAACAGTTTAGTTCTGATGAGTGTAACTCTGTACAGTTTGAATATTTGGCACTCTGTCGATCCTTGTCGTGGGTATTATTTTATATGTATATTTATATATATATATTTATATACTTTTAATCTTTAACTAAATCACTAGTCCTGCTCTAGCATTCCTTGAGTCCCTATAGGAGGCATTAAACTCAGTCTTTAGGCCACGCCTAGGTTTTGGCACACAGTATGGAGGGCGGGTAGAGGGGTTGTGTCTCCATAGAAGGATACTTGGCCAGAGGTAAGTGGCTATTGTTGGGAAATAAGCAGCCTGGCTCTTGCTGCTCATTAGGGGATACCTTCCTGAATGCAGCAAACCAATTGAAAATGGAGGGAGGGTGACGATTCTTGTGGAGCCCTTTGAAGGTGACTAAGTGTCTGAGATGGCTGGAGTTGGGCGGAGAACTAGGGTCATGGGCAAGTGGCTTCCTAAGGTCCCACCGTCAACCTTGGCTTCCATCCTTGAACTTGCAGACATGCATCCAAGTCCCCCCCATGGAGATCACTGCACAGAAGATAAACATGTACACGAATCCTGACACCCCTTTCTTTATGACCGCCTCTCTTGTACTGCACATGGGAAGTCTTGGAGCCCAAGGCTTTCAGATTCAGAATAAGCACCAATGATTAAGAGTCTCCTAAAATCTAAGAAAATCGGGAGGTAAACTGCTGTTACCTTGGTTTGTGTGTATACAAAATCTTTTAAAAAGTAGTAGTTTTGTAGGTAACTAATATGTCCCCTAAAAAGGAGTCATCTGTCAGATGTTGAGACAGAAACAAGGTAATTTTTTTTTTTTAAACACTGGATCAAAATGCCTGGGTTTGGACGGCAACTCCTAACATGGTAGTGTTTTTCAGCATGGCAAGAATGGAAAGGTTTCTTCTCAGAGTGTCTGTGTGCTCATCTCTGCAGTGGGCAGGGCGATGACGGCAGAGCAGGGGGCTAAGGATGGGGTCCACACCTCTGCAGTGACTGTGCTGCAGGTCTGAGTCCATCTGTGTTCTTCACATGAACATCTCAATTTCCCAGCCAGAATTGTTCTTGGATCACTTTACCATATTGATAGCATCTGTCCGGTTCATCTAGGAGGGGCTGAGCTGGCAAAAACATTGTCTAGCTCTTCTTGGTGTTGTTGATTCTTGTTCATGGAAGAGTATAGAAATTGAAGTCACAGCCAAAAGGAAAAGAAGTTCCTGGCTATTATGTTCCATTTCTGAGCCACTGGATTCTTGTTTTGACCTCCTGCCTAGGCAGAACAGGATCCCAAAGTAAACGTCTCTCCTTCTTGTGCCATGGTCTAGTTCTGTCAGCTTCCTGCATAGAGTAGGGGTCACAGCACACCGAGGAGAGCCCAGGCACAACTCCCAAATGACAATACACATTCATCATAGGTCTATAAGCTCAAAGATGCCAGAGGGGGCATGTCACCAACCCTTACATTGCACCTGCCTTCAAGGGAGGTAGGGACAGTAACTCTAATGTCACATCATGGAAGAGAAGACAGGAACTGGACTCAGGGCAGGTTACTAGCAGTTGTATCCATCAGTTCTGGCAGCTTGGCTGAGCCACAAGGCTCCTGGTGCCTTCTCCTTGATATCTTCAACTTCTGGTTGACACTCTGTGTAGAGGCACCTAACCTGACTGGGAAGTTCACTGCCTCTCATCCCAGGAGGCACACTAAGCCCAGAGGCACAGGGATGATTTCAGCTGATGTGGTGTGTTCAGCTCATGACAGGTGGGACAAGGAATGATGTGGTGCAAAGCTCACTCCTCACCAAGGTAGCTGAGGCCGCTGCTAACCGGCAGCCATTATGGTCTTGATCTCTTAAGCCCATTTCCTGGCTTTAGAAGACCAGGTTTGATCCGAGCCTACTTAGAAGTATAAATAGTGAGTGGGTGGAACAAAGAACTCCTCAGAACGTCCAGTGAATGTAGTTTGAAAACTATAAAAAAATGATAGCGCTAACCATGAAGGTAGTAATATGTTAAATTTGCAGTTAGAACATGAAAGACACCCAAGACTGGAGGCGAAATGTCTGGGCAATGAGTGTGTACGAAAGCATGTGACCTGCAAAAGTATGTCTGTGTCCTGGGCTTCAAGTCTGTAGCCAGTGGGCTGAGCAGAGGTACTAGGTATCCTCTCTTGCTCATTATTGCTCCAGGCAGCCAGTTTCCTTCAAGACACAGCCCCTCAGGGAATTGTCACTTCTCCGACCTCTGAGGGAGTTCCTGTCATCAACAGGTACAATCCTGCTGACGAGTCAACCTGAGTCTCTCTGACATGCTACTTGTCAGCTTCTGTCCATGTGGATGTCCTGCCCTGGACCTGTGGGTCAGAGAACCCTGAGCAAGATGACTGACACCAGGGAGAGAGCAGCTGAGACCTGACCTTCATGCTTCTCAGAGGGTGACTGGCTTCCAGCGCATCAGAGACACAGGAAGGCTGGCTCACACCTGATGATCTCATGATCTATTGCAAAGCCCGGTATACACCACTCTCCTTCCATCCCAGCTCTGCTGCCAAGAGTTTTGGACCAAGGCTGAGTGTGACGGTGCATGTCTGTAATCCCAGCACCCAGAAGAAAGAGGCAGGGCAATTGCACAATTGAGGCTAACCTGTACTATACACAGTGAGGCTCTGTCTAAAAACAAAAATGTTTGGCCCAAACCAGACAACTGTTTCTAAGGCAGGGAGTTCTATGACTGCTACAGGCACTTGGGCCATGTGTCTACAAGGTCAGCATATTTCCAGAGAAATCTCATCCTGGGGTCCTGAGGTTGGGGTGTATAGCGAACAGACAGAGGCAGCAGATTTAAGTGAGGGTATTAAAAACAGTGCTCACTTGTTATGCTAACAAAAGGCAGAAATCAAGATGGGGTGAACTGGGACATACACCCTAGGAAGCAGGATCCATCATACGTCCTGTGCGCTGTTTGCCTTATTCTAATTATAAGGTGGACAGTTCCATAAAGGCCAGCTGGGTAACTGCCTCTACTTTGCAGCTTATTTGTGTGTGTGTGTGTGTGTGTACACATATACACACATATGTATATATATATATATATACACATATATGTATATATATATGCAGTCTTAGATAAAATTTGTAATTTTTTTCCTAAGGATTTACTTTGTACTAAATAGCTGAAGTCTTCAGGTGTGGTTTGAAGTTAGAAGTATGGGCATTTCCCTTTCAACAATGAGGTGATTTCTGGGTATAAAACAAGATGGCTCCCCTCCACACCATTCTGGATTGGCGATAAAAACCTGGGAACGATCAACTCTGGTGACAACTGTCTTCACAATAATCATAACAGGAACAAACAGCCATGCCCAGGAACGCGCACAGAAGGTCCCATGCCCAGGAACGCGCACAGAAGGTCCCATGCCCAGGAAAGCGCACAGAAGATCCTCTTGTTCCTCAGCCACATCCTTCCCCCTGGTCCCTTACTCCAGCTGTGTGTCCTTTCCCACTGTTTTCCATAGGTCCGCACAGTAGAGTCCAAATCAGCCTGATGGCATGAGGAAAGGATTTTGAACTGGCGACACTCAAGCCTCTCCAGTGGCTGGTGGCATCTCTAGGGACACAGGTGTGCTGTCATAGATAACCTGGGTTGCACTGCGTTATAGCTTGGCCTTGTGTCTGTTTTTTAACTTCTATCATGTTTTGGATGAGATCATAGGGCCACAGGAGAGCTCCACACTATGAACCTCCTAACGGGAGGAGGGACCAGCTTGCTTGCACACACAACCAATGCCGCTTGCCTTTGCCTGGGAGATGCAGTCAGTACACACATGGCTTATCTTCTTGTTCCACAACAGAGCGCCACACGCGTGAGACCTGAAGGTATTGCACTGACGAGGGGATGCGAAAGCTCACCCTCCATCAGAGCTAGCAGCAGGTGTTTGTTTGGCCATTCAATGATAATCTTTGGAACCTAGTGAACCACATAGGGGCACATTTTTTTTTCCACTTCAAAAGAGGGGGCCACGGTGCAACCCAGGGAGGGAAGATTTACTTAGTTAGGGGAGGTTTAGGCCAAGGCTTTAGGTAACACTGGATGAGAAATGAATATTAGATCATGTAGTTAACCAAAATCTAGTAGGTGTTTTTGCTCGAGTTGGGTCCATAGAATTTTGGGTTCATGGCAAATGATGATTGTCTAATGTTGCAATTTGCTTCTGTGTATGGTGTGAACATTTGAGGAAATGATAGGAAGGACTGCCAGATGTCCTCATGGGTGTGGGCAGCAGGGACATTTGCATCCCACATTTCCTTCAGCTAAGGGATGTACATCGGTTCTGTCTTCCTCGGGTTACGTCTACACGGCTCCTCTAGGATACGCTGCTTTCGAAGTCTGAAATACCTGTGCTTACAGCAGCACCCTTGTCTGTAACTCGGTGGCACAAGTCCAGGAGGAAGCATCATTATTGTACACTATTCAGGAGTTACATATTTATTTAGGTAGAAAATGCTTTGAACACTCTGGGGAAATAGGGTTCAGTGATAGAAGAATATTTTGGGAGTTTTATTATTATTATTATTTTTTGCATTTTTAAATATACATTCGTATGATTTTTGCTTCCAAATATATCTTAAGGCTGTTTGGTAAAATATATACCAGATACAAGGCTCGATTTATAGGGTTTTGCTATTACAGGGAATTCTTAACTACTCAGCTTAAAAAAAAAAAAAAAGTAAAACATTGAGGCTTGACATGCTGTAACATCAACCGTGCCCCCATGCGGAATGGAATGGAGAGGACGAGGAAGAGGCCGGCGTAGTCCCAGTAACACCCCAGCCGCAATGCTGCCTCGCTGAGTACCCACGCAGTGGCCAGCGATGTGGTCAGGCTGCGGATGGGGGCACTGAGGACGGTTTAAAGTGCGAGTCACAGGGAGAACACAAAGTGCTACAGGCTGTTGAAAGCTTTCCGCCTATGGCTGAGCACACAGGGCTCCTTAAAGCAGTAAGGGGGAGACCTGGGGTGGGACCCTGCCTATACGTGAAGAACAAAGAACTCTGAGATCAGAGCCGTGGGCACTCTGATCACTCTGTTGGCATCTGAACTTCCATGCAGAAGTTATAGAATGAGCTCTTAGCTGTAAACATAATTAACACAAAATTCATCAATCAGAGCCTCTCTGTCCCCTCAGAGCCTGACTACTGATTTCCTTTCGTAAATTCCACAGCTGGCAATCAATCACCACAGCTGGCAATCAATCACCATGCATGATCTCTCTCTGTCTCTCTCTGTCTCTCTCTCTCTCTCTGACTCTCTCTCTCTTTCCCTTTTCATGTCTAACACAGGCAAGAAATATATTCTTAACTTCAGCAGTACTGCATAGGACAGAAGAATTCTGGAAAAATACAAGCATAAACTAACTTTTCTTCTTTACCATTTTTAACTGATATACTTACCACATTCATACATCTCATATGGTTTACAACATCACAAGTGGCATCTGAAACAAGCAAACTCCTTTAGAGAAAGGTACCCTGGGAAGTCAAGTTTGATAGCAGTTTGAGAATGCACGTAACACATATATAAAAAGCCCATGTTGCTTAAGCAGTGAGGTTTAAAGGAAATGTTATGTGTAACTGTTTAAGTTACCAAGGGATAAAATTACCATGACTATTTCTTAATTTTTTTTTGTTTGTTTTTTTCTCTTTGTATTCTCTGGGCTTCTGCCAGAACTTTCCATGAGTCCCTCTCTTAGAGGAACATTCAGCTTAGCTTTCAACACAAACATTCCATGCTAGATCTCTTTTTTTGGGGGGGGGGGTAGCGTTCAGCCTTGTCATTTCCTTTTAGAGAACCACCTAGTGGGAACCTTGGATAAACCCTTTCCTGTCATCACCACGTCAACCAAGGAACGTGTGCTTCCCACGCTGACGGGACAGGTGAGGACAGCAAGGGCAGGGGCCAGCTTGGCTGGGAAAAGTAACTCAGGTGAGAGGGAACAGGTTTGTCTGTCTTTCCGGCCCTTCGAGTTGTAGCACCTTCCACTTGGATGTCTAATGCCTCTCGAGAGTGGGGAGATGCACCCGTTTATAGTGACCTCTAGTTATCACACAATTTATAAAAATATAAATAGCAAAGTGGAAGCTAGGGTCCATCTCAAGAGGCCCCTTGGCGGCCCTCTGAGAACAGGGACGTAAGCCAGGGCCCACCAAGCCCGTTCCTCTGAGCCGACGTCCGTCAGAGTCAATCTTGCCATGAGCTCGGCAAACTAGGAATCGGAACGTCCACTGTCTATGGTGCAGAGAACACGGCAAGGGCGAATCCAGTGGAGGGTGAGACAGAAACTACCAGGTAGGCAATAAACTGTACAAGCAATTTGTGAAAAAGAACAAAACCAGGCTCGTGTGGCCACCTCTGGTCCTCAGAGCCGCGTCTGGGCCTCAGGGATGTAGATCTCGATGCTATCGGCTCTCTCCGTGGCAGAGTTCTGGCGGAACGAGGCGGCTCTCTTGGCGGCCATGAGCCGGCGCCGGGCTTCCTGGCGCTGTCTGTCTGGCAGGTCCAGGGACTTTTCCCTCGTGATGGGGAATTTCCCCTTGGGGGGCTTCTTTGGTATTGGAGGGGGGATCTTCCTTTCTTCCTGAAAAGCATCACAAGTCAGAGAAGGTCACAGAACTGAGTGGTAGGACATGTGAAGATCAATCGGGGGAGGAGGTCTGGGGGAAAGTGGGGGAGGGGAGAGCTCGAGGGGAGAGAGAGGTGAGAGGTCATGGCAAGGTCCGGGGGTCAGATAGAAGTGGAGGAGAGGTCATTAGAAGTCAAGGGAAAGTCACAGGGAAGTCAGGGAGGGCCAAATATGCTGAGTCCTGGAGCCGGGTTCATCCAAGTTCCCCTTGACTTCCTGCTCCTGTAGATATGGCTAAATTCATCCCCATTGATGCCTGTTGGGCCAGCTTCATCTTACTGCATTGACCTTTCTAAATTCCTCATTTTCAGGGGAGGCTGAGGACTTTGGGGCAGTGTCTACGGATAAGAAAATGAACTGCATCTCAGCACGGATACGCCCTTAGCTCTGACATACTGGAGTTCTCCCTCATCCCCAGACTTACCGAAGCATCGTCCTATCTGAGCGTTAGTTAGCAAATGTCTTGAGGGAGTGTGGAAGTGGTCACCTGATTTTTATATGGCAGTATGCACCTTCATGAAAATCATCTTATATGGACAGGAGCCCCAGGGATCCCTCAGCTAAACTCTTAATTATGAGCCATGAACTAACATGGACTTCATTGAAAGCACATATATAATTATATATATATATATATATATGCACATAAATATTTCCCTTAGCTTTGATTCTCAAATAATTCATACTCAAAAATATATGCACCTCCAGAGAGATAACTTGGGACAAATCAAAAATATGCACAATGCAGAGGACTTGTGACTATTCCATGAAGGCCTTGTATGCTGCGATAGTATCCCTGAAGGCAAGTCTGGACCTCTCCTGGATATGGGAAGACTCCCTCCTAGGTAGAGTGCTCCCATCTGAGTCTCCATGCTTAAGCTGTGTTTGGTACTGGAAGCAGAGCAGGGTGTGCCCATGGCCACAGTTGCCCCTGATTTTGGAAAAAGTGAGAAGCTGTCTTAATATTTCAAATTTGTTCCTAAGGCTAGACAGCATCGCCTACCCCGGACTCCCTGGTGTGCTTCTTAGAATATTCAGAAAGGCAACTTCCACATGAACCTGTTCATCTCTCCCCTTCCTCTTTCAGTAGCTCTGCAATATATACCTGTGATAAGTGGACATTTCTTGTGAGCTCCCTTTCCGAGGGGCTTCAGAGCCAACAGGCTGTAGAAGAGGGACAAGGGAGAGAGGAACCTTGCAATGCTTGACACTCTGTCCCCAGAAGCACCTAGAAGGGCCAGGCTTTTCTCTGAGGTGTGAACTTGCCCCTCTGTATTGGGGTCTAGAGCAAGAACATATTTCACAGACTAGGTCCATGTGGGCTGCTTCTTGCCCTCGGTCCCTCAGGAATGTAAACTTCAGGGGCTGTCATCTGCCCGTGGGTTCTATGTCTGCTTTCATTATTCCATTCGTGTGCCATCTTCAGGTAGTGTGGGCTTGCTTCTGTGTCCCACATCCTCCCCATTATCTGCTAGGAGGAGTTTATTCACTGTTCTCTTTGAGCCTCCCCAGCCACCAGCACTGTCTGAGGAAGCCCAGACACTGAGCGTCCTCACTGGCTTTCACCCTAATCAGTAGCTACGCATTCTCCCTTATGCATTAGGCACATTTGGCACTTCCCCAAACTATTATGGGTCTGTTTGCACTGTAACTTGGCTTTATTTCATTTTGAGATGGAGTCTCGTGATTTATTTTAGGTCTCAAATGTACAAACCCACTTTGGCTTTTCAAGTTCTGGGAACTCAGGCGTATACTACCATTGCATCTAACTGGAATTTTAAATAAAAGCACTGCACTTAGTGAGCGTATGTATGGATGATGTGGGTGGGTGTACATATGCCACAGCGCACTGTGGAGGTCAGAGGACCAGCCTCAGAGTGTCGGGCTTGGTGGCAAACACCTTTCCTCACTGGGTCATCTCACTGGCCCCATTAGCGGTAACTCAATTTAATGGACTATCTATCTAGGAAATTCAGCCCTTGATTACTTCTCTAGGGAGCTTGTAAGTTGACACATGCGTTGTGGATTTGCTCAGTCTTCCACTGCTCTCCTGAGATGATGTCACCACGAAGCAGAGAGCCAAATTCAGATTTAAGGCAGATTTTCAGCCTATTGAAGGATGATGAAGCTCCATAGGAAGACCATGCCCTCAGACTGCTCCCAAAGGTTTAAGATGCAATCTTGTCCGTAGCTTCTTACCCGGACCAGCAAAGTGGTGTTTGGATAGAAGAAGATTGTCATCTTAGCCAGATCTAAGATCTTACCTGTGGGAGATTGGCTAAATACAATCCAAACAGAAGCTGGATGAAAATGAGTCAGGATTTATCCCTGGAGGAAACTAGATTATAGAGGTAGGGATTTCTCCTGGTGTCTCTGAGATGTCTGTGTACCAGAGATACAGCAAGCCACCCAAGTGGTATTCACGCACCTAGGATTCCAATCCTGTCCATGTGTGTGTGTGTTTGCAAGCCCCCCCCCACACCACACACAATCTGATCCTGTATCAATAACTAAAGGTAGAGAAATCAGCTGTGTGTGTGTTTGCAAGCCCTCCTACCCACCACACACACACACACACACACACACACACACACACACACACACCACACAATCTGATCCTGTGTCAATAACTAAAGGTAGAGAAATCAGCTATCATCTGGTACTGGAGCAGGTACCGGAAACCTACAAGCTTGGGACCACTGCACCACGTGACTGCATTACCTTCCTTTCTGGTGACTCTATTAACTTCCAGTCATTGAGCTTCAGCTGGTGCAGTTCATCAAACTTCATGCTGACGTCTTCCACCGACAGTTGCAGCATATCCCAGTAGCCGGCCAGATCCTGGGATGTTGGTCTTGGCATGGCGCTGGGGTCCTGTGGACACAGAGGGAAGTTAGGGAGGCTGCTCTTTCTCCTGTATGTCATGCGAGGAACCAGACCAGGAGGAGCTCCACACATTTGAAACAAGGCAGTAGACTCTCCATGACCCCGTAAAAGTTAACCTTAGCGCAGGCACACACCAGCACCTTACAGACATGTAGCACACCCCTTTAATGTTTCAACTTGAAAATCCTGGGGATAGAATGTAGCGCAGTGGTAAAATACTTGCCTAGCATGTTCAAATTCTCTGGGTTCCATCCTTCAAATGATTTGCAGCTCAAGAAAGCAGTAGAGCCATGTGAGTTACTCAGAAGGGACAGAGGGCCTGTGGGTAGGCCAACTAGGATTGTGCCTATTTTCTTTCATTGTGTTTATTTTGTTGGGTCTTGGCTTTAGTTCTGAGCATCAAGTATGACTTCAAAAGGTAATGTGATTTCAGTTTTCTCCCATGGAGAGTCAAGCCAATCTCTTGAAGAACAAAAGACTCAAGAACACTCCCTTCCACTCAACTCAGCGTGCCCAAGGGGTGCCACCCCACCATTTACAGACAGCACCTGGGCTTGCTCTCAGTCCAAGACGCACCTCACTTCTGCACAGTGTATGGTCCCATTGATTCTTTTTTTATTTTGTTTGAATTATTTATTTTACTTATATGAGTACACTGTAGCTGTCTTCAGACACACCAGAAGAAGGCATTAGATCCCATTACAGATGGTTGTGAGACACCACGTCCTTGCTGGGAATTGAACTCAGGACCTCTGGAAGAGCACTCGGCACTCTTAACCGCTGAGCCATCTCTTCGGTCTGGTCCAGTTGGTTCTTTCTGTGATAGTCAAGTGCCAATTCTGTGTGTGGTTTCCCAGCTCAGCATGAGGCTGGCTCATCCTGTGGACTCATACAATCCGACATTTGTCCGGAAGTGCTTACTTTGCTCAACTTTCATCAGTGGTCCGGGTTGAACATTGTTTGGTTCACAGTTGATTTAGCTTGAGTTGATGCATGGAAACTTATACTCATGTGGGACCATTGCCTTTTCACAGCACACAGGCACCCAAATAACAGCCTACACCACCAGGGAGGGTCCCAGGGTAGAAGATGAACTCACACAATGTGTCCATTTCCTCCGTGGGGGTATTCAGAGCTGGGCTCTGCTGTTCGAGCCTGTTCTTAAAATGTACCACTAGAGGGCGACGTCTGTCCATACTTCTGCCAAGCTAAGGCTGACTCTGGCAGTGTAAGCTTCCTTCTAAGATTTTTGTCTTATTTTGCTTGAGTGAGAGGGATAGCTGTACTATAGCTACATCACAAATTGCCCATGCCTGTGCAACTTGGAGACACCTGGGAGAGGGCTTGTCTTTCCTCAGGGTCATTTCCTAGACTTAAGGATGGGCAAACTTCCTAAAATGTCTACCACTAGCGGTGGTCCCAGCAACCATGAACCATAGCTTTGAGAGTAAATAATACGTTGTACTCTGTCTATGTCTTCTGACATTGCCCTCCAATGAGGGTCTCAGAGATTCCTAAAGAGAAACCAAAAGGAAAGAAGATAGCCAAGCAGATTTTTTTCTTTTTTAACTTGAATGGCATCAAAGATGTCAAGGTGGATCATTTCAAGGCCAAATCAGGTGCATCTGGTGCAGAAGACTTTGATAGACTCTGGGCTAAGCTTTGCCCTCCGTGCAGCATGATCTGTTCTGAGAGACTGCAGGGGCTGTCTGGCCACCCTGAGTGCAACAGCATAGCACAGTGTTGCTTATGATCAAACCAATCTTGTATAAGTAGTCTGTAAAGGAAGGCAGAGCCACATGTAAAAGCTAAACATTTATCTAGTTTCATCTTCCAAGGTCGCAAACCTTCCAGATCACCCTTTAAACGTTGACGAAGCTTCCTGTCAAAGGTGCCATGTTGTAACGATAAAAGTCGTGATGAACTTTAATGGGCCAGCAGGAAAATGTTAGAGAAAACATTATCCTTAATGACCTCGATGAAGGACCTGGATCTGCAGCTCTGAGGGGCCGCACCCGCACATGCAGTAGAACATGCTGTAACTTCAGTGTCTCCACATGACCTAACAAGCACTGCATGGTCAGAACACTTGCTGCCTCTGCTGTGACAAGCCCAGCAGAGCCTTTTGCCTTTATGGAAAATGTTTGGTATTAAATGTCAGAACTGCAAAATTCCCTATAAAGAACTATGGTTGTAATTCACATTTCTCATGGAGTTATGAATATTTTAGTCAGAAGAAACCAAACAGTGTGTGCATGCAGTAAATGGGTACATGCATATGTTGTTATGTAGAAGATTAGTATGCATGAACATACATGCAGGTATATAAATTTACATACATACATACATACATACATACATATACATACATAGGTATATAGACATATATAGAGAGATGTATAGATATAGACATAGACATAGATATATACAGATATATAGATATAGAAATAGACATAGAGATATATACAGTTGAGCTTTCCTCTCTTTGCCAGGAAGGCCCAGGATCAATGCCCACTGCATTCATAAACCTAGCTCAAGACACATTCATTTCTGTCCTCACTATAGGATATGCAAAGGCTAAGTGACTTCTAAGATTTCTTCTTAATCTCCTCACATGAATATGCATCTCTGCTCAATACCCCTCCCCCCAGCTGATTTTCTTTCCTTGTGACCTTGGCTATCACAGAAATTCATCCCCTACCTCCTCTTCTGAGTTTT